>NC_071120.1:6378928-6716071 GCF_024256425.1 Clarias gariepinus | reverse complement strand
GTTAACTGAGTATTCAAATTCAAATTCAAATATTATTTGTCACATACACAGTCATACACAGTATGATATGCAGTGAAATGCTTAGGCAACTGCTCGTGACCTAAAATAAAAGACTAAAAATAAATATGTGAATTAAAATATAGGGTAAATAGAACTAGAAAGAACAAAATAAAATATAAAAACTAAAGTAAAAAAAAATAAATAACTGTATGACAAAAATACACAATATAGAAAATATTTGAAGAATGTATGAAGAAATATAAAACAATAAGAGCAGCTGAACGGGTAGGTATATTTATGTAATTTTTGTGTGGAATGGTGTTAGAATAAATAGTGATGAAAGAATGGTAATGTAATGGTAATGTAATGTCCACTGTTTGTGCAATCCACATATTTAAAGTGTCTATTGCCGTGCAAAAAATGCTTAAAAAGTGATTTATTTAAAGTGACTTGTGACCACCAGGTGTAGTTGTGCAGTGGCCACATAACGAATGTCCAGAATGTCCAGTGTGTGTGTGTAAAAACCATATGTGTGTCAGTACTGTGTGGTGTCGTGATTGAGAGACCGTATCGCCTGTGGGAAGAAGCTCCTCCTCAGTCTCTCTGTGTTGGCCTTCAGGGAGCGGAATCGCTTTCCTGACCTCAACAGAGAGAACAGTCCATTGTTGGGGTGCCTGAGGTCCTTCACAATCTTCCTGGCCTTGGTCCAGAACCGCCTGCTGTAGATTGAGTGCAGGTCAGGGAGCTCGGTGCGGATGATGCGCTCAGCTGATCGCACCACCCTCTGTAGAGCTCGTCTGTCCTGCATGGTGCTGTTCCCGAACCAGGTTGAGATGTTTTTCCCGTCAGGATGCTCTATGGTGCAGGAGTAAAAGTTCCTGAGCACCTTGGAGGGCAGTCGGAAGTCTCTCAAGAGTCTGAGGTGGTAGAGACGCTGCCGGGCCTTTTTCACCACGGTGTTGATGTGACAGGACCATGACAGGTCCTGCGTGATGTGAACACCGAGGTATTTGAAGCTGTCCACTCTTTCCACTGGGCTCTCGTTGATGACAGGGGTCTGGTAGTTCCTCTCCTGCTTAGTGCTGAAGTCCACTATCAGCTCCTTTGTCTTACTGACGTTTGGAAGGAGGTTGTTCCTCTGGCACCAGCTCTCCAGATTCCTAATCTCCTTCAGGTAGGCCGTCTCGTTGTTATCAGAGATCAGGCCCACCACGACGGTGTCGTCAGCAAACTTAATGATGGTGGTGGAGCTGGTAGTGGCCACACAGTCATATGTTTACAAAGAGTACAGCAGGGGGCTCAGAACACACCCCTGGGGGGCTCCAGTGCTGAGAGTGATGGAGGCTGAGACATGTCCGCCCATCCTTACTGCCTGTGGTCTGTCAGTTAGGAAGTTGGAGATCCACTGACACATAGATGAGCTGAGTCCCAGGTGCTCCAGCTTGGTGGTGAGTGTGGAGGGAATTATGGTATTGAATGCAGAGCTGTAGTCAATGAAAAGCATTTTAACATAATTCCCCCCCAGAGTGTCCAGGTGAGTGAGTGATGTGTGGAGTAGATGAGAGATGGCATCGTCTGTGGAACGATTTGGACGGTATGCAAACTGTAGTGGGTCCAGTGTGTCGGGTAGTGAAGAAATGGTGAAGTCTCTGACCAGGCGTTCAAAGCATTTCATCACTACTGAGGTGAGGGCTACAGGGCGATAATCATTGAGGGAAGCAGGATGAGGTTTCTTTGGGACAGGAACAATGAGGGACTCTTTGAAGCATGTGGGGATCACCGACTGAGATAAAGAGAAGTTAAATATCTCAGTGAACACAGATGCTAGCTGGTCTGCGCAGGCTCTGAGGATACGGCCTGAGATGCCGTCTGGTCCTGCTGCTTTCCAGGTGTTCACTCTCTTGAAGGCTCTCCTCACGTCATGCTCGGTGATGATGAACGCGTTTCCGATGCTGGCAGTGTCTTCCTGTCTGCAGCCATTAGCGCCGCTGGCATTAGCACCGCTAGCCTCGAAGCGAGCATAGAAAGTGTTCAGCTTGTCTGCCAGAGTCGGGTCCGCGTACGTCATACCGGTTGTAGGTGCTTTATAATCCGTTATTGTCCTTAGTCCCTGCCACAGGCTCCTAGAGTCACTCTGTTGGAGTTGTGACTCTAGTTTCCTCCCGTAGCGCTGCTTCGCCTCTTTCACCGGCTTCCGGTCGCTGTATGACACCGCCTTGTACGGTTCCATGTCCCCCGACGCGAGTCCCGTGTTGTAGGCAGCGGTGCGAAATCTCAGAGCGTCGCGGATGGTTTTATCCACCCACGGCCTCTGGTTGGGAAACGTTCTAATAGTCTTTTTCTCCACGGTATCGTCCGCTAGTTTCCCAAAGAATCCCACAACCGCTTCCGTAAACACGCTGACATCATCATCGGAGCTGTTTCGGATCATGTCCCAGTCTGCGTCATCGAGTGCGTCCTGTAATGCGGCCACCGATTGGTCCGTCCAGCGCGCGACCTCCCTCTGAACCGGAACTTCCTGTTTCAGCCTTTGTTTGTATTTTGGCATGAGGAAGATGGCGGCGTGGTCGGATTTACCAAACGGAGGACGAGATTGTGCCTTGTAGCCGTCCTTGACCGTGGTGTAGCAATGGTCCAGTGTCCTTTCACCCCTGGTGGGGCAGGTGATGTGCTGATAAAAGTTCGGCACTGCGTGTTTGAGGTTGGCACTGTTAAAGTCCCCCGCCACAATAAGCGCAGCGTACCGGTGTTGTGATTGTTGTTGTGTGAGTGCCTCATGCAGCTCGCATAAGGCAGTGTCCGTGTCCGCTTGTGGTGGAATATAAACGGATGTGAACTCCCGAGGTAGATAAAAAGAACGACACATGATGGACAGTAGTTCCAGGTTTGGTGTGCAGGAGCGTGTGAGAGGAACAACGCTCGCGCTGTTGCACCAGCTGCTGTTCACCATTAAACACAGGCTGCCTCCCCTTGACTTCCCCGAGTCCCGTGTCCTGTCCATGCGGTGAACCGAGAAGAACTCGGCCGGCTGGATGGCGTGGCCCGGCACTGCTGGGTTCAGCCATGTCTCGGTGAAGCAGAGGAGATTGCAGTCCCGAATGTCTCTCTGGAACTTTATCCTGGCCCTGAGGTCATCAAGTTTGTTTTCCAGTGACTGGATGTTGGCGAGCAGGATGCTAGGCTGAGGTGTGCGGTGTGCACGGGCTCTCAGCCTGTTCCTGACGCCGGCTCGTTTTACTCGGGGCCGCCGCTTCACGTCCTTTGTTGTCCCTCAGGATCTCACTCGGCCAGCTCGGATCCGGGGTTAAAAAACTTTGAATTGTGAGTACATTGTATACCAATAGAAACAAGAGTGTCTCTATCATAACTAATGTACTCCATGGTGGTAATTTTGCCGATTTACAAACGCTGAAAACCAACTTAAAAAACAAAAACAAAGAAAAGGTGGTCGGAGCAGTCGTGACGGCAGCCGACCTCACCGGCGCCATCTTGAACTGAAATGAAGTATTCATTTATATCATCGAGTGTATAGAGCTGTTGATTTCCCCAAAACGTGACACACTAATATCTGATACTGTATATCAGAAAACCTACCCTCTTTAAAATCTTCATCCATTGAGTCTTCATCTTGCTCTATGAGTGATGTTGATTCTTCCACACTATCTGCCCCTGCCCCTTAACATATATATAACTGTGTTATAAAATCTATATAATATATATAATCTTAACATATATATATAAATGTGTTATTATATATATATATATATATATATATATATATATATATATATAAATTATGGCAAGCCGTTTAGGAAAATATTCATGAGAGAATCTAGAGAGAATGAAAACTCTATATTAAATGAAAAGTCTGAATATATTGACTGGATTCTGAATATATTGAATGAAAATGTGAATTTTTTGTACGGCCCAAAGTCCATGTCCTCCTCTTTTCCACGTCCAAGTACTTACACTAGTGTTGTATAAAGTGATGTTTGGTAGCAAGAGTGAAGACGGTTACACTCATTGATTCATATTTAAACCAAAAACAAAGGCAATCAAGCCGAAGCAGTTAAGAGTCCAGTTGATGTGCAAACAACAGAATTAGGCATAAGGCGATCTCGTAGCCAAGAACATTCACAGAGGGTAAAATTAATTAGAGCAAGCCACAAAGAAACTGACCGTAACAGCCTACTTTACGACAAAACTCTGGGCTTAAATACAACGCAAATTAACTGGGAAAACCAAACGCAGCTGTGACACATTAGGGAGGAAAAAGTAATAACAACCCGGGTTTAAACGTATTCAAATGTGAAAATCTCGAATGTGGAAATCTGATATTGAGTGAGGCTTACTTTGGGCCGTACACGCCTTCACTAATGTGTTGACCATCTCTTCATTTCTTAGAATCGTAGCAACCAAGTTTCTCGCAGACTCACTCATTCTTTCTAAAGATGGCACTGTGTTTCGATGACGTCATGTTTTATTCAATATATTCAGAATCCATTCAATATATATCGAGGTTCATTCAATATATTCAGAATCCATTCAATATATATAGAGTTTCATGCAATATATTCAGAATCTATTCAATATATTCAGACTTTTCATTCAATATATATAGAGTTTTTATTCAATTCTCTCATTAATATTTTTCTAAACGGCTTGCCATAATATACTGTATATGTTATGTTTGTGCTTTAGGAAAAAAAGCTTTAAAATATTTCAAAAGATTTGAGAGCTAATGAGCGTCCCAGCATGCACCAGAGAGAGAGAGGGAGGAGAGAGAGAGAGAGAGAGAGAGAGAGAGCAAGCATGAGGAAGTTTACAGAGCAGTGAGAGCAGGTGAGAAAAAAAGCAACTACTGATGGGCAGGACTGATTCATGTATTAGAACAGACTGTCAGACATTATTGTAAAATACTGTGTATGAGTGACGGGTGGGGGGAGATAAATGGTGTGTGTGTGTGTGTGTGTGTGTGTGTGTAAGTGTAATTATACACTTTACCTTTTTTGTTGCTAGAGGACACAGATTTGTTTAACATCTCAATGCATTCATGCCCCAGGTACTTCATCCAGAATTCAGCATGATGTCCTGTAGATTCCCACTCTTTTGTGAGGTTCACAGCTTGAAGTTTTTCTGCAGTCCAGGTTCCATTTTCCAGAGTGATGATCTCCTCTCTATTACAACTGTAACGATCGTATATTCTAGTGGTGCCATTATCATCAAGCTCACAGCCATACTGCCTTTTTACTGTATGATTTCCTGCGCGCACACACACACACACACACACACACACACACACACACACACACACATATAAGTTTTGTTTCCTTTTATGCTCACCATTTAAGCTCAACAATACACCTTCCTTAACCTTTAACAATGGGTAATGTGGCTCTCATCAGGTTAACTGCACAGAGCTTCTACATGAAGAACAGCTTTATGGTTCACACACACTTGCAAAGCAATAGCAGGTGCAGTAGAGATAAGAATCACCAGTCACCTCCTGACATGATATCATGATAACCTGCAATTCTGTAAGTATCACAATTTTATAAATAACCCGATTTAATATTACATTTCATCTGATTTTATTACAATTTAAACCTTCAAAAAGGTTTAATGATTAATTTAATGTAGTTTAATTGGAAAATAGTTTTCTTACTTAAAAAACAAACACAGCAGTTAAACAGTACTAAATAGCACGTACTGTATATCGGTCATCTGCCATAATTATGATTCTATACAATTTAGGCAATAATTCACCACACAGGATTAAAATGTTTAAATAGTTTAGAGGACGCCGCCGGTAGAACTATAAATAAATGATGTTTTGATTAGAGGTCTTTAACACACGTGATTTTTGATAATGTAACGGCATAAAAGTGCGTCCCTGTCGCGCCACTTAGAAACTTCAGAGCTCGGTACAGAATTGTTCATATCTCTGATCACTGGTCACGGCCAATTAAACTGAAAACCAGTTAGATCTGGTCACTGGCCGATCGACCAATTCACTTCCATAATAAATGTAAATATATATATTTTTAAAAATCGATTCTGGAGTCAGTTTGGCGATACGTGAATAACGACAATAAAGCACTGCGACTAAACACAATATGCTTTAGGTGTGGGACAGTCCGAAACCTTCTGCTCTGGGACAACAACAGGTACTCGTATCGGTACCCGGTATTGGAAAGCACCCCAATGAAAGCGCTTTTACTTCTTCCGACAAAGTGTTTCCAGTGCATCCCTAACTCCCATTAATTTTCAATTGTCATTGCTGAAGTAAACACTTCTCCTGCTATTCCATGTCTCTTACATTCTCTTATGGTCTCATTTTTATTTTGATGTGATTTTGATCATTGGAATTGTTGTTTTATGATGACTAGGGCTGAGTACTGGACTTCAGTACCTTTATGGCACCTACCAAATTGCTCAGATACCATCAATCATATCACTTGTCATCTAATAACACACTGATTACAGTGCTCAGGGACATGAGGGCCAAACATGGGCTCACGTGTGTTGTATATTAAAAGGCTTGACTATGGCGTGTGTCAAATTGTACACCATCAGAAGTGAGGCTCAGTGATGATTTTATCAGTGTGCTATATATATATATATATATATATATATATATATATATAAGGGACAACACAACAACATTAATCAAACACCTGAATGTGTAGGGAATAAATTTAAGAGCAAAAAGTTGCTCAGTGTTTGACTGCATGAACAACAAATAAACATCATCTCATCAATCAAGTTTGCATAACTTTATAAAGCTTGATTCAGAATCTTTCCCACTGGATTCCCCTCCTCCAAAATTAATAAAGCCAGCATTAAGACTGGAGTTTAGCAGTTAACTTGTACATAGTTATTTACTAAATTTTACAATAATATATGAGGTCTAGGTTTAAGTGTAGCTTTACTTTACAGCCAGAGAGAAATGTCAAATCAGATGCTGAACTTTAGACTATTCATTTAGAGTTACAGTAGCTACAGTAGCAGTAGTAGTAGACCCTAATCAATTCTAGCTTTTATACATTATATTAATATTTACAGACTGTTGTACCTGAACACGCTAAAACAGCACTATTCATTGCGTCTGAATAAAAATAATATCTAAATAATAAAAATTGTTTACTAAATAATGACATCAAATGTTTTTAAACAATAAATACTAGAAAGTGCAGTAAACTGAAATAAACTATCTAGTATAAAATCTCTGGCACAGTTTCTGCTGTTCTTTTAGGAAATGCCCTGCAAAAACATTTACATGAGCAGAATCAGACAGTTCTTCATGAAGCTCTGACTTTCACACTTAACTTTTTTTCATATTTTTTTCATAAATAATAATAATAAATAATGTACTAAAATGTATGGCATATTAAACATTGACAGACCTTTGTTTTACAGTACATGTCCAATTTCAGAAAGTTTGATGTGTGTGCTTGTGTACAAAGTGCTATACACATACAGTATGTGTGCATGTGTGTGTGTTTTACCTTTAGTGTCGATACAGCTCTTTATTATTTTATATACATTCTCTATAAGCCAGGCCATTTCATCCCCTACAGGCCGTGTCTTTCCAAAGCAGTAATCTGAATCGTTAGCCGAGATCTTCATGTGACACACCGCAACCTGCTTTCCGTGCAGCCGAACAACAGCAGTGACTTCTGGTGTGATGGCAGTGTATTCGTACTGCAGAGAGAGTGTGCCTGTAAAAGCTGAAGTTGAAGAGAGGGAGGGAGAGAGAGAGAGAGAGAAAGAGAAAGAGAGAGAGAGAGAGAGCGAGAGAATGAACCTGTGTTCACTTAGAAGCAAGTCTGATTTTCGTTTTTAATTTAATGCATTTGCAATCATCATAATTCAGAAATATCTCACAAGATGAAGTGCTGTTGTGCTGAATATCAGCACAGCTGTAAACACAAGGGTGCTGCCTGAGTCAAAGATATCAAACCATGCTGATAACCAGCACAACAGCACAGACTTTAGTTTGAGCAATTCTCTTCTATTGTTATTCTTCAAAAATACCCCCCCCCCCCACACACACACACACACACACAGTGACCATAAAGGCCTGACTCACGCAGTCTCCTCTGAGCAGTGGATATTAAAATATGTCTATCGCTTGATCTCAGAGAAGCATTTATGTGGGATCTAATCTGAGGTGTTGTGAATCAGTAGTTTCTGAGGCTGGTCATTCTAAGGCATGGTCATTAACACTTGATCTTCCTTTCCCGGCGAGCATTTGTATTCAGCCCCCCCTGAGTCAGTACAGTGGAACCTTTGATTACTAGCATAATTCGTTTCAGTTTCCCCACAACATGATGCTGCCACCACCATGCACACTGTTAGTTTTTCACCACATGGTGTTTGACATTTAGGCTAAAAAGTTATATTTTTTACCACTTTTCCATAAAGGCCAGACTTGTGGAGTGCACGACTAATAGTTGTCCTGTGGATGGATTCTCCCACCAACTTTGAAAAACATTTATCATTTTCCTTCTACTTTACAATTATGTGGCACTTTGTGTTCACATCAAATCCCAATAAAATACATTTTTGTTTATGTTTGTAATGTGACAAAATGTGGAAAAGGTTAATGGGTATAATATAATTTTGGCTTTGTAGATAAATGATTAAACAAACAAACAAACAAATAAATAAATAAATAAATAAATAAATAAATAAAGAGTAAAATGTCAAAGCCATTAGTTACAAAAGAAACAAAACGAAAGAAAAGATAATGGAATGTAGCTGTTAGATCTTTATAGTACAGTATGTAGTAAAACAGGCGAGTACAACACTTATACTAACTCACCGTCCTTTGTTACTGGTTTACATAATATTGGATGTAATTTAATTTAATTATTTCACATGTTAAAGGTTAAGACAAAACTTAAAGCTGTGCTATCAGGAAAATGTGCGATTATTTTACTACAGAATTTACTGTAACTACTGAGTAGTAAATAATATAACCACTAAAACAACTTTAGATATAATTTTATTTATAATTTATAATTTTATTTAAAATAATATATTAATGCTGTACACGACTTTTACAAATATATTACACGTACAGAAAATAGTACACGAAGGGGGTTTATGGTGACATTCCTAGTGGATCAGGGCGTAAAATCTAGTGTAGCGCTGTGCTAAAAAAAAAAAAAAATAGCGTTCATCCGCGCGCGCGCGCATATCGCTCTCTCTCTCTCTCTCTCTCTCCAGGAAAAATAGCGTTCCTTCGCGCGCGCGCTCGCTCGCTCTCTCACTCGCTCTCTCTCTCACTCTCTCCAGAATACCTTCACTTGCTGATTACTAAAAATATTTTCATCGCAACTGTTTGGATTCTAAAACGTATAAGTAATTTAAGCAATCCTTAAGCCGAAGATAACTAATAACGCCAGGAGGCGAGGACGTCCATCTCAACTACGTGACTTGCGGGGAACATCCAGCAAAAATCATCCTAGGTTTCCGCTTTTAGGAGTATAAGACAGCTTAAGCAGTTAAACTTACCCGCAGAGATTTGCGAACAGATAATAATAAAAATCATCAAGAAGAATTTGTGGTCCATTTCTAAAGTTTTGCAGATGTGAAGAAATCTCATCACAACTCAGCAATGAACACGACGCATGCAGGTGAAACGCTACATTACGTGACGTTACTGGCGGCTTTCGTCCAGGTTGCCAGGTGTACGATAAATATCGTCTCTGTACAATGTCATAATCTAACAGCGTAAATAAAACCTCTTAAAGGATGTTTCCTATTTGGAACCTCTATTTATTTGAAATATACTCTGTCATCACATGTCACAAAAAACTGACTCTGGAAAGTAAATGTGCGCGAGCTTGTGCTGCACAGTTAATCGATATAAAAGTTCGTTTGGATAGTACGATCAACGTACGATGATTCGCGCTGAAATACTATTATTCTGGGATATCTGTACGATTCTTTGTTTTGAATGTCTGGCAATAACCCTGATCAGAAAGGCGGGATCATAGGTGAGGGATGTCCAGCGGAAAGCCAAGTGACAGGTTCCCATGCGTGTATTATAAGCACCTTTCCAAACTCCTTTTTGACCCCCTCAGAAGCCCCGTGTTAGGAATAATCTCTAAGTAATTTACATATATTCTTTAAGCAATATGTTAATATTACACAGGCTATTACTGCATAATATTAATCGTTTTGGGACTGACAGCATCCATCTTGTAAATGAATCAAATCCCATTCATCACTAGTTATATACATTTCAGTAGCACATACTCTGTAATGTCTCAGTTTTTGTCTTAGTATATAATCAATATTTTATTTCAGTATTGTGAAATTTTCACAGAATCAGCAACAGGTATCAGGCGTGCTCTCATTACCAGGGTAACACAGGGAGAAAGTGTTTTTCAGTATTGGTGGTTTTGCAGGGTGTTCCAAGTAAGGAAAATTAGAACAATTGTCTTTAAACGGTTCAGTAGGTTACACAATCATGGGGAAGACTGTTGATTTGACAGTTGTCCAGAAGACAATCATTGACACCCTGCACATACATGGTAAAACACAAAAGGTAATTGTTAAAGAAGCTGTGGAGTTCTGTATGCAAGCACGTTAATGAAAAGTTGATTGGAAAGAAAAAATGTGCTATAAAAAGGTGCACAACACAAATGATAACTGTAGCCTTGAGAGGATTGTGAAATGAAGCAGGTTTAAGAGTTTTGGGGAGATACACAAGTAATGGTCTGCTGTGAGTCAGAAGCAGAAGCACAGACTGATCGCCTCCATGCCACGCCGTATTATTGCAGTAATTCATGCACGGAGAGCCCCAACCAAGTATGCTGTACATTTTCATACTTTTCAGTAGTCCAACATTTCTGTGTTAAAAATCTTTTTTTATTTATTTTTTTATTGGGCTTAAGTAATATGATAATTTTCTGAGATACAGATTTTTTGGTTTTCATTAGCTGTAAGCCATAATAATCAACATTAAAAGAAATAAACACATGAAATATATCAATCTGTGTAAAATAAATCTAAATAATATATGAGTTTCACTTTTTGAATACTGAAATAAATCAACTTTTTGATGATATTCTAGTTTATTGAGATTTACCTGCATATACAGTACATACTGTACAGTAGGACTAGGGAAAGCAAGGTGACAAAGTGGTTAGCATTGTGGCCTTGTAACATCAGAGTTAAGGGTGTGATTTCTGCCTTGGCGTCGGTGAGCTTGATCGGTTTTATCCATTTACTTTGGGTTCCTCCCACAGTTCAAAAACACGCAGAACGTAAATTTCCAGTACTGTTTGTGCCTTGTATTACCTCTCTCTTTTCTTTCTAAACTTTGTGCGCGTCTATCCATTTCTCGCACCCATAATGATCCCAATCAATCTGGATACAAAGCGGCACATTCCGCAGAGACTACCCTTCTGTTGGTCACTAAGAAGTTCCATGCTTCTAGATCAGCTAAACTGTCGTCTCTCCTCATCTTCCTGGACCTCTCAGCTGCATTGGACATGTTGAACCACAAGATTTTCTTTTTAATTTTTACAAGCCTTGGAATCTGTGGCATGGCATGGCAATGGTTTGCTTCCTACCTAGAAGATGAGTTAATGAGGCGACATGGAGGGGATCCACATCTGCCCCATGCAGAATTTCTACTCATGTGCCACAGGGCTCAGTACCCTGCTGTTCTCTTTCTACACTTGGTTTCTTGGTGACGTCATATCATTGCACGGCATTTTATACCATTGTTCAATCACCTACAACTTAACATACCTTTTCCTTTTTCCCCTCACATGTGCAATATCTGTATGTACAATTATGTTTAGTGTGCAATTAGAGAGTTACAGTGTTTTTCTTTTTTAGTAATTTATTACTTGTTATTTCAAGACTGGATTATTGCAACTCCCTCCTGGCAGGTCTACCTCTGTCCACCATTCATCCTCCGCAGCCGATCCATAATGCAGCTCGCACTTCTCGTTTTCAACCTTCCTAAGTTCTCTCACACCACCCCACTTCTCCCCTCCCTGCAATGGCTTTCTGTAGCTGCTTGCGTTAAATTCAAAGCCCTGATGCTTACCTACAAAGCTAAAAATGGCCAAGCACCCACTTACCTCTTAGGTCTAATCACACCACGTTCCCTCCGATACTCCAACACTGCTCTGCTAGTCCCACCATCTCACAGGGATTAAGGAAGACGTGCATCTATACTGTTTTCTGTTCTGGCACCTAGGTGAGGAAATTAACTTTCTTTAGAATGGCAATCGTTAAATAAGGACCTCAGACATATCTGTTTCTTCAATATTTAGATTAATCTCTCCCTGAATATTCCCCACCTCCTGCCCCAAAACAGTGTTTGACTGATGGAATATAGTTAGTAACTTAATAACCCAGTGTAAGGATCTATCCAATGATGGAAACTTTAAAGCACTTGTAATAAGTTCTGAATAAGAGCATCTGCCAAATGTCTAAATGTAATGTAAATGTGATGGAATGGCACCACCTCATGCCCTTGTATTTACATTCATAAAAGTGTCACTTGACTGTCAACTTTGAGAATGATATACCTATCTCTTTCATAGTGCTCTTGACTTAGCTTGATGTTGTGAAGAGTATTTCTTCACCAAGGAGAGAATTCTGTAATCATCCACTTCTGTGGTCTTCCAGGTCATTTTGTTTTACTGAGCTCACCAGTGCACTGAGTTAGAAGGTCCAAAATGTTTTATTCAGCCCCCTAAAGTTTCTTCTGTTTCTTTTACTTGCATCGACACATCTTTGGAATACTAATCGGGAACAGCTACCTAAAGCAAATTTAACATGTCAGTGGTAGCTCAGTGGGTTGAGGCTTTGGGTTGATCAGAAGTTCAGTGGTTTAAGAACTAGCTCACCAAGTTTCCACTGTTGGGCCCTTTTAGCTAAATGAGGATGTTTTTTTTTTTTTTTTTTTTTTTTTTTACATTAGAAGAACAATGCAGCACATCACATTTTGGACCAAAAGGACATCTAGTTCATGAGAAAAAAGCTATGTTAACCTAACCTCACCCCTTTTAAGGACATCTCTGAGTAGTTTGACAACATAAGTTTGCTTTTGAACATTATGCTATTCATTCATTAATTTCTAGATTCATTCATTCATTTTCTACACTACTTATCCTGCATTGAGTCATGGAAAGCCTGGGTCTTTGGGATGAAACCAGAGTACCTGAAGGAAACCCACCAAGCACTGGGAGAACATGCAAACACCACGCACACAGCGTTTTAAAACAAGCACTATTACAAAACATTGTGCATTGTTACAAAGCAGCTTTACATTAATTAAATTTCTGGGTATTAATCGAAATTGGTTATTCCAGGCCAGCAAGTGGCAATGAAAAACTAGACCATAAATAAATCCCCTCTATAATTGTGCACTTTGTTGAGGTTTCCAACTGTTGAGTGATGTAGACATGGGTATGAAATGTTTTTTTTTTTTTTTTTGCAACTGTAGTCTAAACTATTTAAGCAATTGCAGTCATTAACAATCATAGTGAATCTGCCTAAGTAACCAAGCAGATCCAAGAGAATTGTAAGTTGTCAAATACATTTAAGAATAAGTAGACCATATGGGCATGCTCAGAAGCAGTTATTAGTCTCAATGAGATGCAAACTCTAACCAGAAATGGGCACCATCAGACCACGTGGGAGGGCAATTAGATTTTTCATCCCTGAAAAACAGTTATTCAAGTTAAGCTCTTGTACATTTCTGGCCCATCTATAGTATGATAAATTCTTATTCTTATAATGTATACCTTTCAAGGTTTGTGCAATTCATTAAAGAACAGAAAGAAAAAAAAACAAGCCAACAAAAAAGAAAACCCTAACAGTTACAATAGGGCTTTTGCACCTTTGGTACTCCATAATAAGAAGAAGATGTGTTATTCCAAAATAAGAAGAGGTATAAGGAATAATAATAAAATTTCAAAGCATATTACTAATGCATATATTCTCCTTATTGCAATAATGCAGGCCATTTTTAATGTTTTTAAGAATCAAGTGGTAAAACAAATAACAACACATCTGAGAATGATAGCAAAGATATGAACTGCCAAAAAAAGCAGCCCACAAAAGTAAGGTCAAGCGCCATAATATGTTTAGGTTTAAACCTGTGATACATTACAAAAAGAAGATTTTCATGTACTGTATACTACAAGAAAAACAAAAATGTAACAAATCCAGATGTCAAATAAGAAGATATTTGACATCTGGATTTGAAGATATAATGATATCAGATACCATTATGGGCCTTTTTGTCCCTGTTTTTGTATTTCTTTTTACTTTTTTGTTCTCTATGATTTTTATATTTTACATTTTATATTGCACTTTAATGAGTAACATTGTCCCAACTGTCTTTACCTGCACCTTGTTATGTCAGAACAGTGTGTTTATTTATAGCATGTTTTATTGTTTGGTCTCATATCTGAGGTCTGACATCATCCTGTTGTTCTGGTTGTGTTAGCATTAGCATTAGCCATAGTTTTTATGCTGCATGAAAATGTGAATTTCATCTAAACTCCCAACCTGACACCAAGAGGATATCACAGGAAAATAAAGAGAGTAAAGGAGGGCCATTTTACCTATGCTAGGTACTTATTATGTATTATGTTTGTTTTAACAAAAGGGAGGTTTTGAAAGTATTTTTTTTTCACAATAATCTCATTAGATTGTAAGGTTAGTTCACTGACAAGATGACTAGAAGAACTTTGTAAATAACTGTTTTACATGCAATATTATTAGTGTTTCATTAAAAGAGCAATTTTATTTTTAAACCATTTACAAAAGTCTATTTCATTAAAAACAAGTGCAAAATAAACATTTTATGATTTCTAATTACTCTTAAGTATTATATTACACTGAATAACATACTGATAAAGTTTGGAGTAAAACAAAGAAGAAAAAAGAAAAGTTCCTATAGAACTTTTTCCTAACAGACCTATAGTTCCATCAATTGTCCTACCAGGGTTGTTAAAATGTGAATAAATACAACAACCACCATTGACTAACACAGTCCCTAATTGGATTACAGGATTCCTGATGAATGGATGGAAAGCCATCAATTCAAAAACAAAAAACTCCCTTTATATCTCTATATAATGCCCTACTACACTGATGAACTAAAACCCAGTGTTTTAATAGTGCTTAGATACCATCAAGTAGAACGTTTTCTCAGTTTGATGGAGGCATTATCAGTCTGCCTGCATCCCACTGATGTCACTCATTTGTATCTTGTATTCAAATAAAATATGTTAAAACATTTTCTGCAGTACAGAGAGGAAAAAAAATTACCTCTGGAAAATCTTTTTTGATTCAGTATGGTCAAGGTCAGGACACCAAGAAGAGTCACAATCATCACAACAGTTATTACATTCAACCAGAAGAACACAGCAGAAGAATCTGAACCTTGGAGACAATCATTATAATCATTAAATCTGCATTGCATTTAAATAAAAAAAAAAAAAATGTAAAGAAGACTTTTTAGACTAGAAAAGGAACCAACCAACCTGTTGCTTTGTCCTCCCAAAATGTTGTATTTACACCTGGTAAAATAAAAGATTGAAAGAACTTTATTAATCCCAGAGGGATTAAGAAATGCTTTAATAAAAACATAAATTTTACAGCCTCAGTTATCTTGATTTACATTCACGGAACCTATATTGACTTACCTCTATTAAATGTATCTTTCACTTGTAAAGAGGTCGAGGTGCTAAAGGTCATTTTGACCAGTATCATGGTGCCGCAGTAATAGAGTCCTGTATCAGAGACATTTACTGCAGTGAAGGTGAGAGACGTGTTCTTGCCATGAACAGACATCACTATTCTCTCACTCCTAACATGTAAGTAACATGTTTCTGCTGGAGCTGATGCTCTAAACTTTTTGCACTCAAAAAAAAAGTGGAACTGAATCAGTTGAGTGTTTAAACCAGGAGATGTAGCCTGTATCAGTCAGGTGATGTTCACACCAAATAGTGACTTTATCTCCGGGTTCTGCTTCCAACGTTAAAGAGCACAGAGTCTTTAAAAGCCAACCTGCAACACAAAAACAAACAAACAGACAAAAACACGCACACACACAGACACACAGACACACACAGACACACACACACACACACACACACACACATGACAGACATTCAAACATGAATTTCTTATTTTAAAATGGATCTGATTGTTTGTGTTGTGAAATTTAAAAAAACAAATATAATAAGAATTTCGTAAAGCACATTTATTAAATTATTACCTTTAAGATCACAAACACTTACCCAGGACACAGAGAAACACATGCAGAGTCTCAAACTGAGCCATTATGTATCAGCAGAGAGATAAAGAGGAAACAGTCTGTTGGGCAACTCGAGTGCAGGTTTGTCTCGTGGGTTGAGGGCGTGGTTATATAATCACCCTTTAGTGCTTTAAAAGAAAAGACCTACAGTAAACTAAAGTTGTCATATCTGACTTAATTAAAGATTCAATTAAGCATATTTCCATGGTTTGTCATGCTGTCAAAGTAATGTTTTACAGGGGAAAAAAGACTTGTTTGGTGTTTATTGCAGCGCCGTAAACTGACCCCAAGCATAATTGATTTCGGAAGACACCCCCCCCCCCCCATCTTCCTCCTCTCTTATTTGAGTTTCTCTCACACTGACACACACACACACACACACACACACACACACACTTGCATAGAAGGAAAATGGGGACGTATGAAATATTTACTACTTTTGGGGACACTGCTTGTGGGATGTTTAAAATTAGTTTGTTTCATACGACCGTAAAGTGGCACTATGAGTCAAAACATGGGTCGGTAGAGCAAACATATTTGCAGCAATCCTTAATGAGGGAGGGCATTTCAAATACCCAAATTGAGAGCCCGGTATGCCAAAAGCAACCAGAATCATTTTACATTCACATCCAGCCCAGCAGCATGCAAATGAAGATTCATTAAAGACTCATTGATTATTGTTTGTATACATATACATTTTTATTCCAAATTTGTATTTCATACAAATATAAGGAAACATACCATCAAACCACTACAAACAAATTGTAAACATTCAACGTAGTTACTGTACTGAAAATTGACTAAGAATTTATTGAAATGCTATTGCAATTTTAAATTGAGTTTTTTTTATAGAATTACTATGAATGCATATGTAGAGATCTGAACACAAACATTTTATTTTATGGACCAGACTTTCTTAATTTTTTATTCAGATTCCTACCGACCCATGTTTTGACTCCACTTTACGGTCAACGTATGAGACAAACTAATTTTAAACATACAGGAAGAATACATTTGGGGATTAGGTCATAATTTGAATATGGGACAATAAATCACAATTTTAGCTTTTGTTTTCACTCATATTCTATTCAATTCAAATGAGTTTTATTTATATACAGTCCTGCTGACCATTATTGGCACCCCTGGTTAAGATGTGTCCTTAGGCTTTTAAAAAATTTTTTATGGCAGAAGCATAATCTTACACTAAAAATTGTAGAGTAATCTAATGAACTTAATGAATAAAAAAAATACAAAAAATATCCATGACTGAAAAAATATAGTTTTTTATATGTATAAAATCACCTGTTTCACGATTGTTGCCACCTCCAACAATTCCAATAAAATAAATGTAGTTAGAGCACAGTTAGATTTTACGTTTACTGTACTGTAGTTTATTAAGTTGATCAGAGTATCTAGAAACTTTTGATTAATAATTTATGACATCCTGTTTCCCTGGTATAAATATGGCATGACTCAGAAGCCTATTTCTCTTATTCACTCTTCAACACGGGAAAGATAAGAAAACATCCTATTCAAGTAAGGCATATGTGTTGACCTTCATCAGTCAGGCAATGGCTACAAGAAAATAGCTTTGTGGCAACAAACACTGTATGGGCGTGACGTAGAACAAAAGATGAGAATGTGGAAAAGCACCTCATGCCCACAATAAAGTATGGTGGAGGATCTGTAATGCTGTGGGCCTGTTTCTCTTCCAAAGGCCCTGGGAACCTTGTAAGGGTGCATGGCATCATGAACTTTCTAAAATACTAGCACATTTTAAATCAAAACCTGATGGCCTCTGTCAGAAAGCTGAAGATCGTCATTGGGTCTTTCAGCAGGGTTAAGCTCATAAGATGTGGTGAAATGTACATAAAAATGGTTCAGCAGACACAAAATCAAGCTCCTCTCATTGCCATCCACAAGCCAATTGAAAACCCAATTGAAAAGCTGTGGGCTGAGCTGAAGAGGATATTGCACGAAAGAGGACCCAGCATTCTATGACTGGATGATCTAGAAATATTGTGCAAAGAGGAATGGTCCAAGATCTCTCTATCTGTATTTTCCAATTTTGTGAAATGTTATAGGAGGAGATTAAGTGCTGTCTTGGAGTTCTACAAAGTATTAACATCACGGGTGCCAATAACTGTGGTTCTATATTGTTTAAACAAAAAAATATTTTATTAGAAGCCTAAGAACACATCTTAACCAGGGGTGCTAATGATGAGCAGGACTGTATGTATTGCATTTATATATTTATTTTTACAAAGCAGCTTATCCCAGTGATCACCACTACACAGATGTGCACTAACAAATGGGATCTCTACAGCCAAATTTTACTGAAACATGCTACAGTAGGTCTACACGTTTTGGCCTGATTTGCTGTAGAAACCCTTTCTCTTGCAGCTCGAAATGGCTTTATGATTCCACAGTTTATTTAAATACTTAGGAAGTGCTATGCTGCTTCAGAGACTTCTCTTTAGTGAACCAGTAGACCTACAGCTAGCCATTTTTTTGGACAGCTTTTTTTCTCCTAAAGAATCAAATCCCTTTTTTAAAAACTGAATTTTGTATTTACTTGGGTTACATTTCTGTTTGATGATCGGAATCAACTCAAAATATCAAAAAAAATATATAAAAACCTTTTTTTTTTTTTTACAGCAATGTATTAAAAAAAAAATTTTTTTTCCTAATTCAGTTGTTTCCAATTCCTCCCCGTCACTGGGCAGCTCCCACATTAAGGCTACTACTACCACTTAGTCAGGATGGCTGAAGACTATGACGTGTTTCCTCCGAACCATGTGACGCCAGCCGACCGCATAATTTCGAACCACTCACTCGTTGGGTGTGGCTTAACACACTCGGAGGACAGTCCTATCCGCTCCTTCCGCTTGCGTGAGCTTACAGACGCCCCTGATTGGCTGTAGAGCCTTGATTAATGTGGGAGCACAAAGTACCTTTCATCCCTCCCCTCCGAGAGAGCTCGGCCAATCAGTTCTCTCTAGACCTCCGGCTGCAAGAGGTTACAGCATCACCCAGGAATCGAACTTACAATCTCCGGATGATAAGACGAGAACTTTATCACAAAAATAAAACTGCACTTAACCTGTTTCTGTGTAGAGCAGAGGGTGTGTGTGTGTGAAGGAGAGAGGCAGAGTGTGTGTGTGAGTGGGCACGATGTCTAATGACGCACACGCAGTAATTGCTATTACTTTGTCAAAATGGTGGTTAATGAGCTCCCAGTACTCGTATTTCATCACTTCCACATGCAACATACATGATATTCTTTCTCCTGTTTTTATTTTTTTATTATTATTATTTATAGGCCACTATACAGTATGATCCCCTCACATTCTTGTTCCATCAGCCCCCATGCAGGTCATAAAATGGTGCTTCCAGTAACATTATTATAATCCTACAGCTTTCTGACATACTCTGTTATAGATGGGAATTCTAGGCATGGCATAATTTTAAACGGAATAAAGATGTTTATTTAAAATACATGAATTGTCCAGGTAAAAAAAAAAAATTATGGCTCAGTGCAAACTGGAAATGAAGTCCAAACACAAAACAAAAAACCCATGGGGATTCTGAGCTGTTGGACGCTGTAGATCAGCTACGCAGGTCTAGGTGTGTTTCTGCAGCTCCTCAGCTGGGACATTCAGAATGCTTCTCTTCTGAAAACATCCATCCTGGTCATCTCTCTGAGCTCCACCATGTCCTCATGCACGTCCTCTCCGTGCCTATGCCAGGTGATACTCAGGTCACAAACACTCTAACACACAAACATGGCCGAAGCCATGATTATAACTTGATTATAGGCTACTTTTAATCAAATAAAAACTGTTAGGGAAACAGGAAAATTTAATAAATATATGTATATATGGTCTAACAAATAAATAAATAGTCATACAGATAATAAATCTTGTTTGTTTATAAACAATCTATATTCATATGTATAATCATACAGTATGTTGATAGGCTCTATTTTGTAAAACACATTCACTGCCACTGCCATAGACGTCCAAATGACGTCCCAAAAAAATTAACCAGATTAGGTCAAATGTTGAACGTCAAAATGCCGTCTAAGTTGGGTCATGGTTGGACGTCCAAATCAAAATGACGTCCAAAAAAAAAAAAGCCAGCACGATCCAAAATTAAAATGTCTTAAAAATAGGAATGCCATACAGCAGGCAAGTGAGTGTCAGCTTCAAACCAACTTTTTAAAATAGTCTTTTTCGCTGCAGTCAAAGCTGCCATTAATATTCTTTTTTGTTATTAAGCAAGAGTGATGTTAGAATCATCTACCAGCAATAGTAAACCTGGGCATAAAGGAACATTCACCTTAAAAAGTATGGAAAGAAAATTTACCACATGGTGCCAAAAACTCAGGATGAATATTGTTTTCGGTTTTGTTATTTTGTTTTCTGTGTTGTTATTGTTTTCAGTTTGGTTATTTTGTTTTTGCACTTCTCAGCCACAGTAGTCTTCTGGTATTGTCCAAATGCAAAGTTTATTGACAGATAAGACTTTAAAACAGTTTGTTCCATCTGTACCACTCTTCGTCACTGCTCCAAAGTTATTCTTTGTTGTTTATGAGGTAACTGAGTTAAGTATATAAGAGTTAGTGTAGGAAGAGTCATTGCTGGGCAATTTCTAAAGTCACATCTTTAAACTAGTTGTTTAAAAAAAAGTATTCTATGTTTGTGTATCCCATCTTATGAGTTATGATTGGTCACAAGACGTTGAAAACCTAGTGCATGAAGGGAGGTCATAAATACGTTTTTTAGCACAGTTTAGCAATATTTATTAATTATTAAATCTCAGTGTCAGTCTAAAACACATTTATGAATCATTTTAAGTTATTGTTAGATATGATTGCAAATAATAAAGACAATTTTGCTGTTACTGAGATTAAAAAAATCTATCTTTCCTACCCCTTTCAAAAACTCTTTAAAAACCCTATATAACATATGCACACCTTTTTCCATTCAACTGTCTCTAGTTATAATTTTTCCCATTATCAGACTTTAGCAATGTTGCTCATTTGATCTTATTTTTCTTCTTTAAGACCTGACATGTCTAGTGTTTAACAGCATTAGTGTTTCAGTGTGGTTACAGTATTGTATTATTACTAATATAGTTTTTATCAGAATGAGTGGGATTGTGGCTGTGTGTGTTTTAAAGACCACATGGAGGAAAACAGTTTCTGATAATTCTCAAGCCAGAAAATAATATATGAATTTATCAATAGTATATGTAACCAACATGAGCCAGAAAGCTGAAATTAATCATTTGCAAGGTTAACTCTCTCTCTGTCTCACTTTAGAAGCTTCATGTATTGTTTATGTTATAAAAGTTAAGTTACCTTGTTATATTTTTCTTTTCTTTGTTTTATGGTGCATTAGGTTCTCTATGCTGTATAGAGATCTTTTAGGAGGCTGTGATCAACACTAAAGAGATGGATTCAAATAAAGAATAAATTACTGGTTACTACTTTAGTTTGAGTGTCTGATTTGGGTCTGGTGACTTGGGTAAACCTGGGGTTTATTTTGTTCCCTACCAGAATGAATTGTAATGTCATCCTTCACACCATCATTAAACAATAACTGTGGCAATTTGCTTGAACAAATTCATCACAAATTTTACAGATTTCTTTGCATATTTTTTTGTAAATATTATGAAATGCTTGTTTTGCTTTAGGTCACTACTTTTTGGGTATATATATATTTCCTTTTACCAGCGACACACACACACCTGGCATGTAGTCAGTAAATACAGTACATACTGTACCTACAAACCTTCAATACTTACCAGATTATGGGGGAGATTCTTGCATACGTAGGCCACAATTCCAAGTCCAATGACTACAGCAACGATGATAGCAATCTGTTTTCCTTTTAATCCTCCACCTGGTTCTGCATCTGATTCTCCACCTGTTAAATCAGCACAAAATCTTAATTATCTGCTGCAGCGAAAAATCAGCTTTCACACTCTACTGTACATCTCCAGTTTATTAGGACCTTGTGGTACTTCTAACACTATCTTTTTCTCCAGGCTGCTGTGCTGAACCACACAGGTGTAGTTGTGTTTCCAGAGATCCCCAGTGGGGACTTTCAGAACGCTTCTTTTCTGGAAGTTTCCATCCTCACTGGGTAACGTCCTTCCAAGATCAACGTCCTCATGCACGTCCAGTCCATCCTTCTGCCAGGTGATCATCACTGCTTTGGGGAAGAAACCTGTAGCGTGACAAACCGCCTCTGCAAAAGACAAGTGTTTCTGTAACATTGGCAATTTGGGTCTAAATACAGAGACACACAAGAATATATAGAGCCATGAAAAAGGATTTGCCCCTTAAACAAACATTTGTTACACTAAGATCATTAAGCAAAATATAACACTTAAAAAGATAACCTGAGTAAATGGCAAATGGCAGTTTTTAAATGATTTTATTTATTAAGGGAAAAAAAGCTGTCCAAACTTTCCTGACCCTATATGAAAATGAAATTGCCCCTAAACCCAATAACTAGTTGTGCGCAACAACTGCAATAAAGTGTTTGAATCTGACAATGAATCTCTCACATCACTGTTGGCACTTCCACCAGACCTGCACAAGCACACCTTCACATACTTTCCTCCTTTTCGTTCTATCCTTTCTACCTAAACCCTTTCCGTCCGCCATTTTTTTATTACCTCACCTTGTGTTCATGTTTGTGGTCCCACCCATCAAACCCCTTACAAAGGCCAGAGAGGTTTGAACAGCTTTTTTTTAACTGCATTTTGTATTTACTCAGGTTATTTTTGTGTAATACTGGACTTTATTTGATGAATTTATGTGTGACAGATGTTTCATGGCACTGTAAATATTACTGTATTAGATTTATTATTTATTGTGCAAATGACATAAGTGTGTGCACGAGTGTGTTAATATTTACAGTAACAATGTGTCATGCAGTTACAGTAATCGATTACACTTTACCTGTCCTGTCCAGAGTGCCATTGCTGTCACACCCAAACTTCTTTAACTGATCAATACAGTCTTTCTCCAGGAAGTCCTTCCAGTGTTTAGCCATCTCTCCTTCAGTATCCCACTCCTTTATAAACATCTTGGCTTTATCATTAGCTGCAGTCCAGGTTTCAGTTGTCGGATTCAGACTGATGAAATCCTCTCCATCGTAATCATACTGATCATATCCTCTAGTGGTGCCGTTAGAATTAAGGTCACAGCCGTACATCCTCGTTAGTGTGGAAACTCCTGCAGTAACACACACACAGCTCTTTATTGAAATCTCCGGGCAAATAAAACCAGAGTAACCAACCATTTGAGACCAGGGTGGAAGGAAGACAAGAGAAAAGACATGGAAAAATCATTAAAAAAAAAAAAGATATGTGGAAAATTAATCACCACAAAAATGTATATTCCTTAAACCTTTATTATGGGTTTCTATAAATAACTGGACAATATTTCAGATGAATGACAGGATGTGTGACAGGATAACATCCAAAATGTTGATTCTGGGATATAGTTTAATATTCCATTATACTTTTCATTTTTCACTTTTTTTCACTTTTACCTGTTTCTTTGGATATATATTGTTGGGGTTTCTTTGTTTTGTTGATGGTTTTAATAAACTATTTTATCCAATTATCACAGATTAAGGATTTAATGGCTTTTGCCTCAGGCAAGGAAAATTAAACATATGACAATATTCAAAATCAAGTCTATTTTAGGAGGCAGAAATACAAGCATGTGCAAAAGTTAGTACCCCCTGTTAATTCTATGTGTTTGTATGTAAAAACAATTAAAATCATCTTATTATTGCTAGTTTCAGTACTAGGAAAGCACAATCTCAGATGAATAAAAACATTTTTTTTACCATGCCATTATTTATATTAAAATGTAGCCAAAACGAAAAAAAAAAAAATAATAGAGGCAATAGTAAGTACCACATTTGCCTCTAGAATACTCTAGGTATACAAATCAGTTCATAGTCGTCTTAATGACTGCAAGGTGCTCAAAATCCTGTACCTGCAAAACAAACCCAAATCCACACCCACAGTGCTTGACAGCTGGTATGAGGTGTTTCTGCTGAAATGATTTTTGTTTTTTGCCAAATATGGTGCTGGGCTTTAAAACCAAACAACTGCTGGTATATCCACTTATAAACAATCTTTGCCTTTATTTTTGTTAACGAAATAATGGCACAGTGAAAGGTTATATTTTTTTTGACTGAGGTTGTATTTGCCCAATACTGAGACCCGCTATGATCAGATAGTTTTTGTTATGTTTTTAAACAAAAAACATAGAATTAAGAGTGGGCACTATTTTTTTAATACATTCTGTACCAGTTACCGTTACAGATAAAATAACTGAAACTGTTACTGACATAAGTGTAACAGGTGATGCATGTGCTGGCAGTGAGGAAAAAAAGTGATTTAAAGCAACTGCTACAATGTTCTGCAATGAAAACACTAGATACAGTGGCATTATTAGCATTTCTGCTTAGATTTTCAAGTGTTTTACTGATAAGCTGCAGTACATACAGTACATATTATTTCTAAGCGTTTGTCTGTAAGACCTGCAATAAGGATACTCTTCGACTGCTTCAGTACAGCATTTGAGCTTCCTACTGAAGTAAAGTTAAACTGCAGTGTTCTTTTGTTACACACACACACACACACACACACACACACACACACACACACACACACACACACACACATAATAAATAATGGAACAAACTAGCCTGATTCCAAAAATAAAGATGGCCTTTAATACATAAAGTCTGAAAAAACGTCTGAAAAATTTTGAACATGACCGAGTTTCCTCCCTCAAGATGCTTTGCCAGGCCTCTACTGCAGCTTCCTTCAGCTGCTGCTTGTTTGTGGGTCTTTCTGCCTTCAGTATTGTCTTCAGTAAGTAAAACCATGCTCTGCTGGGATGAAATAAGGTGACTGCCATAGTTCACTAGAAACTCTTGGGTAGCTTTCACTGTATGTTTTTGGTCATTATCCATCTGCAATATGAAGTGCTATCCTATCACAGAAGAGAGTATAGAGTTCATCCTGCTACTAATATCAGCAGTCACTGTTGTAATGGCCACTCCCAATATTTTAATTTTCTCTCTGATAGGGTTATTTTGATATATTTTTTTCAGCCGAATGATCACTTCCTTTACTTACATAAACACATCAGGTGAAGGATTTACTAAACATATATTAAATCCAAATAAAACACTCCAGGCCTTTTAATGGTGTGTGTGTGTGCATGTGTTTTGTGCATGTGTAAATGTAAATGGCTGTAATTCCTGACTTAATAATGCCACAAATTTTTCAAAGTCTTGAGTTCACTCACATTTTGAGTGTTTCATTTCAAATTTAACCTGGTGGTGTACTGTATAGAGGCTAAATGGCAAAAGACGTTTGGGTTCCAAAATTTATGCTTAGCATATTTACAAAAGTAAAAGGATTTTATATGAATTTATGTTAATGTATTACACACAGGGTGTGTTAGTAATTAAATCTCTTAGTTTGTTTTACCTTTAGTTTGATTAAAGCTCTGCTCTTTCTCTTGGAGCCAGTGCTGATCATTCTGCACACGTTCTGTCTCTCTCCTCCAGTACTCTCGGTCATCAGCTTCGACATTCTTCATGCAGTCCAGCTTTAACAGTATCACAGTAATGTTGTTTCCAAAGTATGCAAACTGCTTTCTATCCAGCAGAGCAACAGTAAAATGTTTTCCTAGTGTGTTGGCAGTGATGAGGTACCGCAAAGAACATGTGTCTGTAAAATATTAAACAGTTTCATATAATGTAAAACCATAATAATATTACATAAATTCTTCAAAAATCACCAACATCTACAGTACTGACTAAGTGAATATGGTCACCCGACACACACACACACACAACTCTAACACATTCCCAGTAAAAAAAAAAAAAATACACTTTAGTGTATTACAAATATATTGAAATATGCAAACAAAAAGTTTCCCATCAGTTAAAATACAATAAGTATACTAACATCAAGTATACTAACATAATGCGTTTACCAAATTTTGGAATTAAACATTATATTGTATTATAGTACACTTCCCAAAAATATATTATAAGAAAATATACTTTGAGTGAAAGATTGGTCTAATTTTCAAAGCACACTTATTTATTTAAACTTTGTTTTTCAAATTTATTTTTGGCATATTTTTAAATAATATACCAAATAATCATTGTAGAAATGTACAGAAAGTATACATTAGAATTAAAATTTTGATATACGGTAGGCAAAGCATATTTTCAGTTAAAATTAAATGTACTTATTTATATGTATTTATGCTTATATTAAGTGCACTAATCTCTCGTGCATGCTCGCCTTCAGACTCGTTTTTGCACACTGAAACTCTCTCCCACGCGCTGAAAGTCAATTCTGCGTAGATCATTTGTGTTTGAACTCTGTCTCTTTTGTGTGCTCACTATCATAAAGCTACACTTGCATGAACTGCAGCAGCGTTAGAACTCTGCAACTATTCCAGCCAACCAGGGACTAGAATCAGCGCAACACCTGATCAGAAACTAAAGGCGGACAGATTCGGACTGTCTGTTCTTTGATTGGCTCCGCAGTTCTTCTGCTCCTAGTTTAAGTTCACGCCCGGAACCTGCATCGTATCGTTATCCGTAAGGTAAATTTTATGTTTTTTTGTTGTAATCAAGTACATACTTTAAACTATAGAATGTATTTTCTCATCTGTTATTGCTAAATCTTCTGTACTTTGCTTGCGGTATAATGTCCATAGCTCTCAGCCTGTTTTCAGTCTCTGTGTAACAGCTAGAATCAACACACCAGGTTTGATCTAATACTCACTCACTCATTGTCTATACCGCCTGATCCTGTATTCAGCATTAATAAGGGGCCTGGAGCCTATCCCAGGAGGCTTAGAGGAACAAGATAGGGTACACCCTGGACAGGGTGCCAATCCATCGCAGGGCACACACACACACACACACACACACACACACACACACACACACACACACACTATGGCCCATTTGGGAACGCCAGTTAGCCTAATCTGCATGTCTTTGGACTGTGGGAGGAAACCAGAGTACCCAGAGGAAACCCACCCACTGGAGAACATGCAAACTTTTATAATACTTATGCTTATACTTATAATACTTATAGGACTTATAATACTATATATATATATATATATATATATATATATATATATATATATATATATATATACTTAGTTTTTCTTCATACTTTCATTAATTGCAGTCAGGTATGTATGTTAGTACACACACAGCCATATACCTTAAGTGTACTAGATGTTAAAATCTTCACTTAGTGTCAAATACTAAAACAAGTAGTGCAAACCTGCTAAAATAACAAGAAAATTATTTTCTAAATTGTCAATTAAATCTATAACATTATAAAGTGTTTCTTGTTGTATTTACATAAGTACAGTAGAATTACTGTGTTTTGCTATATACTACATGCATAAAATAGGTACCATTTCTGTTATGTATACATGTAGTACTCTAAGTGTTATTTTAGGATATTTGAATAGGATAATTGAATTTGCATCATGGCCTCATAAAGTTAAAACCTACATGAACACTTAAGACAGTAGTGTTTTGTATGGATCACATCAGTGTTTATTTGGTGTTCAGTAAAAGATCATACGGTGGCCCACTTCAGGGCCACCGTAAGATCAGCATATGATAACTGTGTGTATTGTTCTGGTGGAAGGAATCAGTTTTGAGAAGAGAGAACATAGTTTTGAGTGAAGATACAGTTATACACTATATACTGTATGTGGTTAATAGGTATAAAGACATTTTAATTTTTCTAAATCTGAAAAAAAAAGTAATTTTTCTAATTTGAGCACACAAAGGCCTGGAGCATTGTATTGCCTAAGTGCCTAATTTCACTACACAGAACAAAGTAAAATGGGGCAATTATTTATAATCACTAATCTGATCTAATTTTACCCAAATAAAAGCTCAGGGATTCCGCCAGGGGTGTTACAACCACTATCACCTCTGGCTTACTCATTACAAATTCATTCATAATGTTTAATATTAGAATACATTATTATTAGATTTCTGTGAAGCTGTTTTATAACTGTGTCCGTGGTTAAGACACTACACAAATAACATGGAAATGAACCAGAAGCGGAACCTTCCTTTCAGTTAAACGGGACCTGAATGGTACAGCAAAAATATGATATATTTTATTACAAAATTATAAGCCTTAATTAGGTAAAGATGAAGTTCATTGATTTACTTCCATTTTTTTATGTTTTAACTAACACGTTGTGAGATGAAGTTAATTTGATAAACTCACCTGCTGAAGAACGAAGAGCAAAAAAGAGGCAGAAAAATAAAATCCTTCGAAGCTCCATCGTGCACCAAATTTATAATCAAACTAGACTAAACTGCTCTATAGCACTGATAGTAAGTGCGTGCCAAAACATATGCAAATCACAATGACTCTCGCAACCCTCCTTTACTTTACTCTCACTAGGAAGTTTGAATCGAAGGTGAAGCATCTAGGTTTTCCTCTCTTTTGAGACACACACCCACACACACCCATACACCAACCCATGCGCACACACAGGATCCAAAGAGGAGGGTCATATGGCATATTGTTAGACCACAGACATCTAACCAGCAAAACAAGAAAAAAAAGGACTTGGTAAAAGAAAAATATGTATTTAGGGAACACACAAGTTATTGTATTTTACAAGCTTTTACAGTCTTTTTTACAGGCTTGTTGTGACGGGTGCAAACCCAGACATAGTAAGAACAACAAAAAAATAATAATAAAATAAGTGAAGCTGAGATGTAACTGTATCTGTATGCTGTATCTCTGAGGAGCTGCACCATATACACTACTCTAAGTGGTGTGATTATCCCAAGGAAAACATCAATTCTTTTTATAGAGGAAAAGACACTGAAGATACTCTCCTGTTTAGATAATGACATGCTTATTTTCATGACACGCTTATTTGTAAATGTCCTGTTCACCATGTGTTGTACTTGTTGAATGTGGTCCATGACACACACACCAATAGGTAATGTAGTTAAACCAGTTAGTTTTGCTTGACTCACAACTCACAAGGTAAAACCTTATGGCTGGAGCTACCCAAAACCTGGTCAGAGCGGGATAGTTATGGGGGCATTCCCAGGTTATTTTCATGTCCAAAACCAAGGTTCAGGGCAGATCAGAAAACTCCATTTAAACATCTCACATGAAATGCATGCATGGCAGCTCCATTTTATAGTTGAGCTCAAAATCAAATGGCCGCCACAGGCAGCGCTCCCACAAGATGGCCGCTGACGCAGAAGAGTGACGCATGAAGCAACCGTGACTTGTTTTTTCCTAATAAAAATTAGTTTCCATCTAATTTGCCTGAAAATACTGCAGAGAAGAAAGCTACACAGAAAATAAGAAAAAAAATATGTTTTCCTTATGCAAAGCTGTGACTGGGAGCTTCTGAGAGAGTTTGTGCATACATACAAGCAGAGCTCAGCAAACAAAAGAGAGCAGAAGTTTGTGAGAGGCTAAAAGATGACAGTATTGAGATGTTTGTATGCTCAAACTAGATTTTTTTTTTTGCCCTCTGTTGATTCTGTTGATACAGTGTAAACACCACCCAGTGATAGTTTAACATTAAGAAAGGTGATCAAATAATATTTTGATCAATAAGAACATACTGTAGACACCTGCTTCCAGCTCTTCATTCTCCAAACATCCCAACAAGAGCCACAGTGTGTATATACAGTATTCTCTCTGATAGTCATTTTGGTGGCTGATTTAATCCTATCTGGCTAGTCAGCTGTTGCTCATTAGCCTGCTGATGTGACCAGACATGCCAATGTAAAAACTGGAGCAATATGTAGGTAAATAACATTAGTTTAGATAAATATTAGCTCATCAAGAAGTGTGACTACGTCTATAAAACAATTATACAAAGCAAGTACCTGTAAATCCATCTCCAAACAAATTAACATCATCTACTGATCCCGCACTGTGTTTTTACGTGGAGTTGCTGTCATTTCCAATTTGTTATTAGACCACTTACAGTTGGCTGAGGAATATTTAGTGGCATCCTATCACGGTACCACGCTGGAATTTGCTGGAGTTCCTGAGAGCGACACAATCTTTCACAAACGTTTGTAGAAGTGGCCTGCATGCCTAAGCACTTGATGTTATACACCTGTAACCATGGAAGAGATTGGAACACTTAAATTAAATGATTTGGATGGGTGAGTGAATACTTTTGACAATATAGTGTAGATTAATATGCCTTAAGTGAAGATGTTTGGCCATCATGCAAAGAGTGGTGAAGGAAACCACAGCGTTTCACCACAAACACCTCACACCAGTGGTCAGGCACGGTGGTGGGATTGCAAAGAGACAATTTACTTTATATCTGTAATTAGATGGCAGGTCAAAATGCCTGTTCAGTAACAAATAATCTCAATGTGTTTAGACTTTGATCTAGTCAGAGCCATACCTTATATAAAAAAAATATTAGTTACATACTAAAACATGTACATCTTGCTAATCATATACTCATACCCGAAAAAAAAATATATCATTGGGCATCCATCAAAGCTAAGTAGTATGTCTGGGTTACTCAGTTGTCGGTCCTAAGTCAGGGTCTGGCGCACAGGGTAATTTGTGCTGACTCTGGAGTGTAGGAAAGTCTCTTGATCACTGCTACATATAACCGAAAGAAAACCTGCCAAGAACGGGGGCAACATGCAAACTCCATCATACTACCCAAATGGGAACTCTAGGACTCGCCACGCTGATTACAGATCCATTCATAAGGTTTAATTGTAGTTGCAGAATTTGTAGATTAGACGGGTGTTAGGCTGTTTTGTAACGTTGTTACAAAACAGCTTAGTGGTTAAAAGCACCTTACAAATAACATGTAAATGAACAATAAATGCAAAGAAGAAACACCCGGTCTGTTAAATGGTACATGAACGGTATAGATAATCCATCACAAGGCATCATTGATTTACTTCCAGACATTGGTAACTAATACTGTTAGATTGAGTTAATTTGATTACGGTGGTAATAAACACAAAGGCCAAAAGGACAAAGAGCAGAACAGAGGCAGAGAAATAAAACACCTCCATTGTGTATAAAATAGACAAAAATTGTTCCTGAGTTAACACCAAGTAGACCAACTAACTTGTCCTGTACAGCACTGACCGTAAGCATTTAGTGTAAAGTCGGGTATTATTAGTCGGTGACACATAGGCAGCTAATCAGATGTTTATTGTGCAGAGGGATTGTCGGTGCCCAAGAAATTTGCATGGCAAAACATCTGATACTGCATGCTGTAAGAGTATAGGAGCAAATCTATTCTTTATCTCTCTCTCTCTCTCTCTCTCTCTTTGTAGTTCGACTGCTCCTCAACACACAGGAGACAAAGTGATGGGTCATGTACCATTTAATGTAAGACCACAGACATCCAGATAACAAAACAAGAAAAACATTAAATACTGTAGGAAAGTTCTGACAAAATAAGAGATGGACATTCATGGAAAACACAAGTTATTGTCTAAAATTTACACGCATGTTGCAACAGGTGCAAATCCAGCCATAGCAGAACAAAAGTATTTTATAGCAATGCCAAGTTTTACAGAACGTACAGTATGAGACACATTTAGCACCCTTACTGTAGTTCCTATGGTTCCAGATGATGCTGCATTATGATGATGCAATTATTCTACAGTATACAATTATTAGGCTAGATGTATTTCTATAAAAAAAAAAAAATATATATATATATATATATATATATATATATATATATAATATATATGGCAAGCCGTTTAGGAAAATATTCATGAGAGAATTGAATGAAAACTCTATATATATTGAATAAAAAATCTGAATATATTGAATAAAACTCGATATATATTGAATGGATTCTGAATATATTGAATGGATTCTGAATATATTGAATGAAACTCGATATATATTGAATGGATTCTGAATATATTGAATGGATTCTGAATATATTGAATGGATTCTGAATATATTAAATGAAACTCGATATATATTGAATGAAAGTCTGAATATATTGAATGAAACTCGATATATATTGAATGGATTCTGAATATATTGAATGAAACTCGATATATATTGAATGAAAGTCTGAATATATTGAATGAAACTCGATATATATTGAATGGATTCTGAATATATTGAATGAAACTCGATATATATTGAATGGATTTTGAATATATTGAATGAAACTCGATATATATTGAATGGATTCTGAATATATTGAATGGATTCTGAATATATTGAATGAAACTCGATATATATTGAATGAAAGTCTGAATATATTGAATGAAACTCGATATATATTGAATGGATTCTGAATATATTGAATGAAACTCGATATATATTGAATGGATTTTGAATATATTGAATGAAACTCGATATATATTGAATGGATTCTGAATATATTGAATGGATTCTGAATATATTAAATGAAACATGACGTCATCGAAACACAGCGTCATCTTTAGAAAGAATGAGCGAGTCCGCGAGAAACTTGGTTGCTGCGATTATGAGAAATGCAGAGATGGTCAACATGTTAATGAGTGCGTGTACGGCCCAAAGTCCATTTCCTTCTCCTTTCCCCGTCCGAGTACTTACACTAGTGTTGTATAAAGTGATGTTTGGTAGCGAGAGTAAAGACGGTTACACTCACTGATTCGTATTCAAGCCAAAAACAAAGGCAATCAAGCCGAAGCAGTTAAGAGTCCAGTTGATGTGCAAACAACAGAATTGGGCATAAGGCGAGTTCGTAGCCAAGAAAATTCACAGAGGGCGAAATTAATTAGAGCAAGCCACAAAGAAACTGACCGCAATAGCCCACTTCACGACGAAACGCTGGGCTTAAATACAACGCAAATTAACTGGGAAAACCAAAGCAGCTGTGACACATTAGGGAGGAAAAAGTAATAACACGTGGCGGGTTTAAACGCATTCGAATGTGGAAATGTGATATTGAGTGAGGCTTACGGCACCACTTTGGGCCGTACACCCACTCACTAACGTGTTGACCATCTCTTCATTTCTCAGAATCGCAGCAACCAAGTTTCTCGCGGACTCACTCATCCTTCCTAAAGATGGCGCTGTGTTTCGATGGCGTCATGTTTCATTCAATATATTCAGAATCCATTCAATATATATCGAGTTCCATTCAATATATTCAGAATCCATATAATATATATCGAGTTCCATTCAATATATTCAGAATCCATTCAATATATATCGAGTTTCATTCAATATATTCAGAATCCATTCAATATATATCGCGTTTCATTCAATATATTCAGAATCCATTCAATATATTCAGAATCCATTCAATATATATCGAGTTTCATTCAATATATTCAGAATCCATTCAATATATTCAGAATCCATTCAATATATTCAGACTTTTCAATCAATATATATGGAGTTTTCATTCAATTCTCTCATGAATATTTTCCTAAACGGCTTGCCATAAATATAATATTTAAATATATATATATATATATATATATATATATATATATATATATATAATATTTAAATATATATATATATATATATATATATATATATATATATATATATATATAATATATAAATATATATATATATATATATATATATATATATATATATATATAATATATAAATATATATATATATATATATATATATATATATATATAATATTTAAATATATATTATATAATAAATATATAAAATTTAAATATATATATATATTCGCCCTTGTGCTGCCTTAAACCTCAAGGCAATACTCCACAAGATTGCTGGATGTGTTGTAGTGTCTGGTACTGGGATGATAGCACTGGATGCTGTGCGTTGTAAAGTGGGGCCTCCATGAATTCCATGATGGCTTAATTAGATTGAGATCTGGGGATTTCAGATCAACAACCTTGAACTCTTGAACTCTTTGCCTGCTAGGCTACATTCACAAGAGGCTGTCATACACACAGTGTTATGGTGCCTTTCTATCGTTGCCAGCATTTACTTTATTTTGGCAAGTTGTGCTGCATTGGCTTCTGTGAGATTGGACTCGACAGGCTGGTCTTTGATCCCCACAGGCATAAGTGAGCCCTGGTTGTCCATGATCCTTTCACCAGTTTACTGTTATATACTGTAGTCGATAATCAATATTCTTTATTTTATTTGGCAGTGGTGTTAATGTTGTAGCTGATCAGTAGATTTAGTATCATTTTAGACTAGAATATAGGACTGCAGACCTCACCTTCTAGCATTCATAATTTAAATGTTTAAAAGGGATTGCCCAAAATATAATATCCATGGAGTTTAGGGGCAAAAACATTGTTAATAAAAAGGCACATACAGGTTCACCACATTTGCTAAATAATGACTTCATAATGTTCTGTGGACCGATGAGCCAATAGTGCAGCGCTTTGTTAGACTAATCCCATTCCAACCAGCATGAAGTTTCCTCGACATTCCATAAAAAAAAAAGTATCATGCTAACATGGAAACCTGGTGGTGTTAGTCTGATGGTTTGTTGCTGCTTTAAGCACTGAGTGACTTGCAATATTTAACAGAATTCTTTTTTTTCCACCAAAACATTCTAAAGGGACAATAAACATTTGATGCATTTACATGGACAATATTTCTTCAATGAGACTGAAATCTTATCGATGGGAGATTCCAACTGATCTATTGTGTGTTTACAAGCTCCAAGAACTTAATGTCACATCATCTAATGTTATCCCCACGTGGGTCAAATGTGCAGAAAGAGAATCATTTAAGAGAGAAAGTGTCAGATCAAATGTTTACACAGCTAATACTTCCCTGTTGAACAATAAACAAAGCTTTAACCACTCCTATCATTTTTTTTTATTCGTTCTGAATGGGCCGAATTGGGCCAGACTGGTGTCTACGTGATGCACTTTGATTTTTCTTTTGACTATTATTCTGACTTTTAATGAAATATTAGATTCGAAGTAAACACACCTAGTGAGTGAGATTAAGCACAACTGGGTTATGTAGCAGGACAGTTATTTGAATCAAAAGATCAAAAAGTCCAGTTTAAAATGTCTCACAAAAAGGTTACTGCTTTAGGAGTGTTCTAGCAAAGGCATAAAACCCCATTGACTTAAAATGTTTAGGTCATCTTTGAAGGATGAATCTTGCCTGGTGCTGTACTAAAACCATGCCACACATATGTCTCGTCGAATCAGCTGTGATGACATTCTTACCCCTGATTGGACGAGACATATGCCACTCAAAATTAGCAGTTAAAAAGTCATACCACTAATTGGACGAGACATCTGCAACTCAAGATTAACGGTAGGAATTTAATTTGCAAACCACACATAGGCATGTTTATTCTTACCGCTGATTGAACGAGACAGCTGTCACTCAAGATATCCAGTAAGTACTGCAGTCTCACGGACATTTAGAAGTATTTTTAAATACTGACATTCATGTAAGGATTTATTTCAGTATTGTAGGATTGAACAGGGCGGTGTGTGAATGAGTATGTGAGTGTATGTATGTGTGTGTGCCCTGCGATGGATTGGCACCCTGTCCAGGGTGTACCCCGCCTCGTGCCCTAAGCCTCCTGGGATAGGCTTCAGGTCCCCGAATACAGGGTAAAGCGGTATAGAAGATGAGTGAGTGAGAGTGAGGATTGTACAGCACTTTGATCAACTAAAAAGTGTTAAATGTGCTTTTAAAAATATATTTTTTTTACTTCACTTGACAGTACGTATTGTATGTTTTGAGTGACAGATGTCTCTCCCAATCATATAACGATAAGAATTTCATTTGCAAACTATACCTACCTTTTCTGGTTTAACTTAATTGTCGTAACTGAATTCTTTTCTCATTTCGTATTTTGTTTCTGGTTATGTTGTGTTATCTGATTTGTTATTTTGTTTTTGAATTTATTTTGTTTTGCATTCCTTGTTCACTGTAAAGGTACCATCTGTAAAGTCTCTTCACCTTGTACTATATTGAAAACACCACATTAATCGATCAGTTACCATGTGGATTTAATTGTGAGTATATGGACTCATTTCTGATGTGTGCATCATACTGTACTTCAAAAACTTGGGAAAGTTGACTTTACCAATGTGGAACATCACTGTTTCTGTTAATAACACTTTTTAAGTATTTGGACACTAATGCCACAAGTTGTTGGAGTTTAGATAGCTTGACTTTTTTCCTATTCTTCCCTTTTGCTGGTCTCCAGCTGCACAATTTTGTGGGGTCTTTGTTGCCATATTTTGCATTTTATAATGTTCATAATGCACTACACATTCTCACTTGGAGCTCTCTGTGTTTAGCAGACATGCATGTGAAATCCGAGCAGAAAGAGCTTTGGCATTATTCTGCTTGAAAATCCAGGGATGTCTCTGTAAAAGGTGGTGTTTGGGTGCATTACACCTCATGCCCTCAAAGACATACAACACCTCAATGTACTGCCAATGATAACATCTTGGATGGTCCTTTCCAACTTTAATCCAGACACCACGGCTCTTGTTTCCAAAAACTATTTTAAACTAAAATTGACTCTTCAAACTATAAAAAAAAAAAAAGCCCTACAGAAGCTATAATGTGTAGGACACTGCCATCTTGTGGACGGAATTTTTTTTACACACTAATGAAACAGTCCATGTTACATCCAGATTGTGGAATTTTAATATTGACAAATTTTATATATGCTAGTAAAATGCTGTAAATTAATATAAAATAGATGAATTAAATAGAGATGTTATTTTATATGATGTATAAATAAGTAAAGTCACTTTTAAATTAAGTTTTACCATTTACTGTATTAACATAAGGAAAAATTATTTAATGCCATTTAAACTTAGGCACCCACATGTCTGTGTCTGACCATTAAATATTATAGTCCTTTATTAAATATTACAGCAGCACAGAAAGCTTGATTAAATTCACACAATTTTACAGATAGCAGAGCTGTAGTATGTCCATATCCTTGGCCATTTTATGTACAGTACAGGGCCAGACTGCAGTGAGTGGCCCCCTCAGCTGAGATGATCGTCAGTGTCAGATGATCAAAATGGCAAATTAGAGAAAAGTGAAATTTGCTTCTGACCCCAAAACACACAATTTACCCCCACTGTAGAGTGATACAGTATGCTACATTCCACCTTCAGAACTAACAACATAGAACTTAATTCCAGAGGTTATCCAGTACGTAACTGTTCCAGCACATAACAACTAATCCCACTATACATGCTGCACATATTGCATGTTATATTTCTTTACACTGTCTATTGTCTCATGTCTTATCCACTAAATAATTGTGGTACCATTACCTTGTCTGTAATTATTGCTATGTGTGGTGTGGTCTGGCTGTGTTCCTAGTGAGGCCAGTCTTTATGTAATCAATGATAAAACACCATAACAAGTTTGAGCTACAGGACAATCACAGCAAGGGGTTGCTTGGACCTTGTGTATGGAGGGGGACCCCAAAAGACAAAGACAAAGCCAAAGGAAAAGACAAGTCAACAGAAGAATCCTACAGTACATCTACTGAGAAAAAAGAGAAAAGAGAAAAGACATTAAAAAAAGAATATGAAATAAGTGAAAAGCAAATCCACGACTTAATGAGTCAAAGGACTCGTATTAAAGGTGAGAACATGATGAAAGAAACAAAAATAACCTAATCTCTAGGAGACTTTAGAAAGTTTATTTCAGTTGCCGAAGCTCCACCCTGTCTCAGGAAGCTTTGTGTTTTAGGTTTTGTGTTTTCAGTTTTATTTTAGTTCCCTTTAAGTTCCCAATTAATAAACCTGCATTCTCTCCTAGTTCCCGCACACAACTGGACCTCATTTCTGCTCTCTGGTTTCTAAATGAGACTTATGTCTAATGTACAGGTGACCTTCAGTATTCAAACATATTGATGAACTGTTGGTCTACAACTAAGTTACACTGTTTAACAAGCAGGAAACTGATATTTTTTACTAAAGGTTTAACACATATTTCCAAAATATTTCCAAAATCTAAAATCTAAAGAGCTTCCACTAAATGTGAGACATGAACTTGAATAATACTGTTTTCCTCTCAGACATTCTTCCTTTCCTTTCAGAAAGTTGTCCAACTTGTTTAAGTAACACAGGTTAATTATTCGTTACCTTTTTGCTTGTCCTTTCATCCACTATTACATGAAGATCCACTGTTGCATCATCCCGCAGACAGTTGGTGGATTGCATTTCCCCTGACTGTCTGAGTAGCTGAAAGTCTAAGCAGGAAATTTGACTTGTACTGGTTGTTTTCTGCTGTGCCCATCTGTGTTTGAGCTTGGTGGAGTTTTTATTGCTTGACTTGTTTGAACTTGCATTAGAACATGCTTCTACTATACACTTCTCTAAGCCACTCTGCACAAAGTCATCTGATAAATGCGAATGCTCTTAACTGGTACTTCTTGTTTTTCTTGTTCCCTCTTTCTCTTTGTTTTTCTGACCAGTACACTGTACACAAAAATAAACTCAGGTAACGACCATTCTGAAGAAGAAAGGGAGTTTTCTAGAAATTGCTGTATTGCAGGTATGAGAAGACTATCCTGCATTTTGACATTCACATGAATTTAACTGATCAGATATACTGTAATGGGGCAACTTATTTATTAAGCCCAAAGGGGTGCATTTTATCATTAAGCCTTTATGTCACACCACTTTGTTTCATTAATTAATTACTGATTTTTATTGTATTTTCAGGAATGTAGAAACATTTTTCATTTAGGAAAAATTCTTCTACTCCTACAGCAGTGCCTAGGATTTTTGCACAGTAATATATTATTAGTGATAATAATTATGTAATATGGCTAACAAAAAAAAATCATTCATTTTATGTTCTTTACTTTCGAAATCAATTCATATTCTAAATCTAGGATTAGAATAATGTGCAGCACAAGTCTGGAGTGATGGGGCAAAAGAATGTCTTAGCGGTGTCTAGGATGATCAGTGTGGTGATCAGTTAGGCTCTTCCTAAGCACTGTAGAAAAGGTGACAGAGCCACTGGTAAACGGCAGAGACGTTGCGGGAACTCACTACGGTGTATTTCCGCTTTCAACACCATCTAAATCCACCATCTAATTAGAGTTGACATACAAGTGAGAGAACTCTCTTAACATAGAATAAAGAAGAAATCTCAATCAGCAGTAAATCTGACCTGGTGAAACATGTGATGTCATTCAGAAGATTCACATATATAATTTTAAACAACAACATGGAACTGCAGTGCACCCTAACCTTTAAAATCGACATACAGTTAAACCTTGGATTGCGTTCTGGAAGTTTACATGTACGGTATATTAAAACACTCATATATCAAAGTGAATTTCCCTCATAAGAAATAATTAAAACTCAGACGATTCATTCCACAACCCCCCAAAAAATTGTCGTCTTGCGGGATGCTTGCAAACCGTATTACAGGCAATCTGAGGTTCCACTGTACTTGGCTATGTTTTCTATGAGACTATGTTTCGACTCAAACAATAAAACGTTTTTGATCACAAGGGACAGGACAGCTGGATGGATAGACAGGACATCTGGTATGAGCTTGTCCATATTAGACAGCAAGGAAGAACAAGGAAAACGGTGGAATAACGAGAGAAAGCGAAGAAAAGGAGAAAACTCACAAAACACAACTAAGAGAATCACTGGGGAGCTCAGCACACCATCGCCGAGAATGTCTCTATTCTCAAAAAAAAAAAAAAGAAAAAAAGAGAGCTGTACTTTTTACAATGTTAAAACAAAAAAAAATGTATTTTGTATTATTTATTATTCTTTTTACAAGAAGCAATGACAACAGAAATGTGACAGATGGGGGATGAGTGGAGTTGGACACCTGTTTTTAGTCACCGCACCCCCTATTCTTATAAAAGTTTTACTCCAGTATTCAATAATGTAGAAGAAATGAGAAAAGGCAAATTGCTAAAAGTTAAAGCACAATTGGAAAAGTAAACTTTTGTCATCATATGTGTATATGAGCTAATTTTATATGTAAAGAGGCTGACTTATTTTTACACAAGCTGTGCAAAACATAAGACATGTATACACTATATTCTCTCTGAAAATTGAAACATTTTATCCAATGCCATCAATATTCACTAGAGAGCTGCCCAATTTATATATATATATATATATATATATATATATATATATATATATATATATATATATATATATATATAAAAAAACATTACTCTTCTGAGTATAAAAAAGAGAATTTCTCGGAGAATCTGCTTAAAACTTCTTAGGATGCTGAGACTGATGGGCCAATAACCTTAGAAGAACTCCACAAGCCCACTGAGACCCATGTCATTGCTTTGGGGTGACATCAAATTATCAAAGTACTTGTGGCAAGGCTAATAAATGTATTGTACTGATAATATTGTATTGTATGTAATAATGTACTGATTAAACATCCCGCGGCCCAGAATACAGGATAAAGCAGTATAGAAGATGAGAGTGTACTCACTCACTCACATATATTGTACCTGGAAGATCTATATTGGATAATATCTCCCTAGTCTGAAATATTTTTGGAAATTGCAAGATCGTTTGGATTGAATATAGGTCTGATTTTCCTAGACCAAGAAAAAGCATTTGATCAGGCACAACACAAATATTTTATGGAAAACTCTTGACGCATTTGGTTTTAATCCTGATTTTATTAATAAAAAAAAAGTTTTATATAATGAGGTTGCAAGTGTGCTGAAAGTTAACGGTGGCTTGAGTACTCCTTTCAAAATACACAAAGGAGTCATACAAGGATGTCAAAGGATATCACCACCTACAAACTGATATTAGTTGAATCATGAACCCTGAAAGGAAAGAAGGTTCTTCGTCTATAAGCTTATGCCGATGACATAATTTTAATGTTAAATGAACAAAAGCAACATAGATGCAACAATCAAGGTGCTAAAAGATTTTTACAAAAATCACAAAACACAAGAAGTGGTTTATATCTACCTAAAGAAGCTTAGTGCACTTACAAAGCAGAATTGCCACCTTTCACTTACATTTTTAAAGAAAATTCCTGTTTTAGTTGTAATGCAGCAATCAGTGCAATTTAAAAGACTCTTAAAAATCTAAAAATGGACAAAACTCTTTTCCTAATGGACCCAAAGAAACTGAACCTTTTAAAGCAGCCAGTTTCTCCCACAAACTTTTTAAAACACAGTTAATTTTTTAACTCCAAACACAATGTCGGTGTGCTTCTAAAAGAACCCTTAATCCATGAAAAGTGCCTTGACATTGCAAACATCTCTCTCTCTCTCTCTCTGGTGATCTGATTCATTCTGAAATTACTACCCTAGGTCAATTACTGTAGTAGATCAAACTGGTGCAAAAAATTTCTTCATGGAAAAGTTGACACATCTTAGCACTCTGTCCTCAAATTATTTGAGGAAAACAGCCACAATGGAGATCACTGTACAAGCCACCATTAGCAAAAACATCTGTAGACTGACAGTGAAGAATTTTACATACTGTAGCGGTCAATGCTTTACCTTAACATAAATCAAGAATGTCCTTTTTCTACGCTGAAAGAAACCATCTTTAATACTTTTGTAAAGTGCTCCAGACAACCACATTTTACTCTTTTAGAAGTCATTTTTATTGACTTCACTAAGTTTTTTTATTTAATTTCAGTCTTTTATCTTGGGGGTAAAATATACTTAGAAAAAAGTCAGCTGCTAAACTACATTGTGGGCCAAGCAGAAATGGGTGTATACCTCAGCAGGAGAAACAAAATTGAACAAAAAGGGAATTATTGTAGCAGTCAGAATCGGGACAAAATCAAATGTTTTAAATAATTCCTTTTTTAGGAATGCTTAAACTATTTATTCATTCTTTTTTATTATTTCTTGGTTTTATTTGTTTTTGTTTTTTGTTTGTTTGGCTTCTTTGTTTATTGTAAAAAGTGTTTAAAATGAATCCTAAATAACTATAAATAATTATTTCTCGATCGACCCCACCCGATACACACATTTACAGACACAAGATGCAAACAGGTGGGTTTCATGGCAAATGCAATGACAGACATCTAGACAACAGAAACAAAAGTAAAAGGGAAAAACCTCAAAAAGAAGAGAAAGGTGTTCGGATAAGTACAATTTGGAAAACTTGTGTTTTCCCAGAATGCCTGTATCTTCTGTTCTCTTCTTTTACATTTCTTCTCATTTTTAAATGTCCTGTTTACCATGTGTACTTATTGAATGTGCTGCATGACACTCTCTCTTTCTCTCTCTCTCTCTCTCTCTCTCTCTGTTTGACAACTTAAAGACAAGAACACAATAAACTGCATAATGAGCCACGGTTGGAACACATTTTACGTTTTTATGTTCTTACTTTAAAACATGACCTTATCTTTGTTGGGACAGATGACTTTAACACACACACACACACACACACACACACACACACACACACACACACACACACACACAAAATAACATGATTTATGCGCACACGTGTCACAGTGTTATAGTAAACAGTATATGTGTGCACGTATATTGACTATACGAGTAAAGCATGTGCACTGAGACCCAGAATGCGAGACAATTACGCTGTATTGTTCCAGAGGCCACTATTATCAGCAGCCTAGGGAATGGTTCCTGAGCATGATGCGATTGTGTTCTGTGTGGGACTTTGGCCTCAATTATTTGTTGGTACGTGTATTGGATGTATTTTAATTTAATAAAAATGTTCATACGTCAAAAACTGTATGTATGTCTTTAAAAAAAAAAGTTTTTCTTAACAGAGTTGCTAATAAAGAGCATATTAAAGGCAAGTCTCTATCTCACACACATTCTCTCGACACCTCATCTAACATACACACACACACACACACACATACACACACACACACACACACACACACACACACACACACACACACACACACACACTTTTAGATAGGGACTTATCCCATCTCTGTGTTAGCGGATCTCCAATTTCCTGACTGGCAGACCACAGGCATTAAGGGTGTGCGGACATGTATCAGCCTCACTCACTCTCTGCACTGGAGCTCCCCAGGGTTGTGTTTTAAGCCCCCTGCTGTACCAAGGTCAGGAAGATCGTGAAGGACCTCTCTCTCTCTGTTGCGGTCAGGAAAGCTATTCCACTTCCTGAAGACCAACACAGAGAGACTGAGGAGGAGCTTCTTCCTGCAGGCGATGCGGTCTCTCAATCAGACCACCACACAGGACTAATCCTTTTTGCACATTCACATTTATGGACATTTGTCTTTTTGTACTCATTCTGGACATTCATAGACATTTATGGACACTGCACACCTGAACATTTACATATTTCTGTTTCATTTCTTTGATCAGTTGCACACTAATTTTTTTTATATATTTTTATATTTGGAGAGAAATTATCCCTCCTCCATACAGCATTTGTACAGCTAGATTTTCTTATTTTTCCTAGTTCAATTATAATTTTTTTTTTTATTTTTCTATCGTATTTCTTTTATTCATATTTATTTCTTATTATAAGCTTTAATTCTCTTTTTAAGGTCACTGGCAGTCGTATAAGCATTTCACTACATTTCGTACTGTGTATGACTGTGTATGTGACAAATAAAATTTGAATTTGGAATTTGGTCTTTTCATACATTGTATATTTTGTCTTCTATAAATATATTATTCTCATCTTAGCTAAGTTTATTTTCTATTTTATTTCTTTTTATTTATATTTGTATCCTATTAATAATCTTTTGTTTTTAAGGTCACGGGTGGTCCCTGAAACATTTCACTGCATATTGTACTGTATATGTGACAAATAAAATTTAAATTAGATTTGATAGATGATGCAAAAAGAAGAGTCATTTACCAATTAACGTCAGACCAGACATCGAGACAACAAAACAAGGGAAACAAGGGAAGCCTGATAAAGGAATCAAAGAAGAGAAATGCATTCAAGGAAAACACATGTAAAGGTGTAAAAGCTACAGATACCAAACAGAGGAAAAGGTGAGTCACTATCTGCCTGCGAGTGGTGTGTGTATGTGTGTGTGTGTGTGTGTGTGTGTGTGTGTGTGTGAGAGAGAGAGAGAGAGAGAGAGAGAGAGAGAGAGAAAGATAGTAACAAGAAAAGGGAAAGAAAAACAGAAAGTGATTTCTTCTGTATGTTAGTAATAATTAGGCTAACTCTGAATATACTTTGTTAGTCATTGAATCACCCACCCACAACCCGTAATATTTGGTGAGTGTGTTTGCGGGTTTCGCGGCTCAACCTGTGAATGGCTAGCACTTTATTTTTTTTTTTATAATGCTGAGGGAGTTGAATATACAGTCACTGCTCGCTGCTGTTTTTATCACTCAGTGTTTAGTGTAAAAGCTGGGTAGCGGTAGATGGTGATACCACAGGCAGTGGCACAGGCAGCTGACCAGATGTTTATTGAGCAGAGGGATAGTCTATGCCAAGTACCCAAGAAATTTGCTTGAAAACACCTGATACTGTTGTGCTAACGCTGTAATGCTGAAATTTACAGTTAAAAACGCAGTCACAGCAGGACCAAATAAATGAAAAAGAAGTGCAGATGTAATAATAAATAAATAAATAAATAAATATTATTATTATTATAATTCATTCAAGACATTATGATGAAATGGTTACTCAGTACTTGAGTAGTCTTTTGGATGACTACTTTTTACTTCTATTGGAGTAATATTATTTGGAAGTACAGCTTCTCACTTCTGACTGGGTGTCACTGTGGCCTACATGGCCGAGAGTTTGATTTACACCTCTGTTTTGTGTGTGTGGAGTTTGCATGTTGCTCTGCATGCCGGTGACTTGGTTTCCTCCTACAGTTAAACCCTGGAGCTGCGAGGTCACAGTGATAACCACTACATCACCATGCTAGCTGGAGGTTTTCCTTTAATGAGCAGATACTGCCCTAGTCTCAATCTGAGTAATTTAACAGTATCTCTTTGACTTCCTGGATTATTAACAACTCATTTTGTAGTGTTTGTAGTGTCTTCCTCTTCCCTCCTTCTCTTATTGATCTTGCTATTCCCTTTCAATGTCTTCTCAGATTTTTTTTCTTTATATTCTATTTTCCCAATGGAAATAGTAACATCTATCTTTACTTTGCTTATTGCTAACTTTATTATAATGTTTGCCGTTTCATTTCCCTCTGTTCCAGTATGTCCAGTTACCCAGCAGAACTTTACTTCTAAGTCTAACCGGAACAGACAAAGACTCAAAATCATTTTTCAAAATTCTACAATGCCATATATATTATACAGTATTGGGGAAATTAAGTGTTTGTAAAATCTTTTAAATTTTTCCTTTTATTGTGAATTTGAGAGACAACTCTGTGTGTCTACAGCTATCATGTGATTATTTTTAAAATAAAGTTACATTTTTACATGAACTTTAATAAACTTTTATTAATGTAATGTTCTCTTACTCTCTCAGGCAGAAGATCCCTCACACGCTGCTTATCACTGGAGAAACTTCAGCAGCTGTGAATAAAAAACATTAGCAATTTTATGACAAAAAGTAGAAAAAAAAACTATACAATATATTAGTCAATTCAGTTCATTCAGATAAAGGTCTATTGAACTTCTAAAGTCTGACTTTTACTTACCAGAGTTCTCCTTCAGCAGAAGATGTCGATTATGACATTAGTGATAAGGATTGGGAATAAACAGCTGTGTGTGTTCATATGCTGTTGTCATGGGTGCACCCGGGGACTTTTGATGTTTAGGACTTTTGTGTGTGTTTGAGGACTCTTATGTCTGTGATTGTTTCTTTTCTCACTTCCTGTTTTGTGTTCTGGTCACTTAGGAGGTATTTCAGTCAGCGGTGACACTTTCAGTTTCAAAAGAGGTGATAATTAATTATGAATCACCATGGCAACTGGTCAAACCGACCCATACTGCTCCATACTGCTCCTGATGTTGTAATCTGTCAGTAACCTGTAATCTCTAATCTCCAGTGGCTGGCCTTTTGTTTTGACTGAGCTCTGTTCTGGTCTACTAGAGTCACGTCCCCAGAAACCAGGGTTATGCTGTTTGTTCGGGGTATGCAATATTGTGCCCAAATCATACCCTGTTCCATGCCATGTTATGCTTAAACCAATGCCATATTCTTTGGACATTTTTGATGGACAATTTGCCTTTTAATATGAAGAAAGTAAATAGCCCAGATCTAACCCATTTAAATGAGGTTTATTTTTTTGAGTTAAGCTTCCTAACGTTTATGGTTTTAATGATTGCTAATGCACTTTTTTCCAATGTAAAGCTCTTTAAATGTCTTTTAATCCTTTTATATTATAAAAATTAATAATAGTAAAGACATTGCGTCTGTGAGTTTACTTCGTGTGATAAATGTAAATTCAGTTTTGTTCAGTAGCACTAAATCCAGTTTTAGAGAAAACACACAGGATTTCTTAACAGCAAAGAAGTGTGTGTGTGTGTGTGTGGGGGGGGGGGGGGGGGGGGTGGCGCGCGTGTGTGTAAAGCAGCATGAATAGGCATAAAGTAAACAGTAGGGGGCAGATAGAGTACCTGCATGTCATGCGCGTCTTCAGACTTCAGAAAAACACATCGTGTGTGAGAAGTGTTAGTCAGGTCCGATGATTGTGGTGCTGGTTCATATCTGCTGTATGCAGTGGGGGGTGGGATATGTGTAAAACATCAATAATATTAAAATTAAACACAATTCATCTATTCACCTAACTTATAACAGATATTGATATTCACTTAATAAGTGTACAGTACACAGCTAAAGTATGACACGAGGGTCTCTGAGCTGTAATGCAAGAAACATCCCATGATGCGCACTGGCAAAGATTTTAATTCTATTTGTTTTAATTCTATTTTTATATAGTTTTAATAATGGTCATTGTCACAAAGCAATTGAAAACAGAAAAACAGAAGAGCCTGGTGGTTGTGGGTTGAGTGCTGTAGCACCGTCTGTCTGATATCAGTTTGCATAGCAGTCTGTGTGCTGCATGATTGAAATCTGTGGTGATTTTGTGGGGCTTCCTCAGACATCACGTATCGACGATATCCTGTAAGGATGGGAGGTTGTTAACAGCAATGAGTCCAAACCAGACAGATGTGCACCCAGTCATATTGCTCTCTATGGTGCATCTGTAGGGGTTGGTCAGGACTTCAGAGAGGAGATCAGATTTCCTGAGTCTCCACATAAAGTAGGATCACTGATCAACTGATTTCACCACTGTGGGCAGGTCTTCTGGAACTTGATAATCCTGGATCTATCCACAGATGTCCTCAGGTGTATAAGGTGACAAATACACCGTCCATCTGCAGCCTCCTGTAGTCCACAATCTTAGTCTTGGTGTGTGTGAGACAGAGCTTACTGTTGTTGCACCACTCTGACCTCATCTCTGTAGGCCATCTCATCTTTACCCATGCTAAGGCACAGGATGATGGAGTCATCAAAAAACTGGTGTGAAAGCACATGTGGTGATCTCACATGCATTCACACCAATTTGCTGGGCAGTTTGCTGGTGTGAAGACTCCCTCCCAGACTCCCTCCCGGTGCCCCAAACAACCACCACCCCAGCCACCAAAAAAACATGACAAAATTTCTCATTTTGTACACACCAAACGTTTTATTGTAAGATGTCGTTCCATAACAGACCAATTTTTGCAAATAATAAATACATAAACTACTCATAACTTAAATAAATATACTCTGTACAAACAAATATTATAAAACAAATATTTTAAATTATTTAGAATAATATACAAATAAAATATAGAATAAATAGAGAATAAATCACACAAAAGAAAATGAAATTATTTATTTCACTGCAGAACAGAAAACACAAACTGAAACAAAAATCTGACATTTCTGGCCTTTCTACATGCAAAGTCATCAATAATAGCATCATATGAGATATTCTTTCCTATTGAATGATTAGTGCTTATGACAGCAAGACCAGTAACCCGTTCTTGAGACATGGTTGACCTATTGACATGATCTCGCGACCCCCCACTATCAAAAACAAGCAATAAACATAACAAGCTTTTCACAGTATTTTGACTACATTTACTATACATCAAAATCATTTTGGCTTACCTTTCAATGGGAAGGGTGTACTTGTTTTTGGAAGCACAAAAGCTTCATTCCTGGCCTGATGGTGGATACAGCTACCCGCAGATCATCTTCGACATCAAGACGTGATTGGTATTTATTTTTATATACAGAATGTAACAGCGGAAAAAGACTGCTCACACAAATATGTAGGTCCAAATTGCTGCACGGGACAACTCTGTGTATTCGTCTGCTACCGCAATCCAAAATTTTTAATAAACAAAGGATGTTTCGTCTCCAAATGCCTTTGCATTTTGCCGGGCTTTATACTTTTATGAGCAAGCACTTCTGAACAGATTACACATTGAGGGAAATCTATGTTGTCGACAGTAGAGCAATTGAATCCATACTTTATGAATTCTTCCTGATATTTTCGACGTTTCCTACTTTGGTCTGACGGGGTCTTGCTCTTATGCTTGGTCGATGTACATGGTTCCGATGACTCGGGCAAACTGTCCACAATTTCCTCAACATTTTTAGATTTGCGAATAACAAATTTATCCATCTCGGCAGTTGCGGTTTTCACATGCAGTTGTGCGCTAGTGGCGTCATATCTTTAAGTGGCAAATATTTTTTTAAACACTCAATTTAAACACTCACACTCAATCAGTAATATCTTTACAAACCAGAAAATATTTATTTATAGCATTTACTTGTAATACTAAAAAGTGTGTATTATAATCACAAAAAAAGACATATTTTTTAATCCCTCTTGCGACCCCTTGAAATTATTCCGCGGCCACTCTGTCCCCCTCGGACCCCCAGTTTGAGAACCACTATCTTAAACCACAAGCCTAAGCACTAACACACAGAAACTGTCCATTTTTAGCGTTTAACTGTCTTCCAACCACAGATCTCACACTTGATATATTTGCACACGTGGCTCTGCATCTGAACTGTGGAACCTGACGCTCATCTGTGGTTCATCTGCTTCTGACTACTGCCTTCTGTCATACACTATTTTTTCACTATTTAATGTCCAAAAAAAGCTTGATTAATCATTTTCCCGGTTATTCTATTGATATGAAGTCTGAATGCTGATCGCTGTTCAACATTTCTAGAGTAGTTCATACTACTAATAATCATATACACAGATACAAACTAGGAGAAATAAAGGTGAATTTAGAACACACATCACATTCTCCAGATCAGGCAGTTTAATAAATAAATAAATGAATCAGTTGTTCATTCATCTCGAGTAAAGACTTTATCCTGGATCAAACCCCAGACAGCAACACTTCCTGCTCGACCATCACGCTCTCTCTCAGCATTTAACCAATGAAACAAATTACTATTATTATATATACAACTAGAGTTATAACTTTATTATAGAATACTTCACACATACTGTAGTGTATGTAATATATAAAATCATATTAAAAATACACTAGTGTAATTATTTAAAACGCACTAAAACTTTATAATGTATTAAAACTTAATTCTACATCTGTTACTTATACATTAGTGTGTGTTTAATAAACTCAGCAGTGTAAAAACTTGACGAACCTTTTACGATATGTAAATGTCTATGTGCGTGTGTGTGTGTGTGTGTGTGTGTGTGTGTGTGCGCGTGTGTGTGTGTGTGTGTGTGTGTGTGTGTGTGTGTGTGTGTGCTTGTGTGTGTCATTACTGCAGCTTTTGCATCAAAATGTAAAGCTGATATACAGGAGAATCTCATTGCAGTCTCAGAGAAACTCTAGAGCTCCTCCCCCACAAGTTTTAAACTACCATAAGCTTCATAAATGGCCACACCCCCTACACACAGACATAAACCAGCATTAGACTCACCTAACAGATGCCTCTTTGTCTCTCGTCCGATACACAAGGGTTCAGTTCAACATTCTGCCTCCGCTGTACCTCTGTGTCATGGGTAAGTCTTAAAGATCTTAAAGAATAAATAAAACAATACTGATCACACAGCAACTCATCCATATAGGCATGTAGACCTGGTCAAGAAGATCTGCTGAAGTTCTAACAAGCATCAGAATGGAAAAGAAAAGTGATTTCAGAACATGACATGGTTGTTGGGTGATTTGCATCATGGATGTGCAGCTGACAAATCTGCAGCAACTGTGATGGTATCATGTACTGTATGGATCAACAACTCATAGGAATGTTTCCAGCAACTTGTTGAATCTGTCATAAAGAATTAAGGCAATTCTGAAGACGAGAAGAGCCCAACCCAGTACTAGCAAGGTGTACCTAATGAATTGGCCAGTGTGTGTGTATTACAAACTACCAGTTAAAAGTTTGGACACACCTTCTAATTCCATAGTCGTTCCTGATATTTCTTTCTCTCTACAATGTAAATACACAATTATCTCCTTTGAACAGTTGATATTGAGATGTATCTACTACTTACACTCTGTAAATCCTTCATAACGGCTCTAATCTGAAGTGCAGTTTGTTAATTGGTGATTTCTGAGGCTGGTGACTAAATGAACGTCTCCTCTGCAGCAGAGGCAAGTTTTGGTCTTGCTTTCCTGGGAAGGTCTTCATGAGAGACAGTTTCCTTATGGAGCTTGATGGGTTTTGCCAATGCAGTCGACCATACAGTTACAGTTTTTTCTGATTGCTTAAGCACATTTTTTGTAACTATTGGCTATTTTTGCAAAACTCTACACACAAATAAGAAAACCTTTCACCCAATTATCAAAACATTTTAGTTCTCTTGCAAAAGAGTATACATCTTGTTTAACTCTACAAACCTTTGTAAAAATGGTATTTTTGTACCAAACAGTTAACACTAACCATCATATTTATAAGCACACAAAGTGCCAACTACACACTGATGGTATAAATAAAAAACACATCTGGCTTTTGCTTTCTCTGTGCACAAGGTAGGTGAATTTGAAGTAATACTTTTGACATAATTTTGTCATACAAACACACAAGGATTCAAATTTTACTTACTGTAAGTATGAATGTTTATTCATACATATCAAAACGAAGCACAAAAAAACATACAATTTCACTGAAAGAGAGAGAGAGAAAAAATATCAATCATGTCGTCTTTCTGGGTCCGGCCACAGAATTTCATCGACATCACAAGCAATGTCTTCTTGTCCAAGGCACCGTGGAAAATATCTTCTTGAGTGCCGTATCCAGGCCTGACATGATGCCTGGTCAATATCCTCACATGCCTCTTCCATTGCCTGTAAAAGAGCCATGCGCTGATGGGGATGACGGTCATAGACCTTCCAGCGCCAGGCAGAGAAGAATTCTTCGATTGGATTCAGGAATGGAGAATATGGGGGGAGGTTTAGTACAGTAAAGAGTTGGTGATCTGTGAACCAGTTGCGGACCAAAGCAGCCCTATGGAAGCTAACATTGTCCCATATGATAACATATCTCATCTGCTCTGCTCTCTGAACATTAGTGAGTGTATGATATAGGGTATCCAGGAATGTAATAATGTGTGCAGTGTTATATGGGCCCAGGATTGCATGATGGTGCACAACACCATTTTGACTCATAGCTGCACACATAGTTATATTACCACCACGCTGTCCTGGCACAATTATTATAGCACGTTGTCCAATAAGGTTCCTGCCACGTCTCCTTGTTTTAGTTAGGTTAAAACCTGCCTCATCTACATAAATCAGTTCATGACCCATGGCATCTGCCTCTAGCTCCATCACTCTCTGGAAAAGACAAAACAAATGCAGCACAGCAGGTTCATACACAGCACTACAGGATGGACTTCCACATTCAGTACCAATGATATTATAGCTTACCTGAACATATTCATATCGCAGTTGTTTTATGCGCTCACTGTTTCTTTCAAAAGGGACTCTGTAAATTTGTTTCATTCTTATTCTATTTCGTGCCAGTACACGAGATAATGCAGAGATGCTCACGTTGTTTATGTTTTGGAATGTGATGGTATCCTCTATTATGCGCTGCTGTATTTCTCGCAGCCTAATGGAATTATTGGCCAACACCATATTGACTATATGAGTCTCTTGTTCTTCAGTGAACATTCTTTGTCTGCCCCCAGATGCTGGATTTCTAGCAACTCTGTAAAGTAACAAATTCAGTTTTTACATGTCAAGTACTGTATTGTTTTTCATTAGGGTATGGTGCTACTAGAAAACTTACTGTAGTATGAAGTAACTGTACTAACCGATTCTCATTTCGAAATGTCCTTATGATACTTGCTACAGTGTAGCGGCTGAGGTTAGGCTGAACCCGTTGGCCAGCTTCCCTTAGGGTCATTCCATGGTTGATTACATGGTCTACTATTGTTGCTCTGATGTCATCAGGAATTCTGATTCTTCTTATCCTTCCTCCTTCCTCTTCACCTCCTTGTCCTCTTCCTCTAAATTCACCTCCTAGTCTTTGTCCTCCTCCTCTTCCACCTGCTCCTTCACGTCCTCGTCCTCTTCCTCTTCCTCGCCCTCCTCTAATTCTCACTCTTCTCAGTCTGCCCTCCATTGTTCTCCACATTGAAAGCTTACCTGTGGCTTATTTATAGTGCTCAAGCTGATTGCAAAGTGAACTAATTATATAAAACTGTTTTCACATGTGCAGTGTGGTCAAACAGTTACACAAAAAGTGTAAAAAATGTCCATAAATGTGTATAGTTTTACTAGGAGTGTTCTGATAATTTGGAAATTGTGTGTAAAGTACTGAGTTGTGTTTACAGTTCTGCAAAAGGAGTGCTGTGGATTAGATTGTATTTATACATTTGCAAATTGTGTGTTATAAAAGTGCAAACTGTGTGCAAAGCAGTGTTTGTGCTTTTAATTTTGCAAACTCAGTGAATAGTTTTTCTACAACTATTAATAATTTTAGAAATTGTGCTACAGGAATCATTATTACTGTTTAAGCAATCAGAAAAAACTGTAATGCAGTTATAATGATTAAAATGTTTTCTTTAATGTTCCTCTCCAAGGTTCAGACTCTCCTGCTGTGTTCTTCTTGCTGACTGTGGTGTTCGGTGCAATGACTGCGATTCTACTCAGTGTTTTGTTGTTCAACATATTGAAGCACAGAAAAACTCAAACAGGTCAATTATTACTCTTATAATAATATTAATAATAATAATAATGATAATAATAACAATAATAATATAGTTGCAATCAACGATGAGCAGGGCCAAGCACCTATGGCATCACCCCTGGGCACAACACACAATCTATGTGCCTTTTGAGCACGCTAAGACCTGGACGCTAATGTCACAGAATATGTCATAAGTTTAAGGGATCGTCACAGCTGGACGCGTCTTTCCTGAATGCATTTGCCAGCTGTGTGTGCAACATACAACCTGTGTGTCTTTTGACCATGCCAAGTGTTCTCAAAAGCCACGGTTGCTGATGTCTCTCAATGTGGGCCGGGTTGGGTGGTGATGGTAATGGCGCAGGTGCTTGGGCCGGTCATTGTTTGTGTAGGATGTGTAGTGTGTGTAGTGTCTTGGATGTATAGTGTGTGTACGATGTGTAGTGTGTGTAGGATTCGTAGATTATGTCTCTGTGTGTGTGTGTGTGTGTGTGTGTGTGTGTATGTGTGTGTGTATGTGTGTGTGTACTGTGTATGATGTGTTGTGTGTGTGTTCGTAGGATAAGTAGTGTGTGTGTAGAATATGTGTGTGTGTGTGTGTGTGTGTGTGTGTGTGTGGGTGTGTGTACGATGTGTCTGTGTAAAGGGTGTGTGTACGATGTGTCTGTGTACAGTGTGTGTATTTAATAGTGGTGATGTTGTAAATGTGTGTTTTGCAAATGACCCAAGATATCTAACCTCCTTAAATTGAGCCCATGATAAGTACAGTGAAAATTGTTCAACTTAAAAACAATTGTGTGTGAAAATTGTGTATAGTATGTGTGTTCAATACGTATGTGGTAGTATGTGTGTGTAGTGTGTGTGTGTGTGTAGTGTATGTGTAGTTTATGTGTGTAATGCATGTTTGTGTGTCACATGTATGTGTGTATTGTATTTGTGTATAGTGTATGTGTGTGTAGTCTATGTATGTGTACTGTATGTGTAGGATGTGTGTTTAGTGTATGTGGTGTAGGTGTGTGTGTAGTATGCGTGTGTGTATGTGTGTGTAGTGTACAGTATGTGTGTGTGTAGTCTATGTGTGTGTAGTGCATACTGTATGTGTAGTACTGTATGTGTGTGTGTTTGTGTGTGTGGTAAGGATGTGTGTAGCATGTGTGTGTAGTGTATGTGTGTGTTGTGTGTGTATTTAATAGTGCTGATGTCATAAATGTGCACTTTGAAAATGACCCAAAATATTTGATCTCTAGTTGAGTTGAGCCCATGTCATGCACACTGAACATTGTCCAGATCAATGAGATCTAGAAGTGTACTGAGTGTGACATGGATACATGCAAATGTGTATGAGCAATGCAGCGAAATCTCCTATGAAGGCCCTGAGCCACGCTTAGACTCGCAGGCGTCCTAATAGCAGCAGATTCCACTCGCGTGAGTCTTTGAGCATTGTAAGAACCAAAAAATAGATGGCCCGAATGTTTAAAAAAAAAAAAAACAGTAAAATATATACTGTAGTTGCAAGCTATGTTGAGCGGGCCCAAGTGTCCTGTGGAACGCTGGTGTGTGTGTGTGTGTGTGTATATGTGTGAGAGTGAGAGATATGAGTGTGAACATTTGTGATGAAAGTGTGAATGTGTGATGTATGACTGTATTTACGCATGTGTCAGTGTTAAAATTTGTGATGTGTATGTTGTGGTATATTAGTGTGTTTTGTGTGTGTGAGTGTGTGTGTGCAAAAGAAAATAAATCTTAGGGAAAAAAGAGGGTCCTATGCACCCTATAGTGCTTGGGCCCTAAAAAGAAAGGAAAAAAAAAATCTTAGACCAAGAGGACCCTCGCACATTTATGACATCAGCACTATTAAAACAACATTATCAGAGCGATGGCAATGATGTCATAGTGATGTCATCATTGTGATGATGTCAGTGCTTGGGCCCTATAAAATTATAATAATCTTTGCTTTGTGTTAAATTAGGTGTTACAGAGGAAAGTAATGAAGTAAATGTAAGTGAAGTTTAAACACACACACACACACACACACACACACACACACACGCACATCTATGCTAACAAAAATCAATACATTTCTTACGTCTCTGTAACAAACTTTACTTTTAGTTTTGGACAAACAATATAAAATAGTGCTTATATTTTCTAAGCAGCTCTTTGAATGTCTCAGCTGTAATATAGCTATACATGATCCAATTGGTTCCCTTTATTCCCATTATTTCTGTTTTAATCAGATGCTTTAAATAAAGCCAAAGATCTTAAAGGTCTCGTCATAAAAAGTTCAAAACACTTTATTTTCTGTTCTTCAGTCAGTTCAAGTAGTTTTTAAATGTCATTTAACCCACATTCACTCACATCTTTTTCAAATAAATATTTCAAATATTCACAATTTTTCGTAAAAAAAAAAAAAAGGTAGTTAAACCTGATAATTTTTGGTGTGGTTCAGATCTGTGCAAAAACAGCAAACTGATTTACCCTGTTTTAAGTGTCATAAGAAGGCATAAGCACAAATTTATATTATTTTTTAAAGGAATTAAATATCTAACAGTTAAGCATGCAACTGAAAACTATTAAGCAAAATTGCACATCAAAATTTTTAAAAATCAAATCAGTTTATGTTTGTTTTTATGAAAATATTTTCACACTTTCATACTGTATTAAAAAGAATTTAAAATCAATTACACTTATTTAGGTGTAAAAAGCAGTGGTTCCTATTAATAATTTTACCAACATAATATTATGTATAAATAGTTAATATAAAAGTAATGCAAGTGTTAAATACATGCACAATAAAGCACATGTGCTAACGTCAAAGGAAAAGAATCCTGCCGCTTCTCAGAGAACAAGAGTCTTCCACCATTAGTGCTTTATGATTTTTATTAAACCTGACTCGAGCACATAAGAACATCTTAGGAACAAATGCTACTGTATATTTGGTTTATTTGATTTATTATTTATTCATATTAAATTGTGTCTGTATCTTCTTTGTTCCTGCAGGATAATTCGATTCTTCAGTCCTCTAGCAAGAAAAACAAGAGACCTGATGAAAAAGTGGACACACACGTTGTGTTTTCTCCTGTCGGGTCGCAGTAATGTGTGAACATCAGGTCTTATATTATTTACTGTCTTCCTAATGCGAAACATATTTTTGAAGATGTGTGTTTTTAGGAATCATAGCGTTTATGACATCACTGTTGTAGAATAATGCTGGGTTTTACAGTATGTAAAGAATATAATTTGAGAAATCATTGTAAGACAATATCATCCTAACTTTCTCATTGATCTCTGATGCTAGTTGCCAGAAGATGTGTAGCAAACCTTATGCTATGAAAAAGACATTTCAACTTGTTTGGCCTTCTACATATTTTTATTATCTGGTTTTTATTTGAGTCAAAACAGAGAAGGGGTTTGTTTCTGGACATTGTAAGGAAAATATTATATAATATTATATAATACATAAAAATATAAAGCATCCTCCATAATGCTTGCCACTCCTGGTTAAGATGTGTCCAAAAGACGTGTAATGAATTCATTTTGTATTGCTGATGCATAATCTCACACTAAAAATTGTAGAAAAATCTATCCTTCAACTAAAGTCAAATTTAAAAAATACAACAAAAGAAATAAATAAAATCACCTGTTTTACTTTTCACCGCTAATAATTCCAATAAAATAAATGTACTTGAAACATATTTGTAATTTTTACTGTAGTCTTTAAAGTTGATCAGAGTATCTAAAAATTTAAATTAATACCTCTTGTTTCCCTGTGGTATAAATATGAAGTGACACATAGGCCTATTTCTCTTATCCATTGTTCAACATGGGAAAGACAAGAGAACACCCCATTTAAGTAAGGCAGATGTGAAAATAGCCACTTTCCTAAACACACCCTTATCTACAGTCAGAGGAATCATTAAGAAGTTTAAAACAACTGAAACAGGGACAAACAAGGCTGGACGAGGACCCAGGTTTATCTCGCTACCATGCACAGTGAGGAGGATGTTAAGAGGAGGAAAAAAATATCTCCAAAGCTCACTGTTAGAGAACTGCATCAAAGAGAGGCATCTTGGGGTCACAAAGTCTGCATAACAACCATCAGACGCTATCTACAAGAAAAAAGCCTTCTCTCACCTACAGTACAATAACAAACATAAATCTCTTTACAGGGACTTCAATTTGGACCGTGTGCTGTGGTGAGACTGAGATAGAGCATTTTGGCAACCAAGACTGCCAAATGCCCAGGAGGATCTGTGATGCTGTGTTTCTCTTCCAAACACCATGGGAACCTTGTTAGGGTGCATTGCATCATAAACCATTTTAATTAAAAAATCAGGACATTTTAAATAAAAACCTGATGGCCTCTGTCAGAAAGCTGAAGATTGGTCATCATTGGGTCAACATGATTATGACCCAAAACATGTGGCGAAATCTACACAAAAATAGTTCAGCAGACACAAAATCAAGCTCCTCTCATGGCCATCTCAGTCCCCAGACCTCAACCCAATTGAAAAACCAGTGGGGTGTGCTGAAGAGGAGAGTGCGTAAGACAAGACCCAGGACTCTGGTTGACATGAAAAGAGGAATGGTCTGACATTATTGGTATTCTCTACGATTTTGTGAAATGTTATAGGAAGAGATTAAATGCAGTCATGTTTGGCGAAAGGGGGTTTCAGGTAAAAAAAAATAAATAAATCTTCATGTTGAATGTTTTTCACTAAATAATTTTACTTTATTGTTTAATTATTCTATATTATTTAAATAAGAAATAACTTTATTAGAACCCTAAGAACTAAGCACTGTAAATGTATTATAAAATCGTCTCATCAGTTCACAAAATATTTGCCCAAAGGTCTGGGGGTAATTGATATGATTTTTGACAAATTTGAGACGAGGCTTTGTGTTCTTTTTGTTCAGCAGTGGCTTTTGCTTTGGAACTTTCCCATGGATGCTGATGCTCCCCACAGTTTGAAATCATCGTTTAAAAATTTTACTTTTTAAAGGGTATATTTGTTTACTATTAAATGTGTGTATTCCTTAGGTCAGTTGGGAACTGTGGCAAGTGTTAGTTTATTGTTTTACTTAAGCCAAGTCATACACAGCCGGTGTCATTTCTGTACATCATTAGAAAAATGTACTATAAATTATAAGCATAACATCTGGTATCACATTTAAACTCATAATCTAGTAAATATCAAATAATAAAATAAAAATCTTACCTGTTCATCCTAGACCAGATGTGCATATCACATAGGATATTATGTATATACACCCTGATTAAAATGTACACATCATCCAGAAGTGACATTTTCTCTCTTTGTCATTTCTATGTGAACTTCATATCACCCGGAACAGTGATTCATGTCTGTGTGTGGAACCCACTTGTCTATCAGTCATACACATTAAGTAAAGAAATGCCTCATTTCAGGCTCCTTCCTTTTGCCCAAAAGCTCAACTCATACTGTATCTGCTGAGATCTGTGTGAATTCAAGAGAAGCCACGATGGAGGAATAATTGATAATTGATACTGAGATAAACAAGGAGTGTGCACATATTAAACCTCATGACAGATGGGCTGCCTATACTAACTTACTAATCCAAAGTTCAGATACACACAGACTGCAATTCAGATAGCAGGACACAGTTAACATGAGTCAAGACGTGAAAACGTTTTTAAGCTCACCTCTAGTGAATAAATCTTAGTGCAACATGTAACAACAATTATTAGTGCGGTTTGTGTACCACACTGTTTATGTTCCTGGTGCTTCAGTGTAACACTTACCCTGAATGCTGCTTCCTGTAATAATGGACAGGACAGTACATGTCATGATCAGATTATAGTCAGAATAATCAAAATTGTAAGTTGTACCAAGTGCTTCACTGCTTGGTTTAGAAGGTCTTAAAGGTCCCCATGATCATCAGACATCCGGTGTTTCTCCCTCTTTCTGTAATTCGGGTTATCAGCGTCAATCTTCTTTATCCATCCAGGTCACCAACTGTGTAACTGATTTTTGTTGTGATGTCAGTGATGTACTGTAGTGTATGGGTGCCTATAAAAGAGCATTATACAGCATTTAGTTTATGTTTTTACAATAAAGAATTGTGGGATCAAAAGGATGGGATCATGATCAGATTATAGTCAGAAACAGCCTTATACACAAATACAACAGAATAAACACTTCTGTTCGCATATATATGCTAAAAACATACATTTTTACATATCTATTATGCATACAAAATATTTATAAAATATCACACTTACCTTTTCTCTCCTCAGTATTTGTCCTGTATTGCACGTATTGCATTAATGTCTCGATACAGTTATTGTTGAGGTAGTTCTTCCAGTGTTTAGCCTGATGTTCTTTAGGATCCCACTCCGTGATAAAGTTCTCAGCTCTAGCATTTGCTGCAGTCCAGGTTCCAGTTGTCAGATCCAGGCTGAAAAAATCGTCCCCATCAAAAAGGTACTGAATGGATCCTCTACGAGAGCCGTCACCATCAAGCTCACATCTGTACCTCTTCTGCAGAATATGTTTTCCTGCACACACAAAATTATTGCAGATTTCTTCCACCTGAATTGATGTTTTCAGCTGATATGTTTGCAAACTGCAAAATAAAATAATAAAATTTAAATCCGTTCAATTATGTGATTCTTGTGTTTGCTGGTTTATGTATCACCACTAACTTAACACAGTAAGGTTGCACCGTTCGATTAATCAATGACAGGATTGGCTGGTCTTCAGCTTAATCAGACATGATTTATCAAATTCGGACATAACTGATTCTGTGCCGAGTGCATAAGCATCTGAGTGTGCAAAATTATAAAAAATCGCAGGTTAAAAGCATCTGAATTTTTTTTTCCTCCAAACTCTGTGAGCGAATTTATCTCAGCCACTCATTACACACACTAGTCTCCTGACATTATGAGAATTAAACCAAAACATGCGTATTAGAAGCCGTGTATGCCCAACATTTGCTCAAGAAAATGTCACATTTGGCGCTCTACACTGTTCCCACATTGGGCTCTCATCTGGTAGGAGTTGATTATTTGCTAAGTTTATTTAGAAATAACAGTTATGGTGCCAGATACAGCGCACTCCACAATTCTTAGGCTTCTAATAAATTAATTTTATTATTTAAACTATATAGAACCACAGTGCAAAAAAAAGAGAAAAATCCAAGCTTTAATATGTACAATTTTTCAGGAAAAAAAAATCTCACATAAAGTAATATATTTTTATTTTACATGGCATGTGTGCCACAATTATTGGCACCCCTGATGTTAATACTTCATACGACCCCTAGACCACTTAATCTCCTTTCACGTTCCGTTAAATCATAGTGTAATGCTTTTTTCCCCAGCATCGTCATAAAGAACGAGCTACATTTAATTATTCATATTCAGTTGTAAAGCTGTTGAATAAAGCTAAAGTAGGGTGCGTGCCATGACAAAGTAGTCCGCCTCCGGCAGCATAACAAGATGAACTACCAAGTGGAATGATTTTTATTCACTTTCCCACAAGTTACAACATATATTGAAAGTTTGTCCCTGTTCATGTCTATGCACCCTTGGGCACATCTGATCATGTTGGCTGATATTGCTTGCAGCTCTTCAACGGTTATGCAGCTGATAGCGTGATGTTTTCCATGAGTTCATTCAGGGTATGTGGATTGTTGGCGCACACTTTCTCCTTTAGCATTCCTCAGCGCCTGTGTTTTGCCTTATTATAAGAATGACATGGGGTAGGCTGTTATGATCATCCTAATTTTATTTAAGAAATGAAAACATTTTAACAAATTACATTTTTACATCCATATAGCACCCACCCCCGTTGCGCTGTACCACCACAGGGAAAACCTTCTGAAGATTATCAATATATTTATTGCATGCAATTTTGGTCAAGCGATCTCTCTGGAAGGTTACAATGGCCTGAAGAAGCTCATATTTGTTCAGTGGTTTAGCCTCATGTCTGACAAACTCCTTCAGCACGAGCCAAACCATCTCTATAGGGTTGAGGTCAGGAGCCCTGCATGTAAGGTATACAAGTTAGAGGAAATTGTCATGTGAACATTTCATAAAGAAGTAAATCTAAAATAACAGAACACAGGGCGTAGGAAACATACTCGGCTGGAGTTTTCACCCAGATGATCCCCGCCTCAGCAATACACTGTCATTCAGTCATATTAATCAACTATTTAGCTACTGTATCTCGTCAAGTAAAATGTGCTGTACATTAGATTAAACTAAGCACATCAATGCAAATCGCTCCAAAGCCACAGTCGTTTCGTCAGCAAAGATTACATTGTCTCCTTGACAGCCATCCACTGCTGCGCTTGGCTAAGACGCTGGGCTTTGTTGGTGGACCGAATCAAAGGTTCTATGCTAAACAAACAAACAAACTCAAACAAATAAATGTATAGATAAATGTGTCAAATCTAAAATATAATGTATAGTCGCTAAAATTATTATGGATGCTTACCGGGTTTGCCATAAGTCCATCCAAGTATCTTTATTGATCTTCTACTGGTGCAAATTGATAATTTCAATCGCAGTCGGATCTGAAGCTCGCTTCGAATCTGTTTAGCAGACCGTTCATCATCCTCGTGCAGCATTTCGTTAATGCACTGAAGTACAGCACTATACAAATAAAAATTTTATTCAATGTCAGATTAATGTAAAATTTTTTATTTTATACGAAACAAATACTAACATAACCTACCTGGTAACTTTCAATGGAGTTGGTGTTTTAATTGCAGAAGTCAGGTGACAAGAACCCATTCCACTTGTGGAATGCCCTAATAAATAGTATACAAACATCTTAATAAAAGGTTTAAATTTGAGCAGTTTAGTTTTTTGGTTTAAGTTTGGTTCACAATGTGTTATTTTTGTAAGTATGTAAATGACTGCGATGTCAAAAAGCCGGCGTGATTATTTGAACTTGAATATAAAAAACAGACAGGATCCACAGTTCATTTCAATGAACTTGTTTGTGGTGGAGAGCGTCACAAAAAGAGCAAAAGATTATCATACAGACTACTACCCGTCCACAGGTTTTACTCTCTTCACTTACAGGAGCTGAGTGCCTGAGACGGGGAGAAGTCCTGGTGGCGGTCTCCTTTTCACGTGTGTGTGTGTGTGTGTGTGTGTGCGCATCTGAGTGTCTCTACACAGGTGTAAGGAATAGTGAGGTGCTGTGGAGGCCTAGTTGTGCCCTTTCACGCCTCAGCTGTTGTACTTTGAGTCTCTTTTTTTTTTTTGGATATCTCAGTCATTTTTGTATGACGTTTATGATGTGCTTGCATGTTATACTGTATGTTACAGCGAAATTGCTCTTTTTTTATGTCTTGTAATAAAATTTTATTAGTTTTTATATCTGTGTCTCCTGCCGCCTCACTGAGAACAAACCTGTGCTGTTTCCAAAAACAAATATTCTCTAAATATTCCCTGGTGAAATTCCAGGGTGGCGTAATCGTTAGGTACAGTAGTACTTCTTTAAACCCTTGGTGTCCCGCCACATTCTGAATGTCGCAGATAATTCTGTTTTACAAAAAAAAAAAAAACAGTAGCATTAGAGAAAACACACTAAACTAAACTTAACAGCCTATAAGAAATATGTTTGTGTCTGTGTGTGTGTGTGTGTGTCTGTGTGTGTGTGTGTGTGTGTGTGTGTGTGTGTACAAAGCTACATAAATAGGTATAAACCAAACAGTAGGAGCCTGTATGATTCTGTGTCTTCAGACTTCAAAAAAAGAGCAGTGTGTGAGAACTTTGTTAGTTAGGTTTATTAGTTGTTGTCAGGGGTATCTCAGTGGTTAATCATTGGACTACGGTTTAGAAGATCCCAGGTTCAAATCCCACGACCACTAAGCTGTCTCTGTTGGGCCCTTGAGCAAGACCATCATCTGCTCAGATGTATAATGAGATAAAAATTCTCATTATATACTCAGGAAAAAAAGAAACGTCCCCTTTTCAGGACTGTGTATTTCAACAATAATGTTGTAAAAATCCAAATAACTTTACAGATCTTCATTGTAAAGGGTTTAAACAATGTTTCCATGCATGTTCAATTAACCATAATCAATTAATTAACATGCACCTGTGGAATGGTTGTTAAGACCTTAACAGCTTACAGAAAGTAGGCATTTAAGGTCACAGTTCTAAAAACGCAGGACACTAAAGAGACTTGTCTATCGACTGTGAAAAACACCCAAAGAAAGATGCCCAGGGTCCCTGCTCATCTGCGTGAACGTGCATTAGGCATGCTGCAGGGAGGCATGGGGACTGCTGATGTGGCTACAGTGGTACAGGATGGCCACAACTGCCCGAGTCACACCAGGAACACACAATCCCTCCATCAGTGCTCAGACTGTCCGCAATAGGCAGTCCATGAGGAGGAGATGCACTGCAGTACTTCAAGCAGCTGGTGGCCACACCAGATACTGACTGGTACTTTTGATTTTGAGCCTCCCTTCATTCAGGGACACATTGTGAAACATTTTTAGTTTATGTCTTATGGTGTTGACTCTTTTAGTGTTCATACAAATATTTACACATTAAGTTTACTGAAAGTAAAAACAGTTGAAAGTCAGAGGACGTTTCTTTTTTTGCTGAGTATATAAATTCTCAGTAAGTCGCCCTGGATGTTGCCGTCTGGTAATGTGGTGCTGGTTTGGATCTGCTGTATAAGTGAGAAACACATCAATAATTTTTTTAATGAAACACATTTTCAATCCATTCATTTACTTAAAATGTGTACCAGATGTTGATATTCACTCAATAAGTGTACACAGCTAAAAATGGCAATATTGCAATCCATGCAATGCTATGTGTAAAAAAAAGTGTATAACAGACTGGTCTCAGAGCTGTAATGCAAAAAACATCTCATGATGGATAGGGGCAAAGAGTTCAATTCCATTAAATTGAATTTCATTTTATTTTTATGTAGCCTTATATATATATGGATGCATGACTTCTGGATAAAAATTCTACATTTATGAATGTACTCCTGTAAAGTGGTGGCAGGAAAAAAAACTCTCTGAGGAAGAAACCTGGAGAGGAAGCAGACTCAAAGTGAACTAGTCATCATCTCAGTGATACCAGCTAGTGTGATTTTAAATAATGTCCTTTAACTGCGTGCTGTGAAAGTAAAAAAAAAAAGAAATTATAATTAATAACTGTATTAATTAGGAAAGTCATTATAATTTTAGTATAAAGTCCATTTTGTTGAAGTTGTCAGTTGTTCACTGATGGAGACTTTGATGGACAAATGTTTGTGGTAATTGCAAAACCCTAGTCTTAAAATCAACCAAACAATCAGAATAGTAAGAGCCTGGTGGTTGTGGGTTGAGTGCTGTAGCACCGTCTGTCTGATATCAGTTTGCATAGCAGTCTGTGTGCTACATGATTGAAATCTGTGGTGATCATACTGTATGATACTTTCTTAGTCATCATGTATGAAAAATATTCTGTAAGGCTGGGAATTTCTTGCCAGGAATGAGTCCAAACCAGACAGATGTGCACCCAGTCATATTGCTCTCTATGGTGCACCTGTAGGAGTTGGTCAGGACTTCAGAAAAGAGACCAAATTTTCTGAGCCGCCAAGTAGAATCACTGATCAACAGATTTCACCACTGTCTTAGTGTGTAAGGACAAGGTCAGTTCATCTGATAACACTCTAACCTCATCTCTGTAGCTTGTCACACCTTTGCCCATGCTGAGGCACAGGACAATGGTGTCATTAGCAAACATTATAATTATAACAGAACTCTGCTTTTTTTATATGACATCAGACCTGATGTGAAACCAAACTCGCTGGTATGAAAGCACATGTGGTGGCAATGTGCCACTAGTTAGACAGCACAAATAACAGAGTGAGAGGTGGACAGCAAGATAGGGAGAGAAAAAAGTCAGAATGTATTACAGTAACATTGATTATTACCTGATGAAAAAATGATGACCAGATATACACCAATCCAATGACCAGATATACACCAATATCTGTTCTCTCCAAGGGGTAGAGCGATATCTCTGTTGGTGGATTAATCTGTGGCAGAGATGATTTCAGTTAGAAGAACCTGATGAAAAAGGAAACAATCTTAGAAAAGATTTAGAAGCATAAACAAAGAGAATCTCAGGTCAGGTTGATGTGGAAAACTTCTTTTAGTCAAATTGCAAGCAACACACATCCTGTTAAAAGAGATACTACTCATCAACTGTATAAATAAATACATACAAAAGGGATGTTTCCAAATGGCAGGGACGGGAAATATGTCGAGATCTCAGGTATATGGTAAATGCAGGCGGATACAGTGCGGTCCATGATGAAACACTACTTCAAGGTACATACAACCTCAGACTGGGGTGAAGGTTAACCTTTTAGTATGACACTGATCTGAAACATACAGAGCTAAAAAAAATAAATAAAGTTGGAGTGAGAGAGGGAGCTAACACTTCCCTGCCTGATCAAAAGCTACAAAAGCTTTAAGTGCATATTTTTATGATTTTTATGATTTTATGATTTTTATGGATGAATTATTATGATTCTACAAATTACTGGATCAAAGGTCTGAAATAATTACTGAATTAAACTTGTATGAAGAGATTTTTGTTTTGGAATTATAATAAATTTGCAAAAAAAAAAAAAAAGAGAATCCTAAAACTTTTTTTTTCCATTTAAGCACAAAAAGAAAATAGTTTTTTTTCTTAAGGAATTTCAACATTTTTTGTACGATCTCATGCGAAGCCATCTCTAAACCACAAGTCTTTGTCCACAAATACACACACACATATGTGCATGCACGCGTAGCAACTGTTGATTTTTATAGTTTGACTATTTTTATACGCACAGATCTCACACTTGATATGTTTGCACACATGGCTCTGCATTTAAACTGTGAAAACTGACACTCACCTGTGGTTCATCTGCTTCTGACCACTGCCTTCTCTATTGTTTATCTCTATTTAATGTGCAAGGAAAGAATCTTGATATATCCTGTTCCTACTGTAGGTATTCTGTTAAAATTACGTGTGAATGGTGATTGTAGTAATGTAAACATTTTTAGAGCAGTTCACATAATTAATAATCATATACACAGATACAAAAATATATCACATATTAATCATATTGTTAAAATGGGTTAATTAGTTACATTTGTTTGATTGAGCAGGTCAATGTAAGACATTGTAATAAACACTAAGTAAAACTCTTTTCCCCTGTAACACATTAGAGTGAGAGCAGAGCACTGCAGACTGAAGGAAATAATCTAAATAAAAATCAAAAATGAAAAAGCTGTGTTGGTTACTGGATAAATAAACCAATCATTCGTTCATCTTGAGTAAAGACTTTATCCTGGATCAAACCCCAGGCAACAACACTTCCTGCTCTATCTTAATGCTCTCTCTGAGCATCTAACCATTAAAAATAATTACTATTACTACACATCAGAAGTACCACTTCCGACATGGTGTATATGCAAAATATTAAATGATATTAAAATAAACTAGTGTACTTTCTTAAAACACTAAAACTTTATAATATATTTGCAGTAAACTCTACATCTCTTCATTAACATTAGTGTGAGTAGTACAGTACTAAACTTGATTGACCTGCTGTGACGGGTGTGAGAGATAGAGATTATCCAGGCTTTTGTGTCTACAGAAAAATTTAAACTGAGAAATATAAATCTCATCATATCTGTTTTGGTTAAAACAGTAGAACTGCATAGATGTTCACACCCTCTTACATCCAGAAACAGACCACCATTAGTTTCACCCATCAGGTCATTTCCTCTTTGTCTCTCATCCGATACACAATGGTTCAGTTTAAAGCTCTGCCAGTGTTTCTCTGTGTCATGGGGGGTAAGTCACAATGATCTTTATAATTTTCATAAATTCTTGTTGAAATCACTGTAATAAAAAAAAAAAAATCAAACCTTTTTGCTTTTAATTTCAGAAAATTAAGAATAAAACACAAACAATCTAATTTTTTATAAATAATGTGTGTGTGTGTGTGTGTGTGTGTGTGTGTGTGTGTGTGTGTGTGTGTGTGTGTGTGTGTGTGTTGCAGGTTTGCTTTCAGGGACTATGTGCTCTTTAACTTTGGAGGCAGAAGCTGGGGATAAAGTCACTATTTGGTGTGAATTTAACCCGAATGTTGCAAATTACATCTTCTGGGTTAAACACACGAGTGATTCAGTTCCACTGCGTCTTGCCTGTAAAAAGTTTTTTGAAATGTCTCCGGCAAAAAACTGTCACTTCTTCACTGAAAGTGAGAGGATAATGATGTCTGTTTATGCCAAGAACACGTCTCTCACCATCACTGCAGTAAATGTCTCTGATACAGGACTCTATTACTGCAGCTACAATGATAGAATGGTCTTTAATAATCCGACCTCTTTACATGTGAATGGTAAAATTATGCAAAGTAAGTAACTTAACATTAATGTTGATTGGGAAAAATGTTGTTATAAAATTAACTTTTTTTTTTTTTTTTTTTTAGGCAAAAATATTGACATTTCTGAGGTTAAAGCAACAGGTACATCGTTTTTGTCTATTCAAATACTTCTGTACATGTTCAAATTACAATGCAGGTTTAATGATCTAAATGTTTTTTTTTTTATGTTTGTACTCCACATTTAGACTCTTCTGCTGTGTTGTCCTTGCTGAGTGTGGGCTTTAGTGCATTCACTGTGATTCTTCTCAGTGTCCTGATCTTAATACTGAAGCAAAGAAAAAAATCACAAAGGTTAAATATAGTACATTAGGGGATGAACTGAGTGTTTTTGTATTTGTCTTAGCATTGCTCAGTATAACCTTGGGGTGAATCTGATGGAAAGTCCACTTCTAGGAAGATTGGAAACTGTCTTGAATGTTTTCCACTTGTGAATAATCTCTCTCAAATTTCAATGGTTTCAAATGGTTTGAAAAGGGTTTTATAACCCTTTCCAGAGTGATGTACAGCAACAGTTGTTTTTCTAATACCATTGTTTATGTCTTTCCTCTGTTGTTAACACACACCTGTTTCTGGTCTGGAGCTTTCAGGTGTGTTAACACACCAGAACAGAAACTAACATAGCTTTTGCTTTTATAGAAGTCTGCACACCTTACCCTCTTAAATCTTGTGAAGCAGTATGGAGGTACTTACTATAGCCTGCATGTATTTATAATTGTATTTTTGTTTTTATCTTCATTGTGGTTAAATAAATAATGCCATGGTGAAAAAAAAACTCTCCGCCTCGGGTCTGTGTGCATGGACTTGCCCCGTGGGTTTCCTCCAGCTTCCTCCCACAGTCCAAAGAGATGCAGATTAGGATAATTTGCATTCCAATTAACTACAGTAGTTGAGAATGAGCATAGAGGTGTACCTAACCTCATGCCCAAAGTCTTCTGGGCCTTCTGCTACACTGTATATAGAATAAAGCAGTATAGGACATGAATAAGTGAGTGAGTGGGTTATTGTTCATCTGAGGTTGTACTTATGTATTTATTTAATTAATATTGTATTTTTAAACAAAGAAACATAGAATTAAAATAGGAGGCATTAAATCACACATAAGGGTAATAAAATATAAAGGCACATGTTTTTTTTATGTTACAATTCCTGCATAATGGTATACATTATATTTAATTGATTTGAATAGATAGTTTGGTAAAACTTTTTTGATTTTGAAGTAATTGGTAGCTTCTGTGAAATAAATACGTTACTGATTGTCTCCTTGTTTTACTTGATCGTTATATGGAAATTACCCACCAAAATCTCTTGTTGGGTTGTGTGAGAGGTTAATAACTATAAGCTTTGACATATGTGCTTAAAAACTATCATCCTCTTGATGCCTAAAAAGATGTATGGGGTAAATACTGGTCACAAACAGTTTATAAGTTATGCACATGAATGCCATGACAATACAGGAATTTTAATTATTTCTTTAAACTGGTCTGTTTCTGGACAGAATAATTGTACAACATACATCCTTAATAGAAGTAAACTCCAATTATTTGGAGCACAAGTTTTAATTTGTTTCGGGTTTCCTGAAGTCAGCACGTTTTACTTTAAGCAGACACTTTAACAGAGTCATCCCCGTTGGCTGCTGTGTAGGACAACTTTCAGAGACTCTCACTCAACCACACACATGATCACAATGTTATAGTAAACAGTAGACAAGCAAACCGATGTTGACTATACGAGACCAAGCATGGGAGCCGATTGCCCACAATCCTGCAGCACGAGAGCGAGTAGAACCATTGGATCATGTGACACTCGGCATCAAAACAAAAAGCGCATGCATGCCACATGATACTCGATGATACTTGGTACTCAAACACAGCACGCTCATTTGTTGTGGCAAAATTTATTTTAAATGTTTGCTCGTCTTGTGCAACAAACCAGGTTACTCGCAATCTGAGGTTCCACTGTACAATTTAACTCATTCCTCTCTGTTGTGGTACCAGTATTGGCCTGGGGGAAATTAAGACCACATTCAAATAAAGAAATACAAAATTTAATTAAAAAAATTAAAACACAAAGTAAGCACAAAATGCAAAAATAATCTTTGGCATTCAGGCAACCATCCAGCCATAATACTAAAAACAAAAGAATAACATTAGTAAAGTGTGTTAAATACGCATGACTATATGATCAAGGAATAATAATACCACTATCTCCTGAACTATGCATCATATACTCCATTAGCATTTGACATGTGGCTGCACTTAAGCAACCCTGAATCAATCTTCTCGTGCTGTACAAACGGTAAGTCCACTATGGCATTAAGTCTGCTGTGACTTCTATTCATAAACTTGCCACAAAAACCAAAAAGAAAGGAAGTAGAAAAAAAAATCCCATCACTTCCTTTTATAATGAGGGGGACTAATGAGGTTTTATAATTCCCCAAAGCGCATCTCATTACAATCTAATGCTAAGACTAATGGGATTTTTAGGTCCCAAAACAAATCCCATTACAATAAGAGTGCATGAAGTAGTTCCCTATGGCAGGCATATTCACAAATATAATGGTGATAATAACTTGTCACTGTCTGACCTCTCTAAGATTAGACAGGATTTCGGATTTAATCAGTGCTTTTACTTTGGCATCAGGCATCAGGCACCAGCCTATAGGAGTAATACTCACGTGCTTCTCACAGTGTGTGGTGCGCCCCACTAGTGGGGAATACAGACATGACAGGTGGGGCGCAATGAACGGGAGGGAATTAGTGGAAAATAATAGGAAAGTACCTATTATAATTCATGCTTTTCTTTATTGACAATAAAGATCGGACACTCGAAACTAAATAATCACACGCAAAGAAATCGATCATTAATACAAGTAAATTAAAATAACATCAGAGAAAAAGTGGAATCATAGTGCAACAATAACGGTTTAACGTCGGCATGAAACATTCAGTATTATATATGTAATTTCATTTATTCCAATGTGTATGCTGATATTGTTGTTAAAAATTTATGTTTTATCAGGCAGTACTAGTCTGGTATTTCTAGTTTCCAGTGTATTTTTGATCCTTCAGGCGCTGAACAGAAGGGAAGATCAATATCGTTCTATGCTTTTTGTTGGTGTGCGTCATTTTGCGATGATCCCTAAATTATTCGTTGTGCCGTAGAGAATAATGGTGTTTATGCTTTTAAACATGTATAATTTAAGGCGGCTGTAGCTTAAAGACAATGTAGAGAGGAAATATATGTGGGTTATTTAGCTATTGAATTCGGAGATGCGAATATGCGAATATCAAACTAACTTTACCACCATCACGAACCGGGTCAGTAGAGTACTGTATGTAGTGGGCATGATAACGTCAATATATATATTTGTTACATGGACCACAAAAAAGCAGGTGATTCAGCACCATCAGCTTAATCAACCAAAAAGCCAGCCGAACGGAAAATATGATGAAGCTTATGTTGCGCTTGGATTCATGGTGGGGATGGTGGGGGCAGAGGAGAGAGCCGTGTGTGTTTTGTGTCTTAAACCGCTGGCAGCAGACAGCATGAGACCCAACAAAGTAGGAAGATACTTAGAGACAACACACCCCAGTCACGTTAATAAGCCACTCGACTTCTTTAAAAGAAAGCTATAGATAAGTGACAAACTAAGTCTGTTATAACAATTACACGTGTATTTTATCTGTTTTGATCTTGATGTTATTTGATCTTATTGGTTTAGAAATTGATATTTCAATAAATAGTAAACTTGGCCGATTTCGTTATCGTTTTGTTGACAAGTGGGGCTTGAAAATTCGCCCACCTGCTTAAGTGGGGAATGACAGAAAATGTTTGAGAACCACTGGCTTAGTACAATCAGTGTCTCAAAGTCTTTAAGCACTTCTTCTATGTCCATTAAAAGAGAAAAGAAAAAAAAAACAATGACAATAGGTAGGTATGTAGGGAGCTCCAACTTTGAGTGAGTGTATGAACTTACACACCCCGACAAAAGTCTTGTCTCCTATCCAAGTTGTAGGAACAACAAGTATAACTTGACTTCTAGTTGATCATTTGGAATCAAAAGTGGCCCATATAAAAGGCAAATGCATCTAGATTGTGCTTATTTTACCAAAATAAAATCTTTTCATGCTCTAAATTTTTTATTATTTAATTAGGACAGAAAGGTCAGACTTTGCTTAGACAAAAGTTTTGCCACATCCTTAAAGGATGCAACCAATCACATATTAGAGCGTCACCTGTGACAAACTGAACAATGTGGAACACCAAACTCCGCTTGAGAACATGCGGAATAAACTTTTGATTAAAGGTGACTGTTGTGTCCCTTCTTAAATAAAGAGCAAGGCATTGGCTAAAACAGCTGCCCCAATATCTACATGTGTAGGTACGTCAACTACTAAGCCCTCTGTAATTTCATTTACACCTCCTGCCAGAGCAGCATCATCACCACTGGAGTCCCAGACACGAGCAGCGAGATACAAAGTTTGTAACGCAATACAGCCACAGAAAAAAGGTGACTGTAATATTGGCTTATCTGTATTTATTATTATTTGTTCTGGGATCACTATTTTTAATTTCAGCTGATGCTAACTGTTACAAGTAAATGGTGGACAATTTGCATAGGATAAAATGTCAACATTGATCACGTTTAAACTTAAAATTAACAATAGACAGTAAACTGTAATATTAACATTGTGTAATACTGTCACAGATCAGATGCTTGGGCAGGAAAGGATACCAATATCCTGTCTAAAGTGGGACCATATAAACTATATTAGTGGGACATGTATAATAGGTCCTTGGTGTAACGACGCAGGTCTCACGAGGGGCAGAACCATGTGAAAATGCTTTGAACTGTTCAGAGAGGGCAGATCAAAGGCTGCTACGCAGAGTTCTGGACAGACAAAGGCGCGGCCATTTATAGCCACGCGGTTGCCAGGCAACGCCGCAACCAGCGTGAATGCACCTCACCTGGCGGCGTGTTTATTTAAGGCTCCTGATACCTCGGCACTTGGTGTGATCATTTAGGTAGCGCCGGTAAGATACCAGGGCCAAAGACAAAGAAGGAAAAAGACAAGGTCTTCCCGTGCCTGTCATAAGCACTGTCACCACCTCCTAATTCGTTCACCCCCTCTAAAGCCTTGCATTAGGGCTTCTATAATATTATAACATCTTGTGGTGTAGATCTCCATACCGCACCACATAACACTTGGGTGGAACTGGAGAGTGAGATATTATTGAAATAAGTTTCAGTTCTCTGTAATTTGTGACTTGTTAGGAACAATTGTGTTTATCAAAGACATTCAAGATTCCAAATGCTGCCCAGCAATGCCATGTGTCGACCCATTTTAAATATTGCACCCATTGGACCAAATGTATCTTTTGCTTAGAAGAATAAGTAATCCTTTCATTTTTATTTACAGGTTATCAATACATATCTGACAGTACTTGTGCGGGAGCACAATAAAAAAAAAACAATGCAGTGCAGCATTGATCAACTTCTTTGCCATGACGGTAATATGGGATCGCTAATTATCCATAATCAGGGTACTAAATGTGACATAATTGAAAGCATACTATGTTTTAATGAGGGCAAAACTAATTATTTTTATTCATTTATCTTTTTGAGATGGACCCAATGTCATATGATGGTGTTGTGGGGATTATCAATCAAAGCAATCACTGGATTCCGAGATGTGAGAATGTCATCTGTGAATTAAACTTTATCATTTAAAAATGCATCAGAGTGGGTTAAACAAAATATTCTCTGTAGATTCTAATTACTAGATAAATGCATTGATATTTAATGTTTTGTAAAAGTTCAATTTATATTTATACAGAGCTAAATCATGCCCGTAAGGACACATACACTGATAATTTGAAAATATGCATTTGTAGATATCTCATATACAGTATGTGGTAGTGAGTATTTTAATACAACAAAACCTCTGATAGTCTCCACAGTGAATAAATGTGTTTGGTAATTCATTCTATATTTCTAAGAAAGACACTGCATCTTTTACTTTTTCCAACAGGGTATTCACAACATAACACCAGTCGAGGTCGACATGATCAACACAGATGCCCTGAATCTTCACAGACCCGTGGACATATGTTAAAGCGTAGGTGCTTTATTTTAGATCTACTGTACAACTACAGAATTCTTTTTTTCTTTTTTGCCCTGTAACAGGGCAAGACAAACAAAGTCTTGTCAAGTACAGAAAAAATATTAGAAGAACTCCATGTTGCCCTAAAATAGCAGCTCCAGCATCAATACGTGAAGTATATGTTCTGCTTTTGAATGTCTAGGTGACCCTTTTAAAACATTGTTGTAGTTATCAATAGGTTACATTGTTATTGACATTTTATTGGTGCTGCAAGGTGCAATTTGGGTCATGAATCCATCGTCAGTGTAAGTAGTACATGAGAACTTTAAGCTTTCAGATGATCATTCCCCTTGTTATTGTAGAGGAAGCACTAAACACATGGCAGTACAAACGGGACGACACCTGGTGGTCATATTTCTATTTTTTTTAATGTAGTTTTCGGGTTTAACCGCCACAAATCCAATAAGCACAAATGTTAATATTTACTTTAGAATTCACCTCATGAAAATAATCTAAGTCCTAGAATAAGGTCTAATTGTTGCAGGGTTTAATGCTGCAAGTGTAGGAACAATTTTGAAGCCTTTTAGATATTTTAAGATATGAAACAGCAAAATGTATATAAAGTTTGTTTTGTTGTATTTCCTACACAGGTGATAACAGGCTTCATGACCATGATGATCAGTATCAAGATGGTAATCCATACCCTAGGTTAACCAGACACACTATGAGACGTACTGTATGTGCTTCTGATGCTAACATTTTTTTTCCCTAATGACTACATATCCTAAACATATACTGCCACAGTATTACACTGTGAAGTGTTCCTCCTCTTCAGAGGAGATTTTAACAGTAGCCTTATTACTTCACAATTTAAAAAGATTTAGACCTGGTGTAGACCTGATTGTTTTCCAGCTATTACTGACCTTGCAGCTTCTGATTGACGGAACACACCTGATCAATTATTAATCAGCAGTAAGCAAGCAGGGCCGTGGCACTCGACGACCAGGGTGGGATACCTTGGATTTAGTTATTGTTAACAATAATATGGCTACAATACTTGTCTAGGGTGTATTGGACCCTAAGAAGTCTAAATGTTTGTTACATCCACAAAGTAGTTCAAAAAATACAACGTGCTCCAGCCATTAATGTGTTTCTGTGTAGGGAAACATTAATAACAGCATGTCCTAATGTTGTCTTGCTTCTTAACAGCTGCATCCCGGAGAGAGCACAGAAGTGAGGGTACGTATCTATGTTTATGGTCTGTTCCAGCCATGAGCTTGTCCTATCAAAATTTGGTTTTACAATTTTTACATTTTGTAATAGGTGGCACCAGACCTGCAAGAAGCACTTACCCCATGTCAACTGCAAGTAATATATAATATAATATAATATAATATAATATAATATAATATAATATAATATAATATAATATAATATAATATAATATAATATAATATAATATAATATAATGTGGTGTGTTTAAAAGCCTAGCCAGTAAAATAAAATACATAATAAAGCTAAGTCAGTATTCATTCACAGTTTGCTGTCAATGTTTGTTAGAACTACAAGTATTTGTTGCTAACGAAGTATCGAATGACAATAATGATTCCAGTGTTTTTGCTGGCTGTCGATTCAGTCTTACACTTGAGTTTTCATGACCTTATTCTCCCTGTTAATCAGCAGGCAAACAAGACTGCGGAATAGTTTATAATTAAAATGCCAAGCCTAATGTCCCGCATAAACTCAAAGTGTCACATTCAGTAATTTAACTAGTAACGTGTAGAGGTTTCTGAACATATTAATGTACTTATTTTTCTTTTAGGATTCCGAAGGAAGGTGTTTGCAATGTTGTTTGACTTAAAAGAGAAACTTCAGCGAGTAGCTGCCATTGTGGCAATACTGGCAATACTACATCATCCATAAAGAGACTGGATTCGGAGAGTGACCTGAAATCCTCTATCAAATATGAGGGGAAGTCGATCTGCTAAAGTTTAAATGTAACAAAAAGAATGGGCCCTTTTAAAAATATGATATTACAGATTGTGGTGTCACATTTACAGTAGGTTAAGAAGGTGAAGTAATCCTGAGTAATTTTCTTCACAGAATCATGTCGAATGCCTTAATGGCAAAATTCAATATGACGGGTGGCCAACTGCAAAATAAGCCATTTAGAGCTACAACCGTATTTAATATAATTCAATGTAATTTTGGCCATATGACGTGTAATTTATTTATTTTTTTTCATTGGTACCTTTTATCTATTTAAGGAATATTGTCTAAAAGACCACAGAAATGTCCTGTTCACTTTCACACAGTTACAAACCTAGTTATGGAACTTTCTCCACCACAGTGGTTTTGAAGGGGACGGGGACATGCTGTTTTTTCATTCACCTACAGTAGCACACATTTAATGCAGAACATCTTTTATTAACCAAAAAAATATTTAGTAGTAAAATGTAATATAATGCATATTGATTACTTTTTTTTAATGCTTCGTTAATGAAACTGATAAAATGTTGTTCCAAGATGTATTTATAGTTGTAGGATCATAAAGACATTTGTAAATTACCTACAATTTTGCCTTTTTTTTTCTTTTTTTTTAATATTCACTTTTATCATATGCAGTGAAAAGATGGAGCCCAAATGCTACAGACTCCGAGATTGAGGTAGCAATGGTGGAACATCTAAAACATGCTCCGGGAAGAGCTGGGGGTGGCGGATATAGAAAATGAGCCATTAACAGCTGACAGAAATAATTTGTGTTCTTGTTCAAAACTGTTACTCTGTTACTGTTGTACTAAATATTTAGCCTTTGTTTAAAATGTTATATAATTTTATATTTGTGTGTGTGTGTGTGTGTGTGTGTGTGTGTGTGTAATGCACACAAATATTTAAATATATTATATACATTTATATATATATATATATATATATATATATACTCAGCAAAAAAAGAAACGTCCTCTGACTTTTAACTGTTTTTACTTTCAGTAAACTTAATGTGTAAATATTTGTATGAACACTAAAAGAGTCAACACCATAAGACATAAACTAAAAATGTTTTACAATGTGTCCCTGAATGAAGGGAGGCTCAAAATCAATAGTACCAGTCAGTATCTGTTGTGGCCACCAGCTGCTTGAAGTACTGCAGTGCATCTCCTCCTCATGGACTGCCTATTGCGGACAGTCTGAGCACTGATGGAGGGATTGTGTGTTCCTGGTGTGACTCGGGCAGTTGTTGTGGCCAATAAATATTTGTGTGTATGTATATATATATATATATATATATATATATATATATACATACACACAAATATTTATTACATATAAATATTTGCATATTTATGTGTGTGTGTGTATATATATATATATATATATATATATATAGAGAGAGAGAGATATGTCTGCTACTTATACTCTAAAGACTTCATAACGCCTCTAATCTGAGGTGCTGTTAATTGCTCATTTTTCAGGCTGATAACTCTAAATAAACTTCTCGTCTGTGGCAGAGGTAGGTTTTGGTCTCGCCCATCTGGGATGGCCTTCATGAGAGCCAGTTTCATTATGGTGCTTGACGGATTTTGCAAATGCACTTGAAAATACTGTTCTTGCAAGAACTATTACAGAAAGGCTGACCTCTGTGTCTTAAAATAACAACTAACTCTTGTTTTTGTTGTTGTTAAGTAATTACCCAATTCCATATGTGTTATTTTATAGTTTTAAAATCCCCGGTATTGTTGTAGAATGTAGAAAATAAATCACTAAACAAAAACAAAGGAATTTGCAAGTGACCCCAAACTTTTGAACAGTAGTGTGTGTGTGTATATATATATATATATATATATATATATATATATATTTCTTATTTGTTTAATACAAAATGTTTTGTAATGTAAACGTCAATTAAACGTTTAATAGACGTTAAGGTCCATTTTTGAACCATTTATATTCTGATGTGCATGTCACAATAGGGACTTTTATATGCAGGCTTATAAGTACACTGACATTACGCATCAACGCATCTTAAAAACATACAGACGACAACATAAAAGACATCCGTTCAACTTTCATTAATGGAACTATTTTGCACCCATGACGGGACGTGTTAGGGACATCATTGCAACGGTCATCAAACCTCCAAATGGTTGCTGGGAAACTTTACCATATGTTACAAAGGCATGATAATCAAAACATACCGTGTACCTTCCAATCAGGATTCAGAAGACATTAAGAGATATTTTAAACAACACTTTTCTTCATCTTGAACTCTCAACACACTTGCAACCTCATGTCTTTTCTGTGTACAGACAGCTAATAAAAAACACATGACTGGTCAGTGGAGCACTACTCGTTTTCTCCTGTAGGTGGCACAATTTCCACATTATTATATAAATCAAATGAACGATTCCAAATACAAAGTTAAATATTACACACCATTTATAACAAACAAACAAAAAGTATTTCAAAATGTGCCCAAAATTATTCAGGAAAAAAAAACTCTTTATCTGTGACAGCTACAGGAGGAAATCCGTGAAAGTGTAGCGTTTTAGAGCCGATGCTTCGTAGCGACCGAGAAGAGCCGAATCCCTTCAGGGAGAGCCGAATCCTCAGCCAGACAGGCAGGGGCGGGACTTCATTTTGATGGTCACAGCATGCGGCCAATCACTTGTGAGGACAAACTAGGGTCATTCCATTATGTTAAAGAAGAGTATAGTGGTCAGTAGTGGATTTAAGGGTTTGATTAAAATATTAAATAATACTAACAGTATATTTAGAAGAAAAAAAAACATAAAAATAAGCGTTTTGTGAAAACAAACATTTTGCGAATACGAAATTTCTTATTACCACAAACCACTGAGAAGTGCTAAATTAGGCTAAAGTAGAAGTCTCCGAGTGAACCCGAATGAAGAGGCATTAGCGAGCTCTAACAGCAATCCGGGAGAGCCGAGCAAAAAGAGCCGAATCTCTGAAAAGAGCCGATTCTTTGAAAAAGAGCCGGACCTCCCATCACTAAATTCTACAGACTGAGATCTGTGTGTTGCAATCTTAGGCTATTAGTTTATTTTCTCTTATTATTTAATTACTTATTATTTTTATTAATTCTGTTTGGCTGAAGTCTGTACTGGACGATGGAGGAGCACAGCGCTGTAATAAAAGTTCTGCTTTTTATCACGTTTTCTGTTCATCTGTCATCAGGAGGTGAGTTCAGAAACTTCGGCATGTAAATGTTTGTCCGGTAGGACACCGCGGTGAAGTTGGTTTGACGTTGGACGTTGGATATTCGAGCTCCGGCATCCAGATTTCCAAATTGTGGCGGAGATTCGCTAACAGAGGCCGGCCAAAGCAGCTCGCCTACTGCGCTCGTTAGGGACCGTCTGCAAATTACTGTCCGACTGAAATACGGATATTATTAATATTATACGCATATTTAAAATAAATAAATGATCTATTGCCTCAAAATCCATTCTAAAATGTGTGTCCACTTGTTCTGGAGAGGGCACAACCTTTTTTTGGCAATATTATGACTTTTCATTTTTTATTAATAATTAGTATTTAATAATTCTGCATTTTACTTCAATACCTTCCAGGTCATGTGACCTATTGACTCAAAATCTATTCTAAAAGGTGTGTCTACTTGTCCTACAGAGGGCACAAACTTTTTTGTCAATATTATCACTTTAAATTTTTATTAATAATTAATATTTAATAATTATGCATTTTACTTCAATATCTTCCAGGTCATGTGACCTATTGACTCAAAATCTATTCTAAAAGGTGTGTCTACTTGTCCCACAGAGGGCACAAACTTTTTTGTCAATATTATCACTTTTCATATTGAGTAATAATTAATATTTAATAATTATGCATTTTACTTCAATATCTTCCAAGTCATGTGACCTATTAACTCAAAATCCATTCTAAAATGTGTGTCCACCTGTCCTGCAGAGGGCACATCCTTTTTTTGTCAATATTATAACTTTAAATTTTTATTAATAATTATTATTTAATAATTATGCATTTTACTTCAATACCTTCCAGGTCATGTGACCTATTGACTCAAAATCTATTCTAAAAGATGTGACTACTTGTCCTACAGAGGGCACAAACTTTTTTTGTCAATATTATCACTTTTCATATTGAGTAATAATTAATATTTAATAATTCTGCATTTTCCTTCAATATCTTCCAAGTCATGTGACCTATTAACTCAAAATCCATTCTAAAATGTGTGTCCACCTGTCCTGCAGAGGGCACAACCTTTTTTCTGTCAATATTATCACTTTGCACATTTATTAATAATTAATATTTAATAATTATGCATTTTACTTCAATACCTTCCAGGTCATGTGACCTATTGACTCAAAATTTATTCCAAAATGTGTGTCCACCTGTCCTGCAAAGGGCACATCCTTTTTTTGTTAATATTATCACTTTAAATTTTTATTAATAATTAATATTCAATAATTCTGCATTTTTCTTCAATACCTTCCAGGTCTTTTTTCAGTAGCAGTAGCAGTGATTAACCTTTTCATAGTGATGTGCCCACTCTTTAGGCTATAGCAAATGACATGTAGTCAAGCAGTACTTGCACAACTTCTTCAGTAGCAACCAGGGCTGGTTCATCTGTACGGTATAATGGAACTTGCAGGCATACAAAACTGAAGTACTGATCAGATGGTCGGTAGATCAAGCCACACCTCCACCAAGTTGCCATTGTTGAGCCCTTGAGCTAGGCCCTTAACCCTATCTGCTCCAGGGGTGCCATATCATAGCTGACCCTGCTCTCTGGTATGTGAAGAATTTTTTTTTGTGCGCAGTAATGTACAGTATGTGACAAATAAAGGCTTAACTTAAGTTAGGGTGTCTCAATGTGATACCCATGTACAGATTATTAGGGCCCAAGCACTATGACATCAGCCCTATTACAGTACATTACAGTGTGTAAAGGGCCATCTTGTTCTTCTAAAGATTGTTATTAGGAACCAAGCATATGAATATCAGCCCTACAGTTTGTCGTCTTAGTGTGTGAAGGGCCCCTTTTTTTCTTATAAGAATTTTTTTTATTAGGGCCCAAGCACTATATGTCGTCTGTATGTCGTCATAGTGTGTGAAGGAGCCTTATGTTCTTCTGTTGTCGTTGTTGGTCTCTTGGCTGCTCCCGGCAAGAGGTCGCCACAGCCGAATACCCTGTCCGCACTACAACTTGGCACAGGTTTTACTAGGATTATTATTTTTTAAGAGTCTGAGCACTATGATATCAGCCCTATTACATCATAGTGTATGAAGTTGTTTTTCTAAGGATTTTTTCCAGCCTCCAGGTCTTTTTGCTTTTCTAGCACGCCCTGAAAGTCATTAGTAACAGGTTAGAAACTGCTGCCATTAGGATGCAACTCCCAGGGCCCTTACACAAGATTTTGCTGCATAGCTTATGCACACTTGCATGTATACATGGAAAACCCCAAAACTTGATTCCAAAAATGTTGCAACACTGTACAAACTATGAATAAAAACAGAATGTAATGAAGTGGAAGTTTTAAATTTAAATATTTATTCCATAATAAAATATAGATAACATTTCAAATGTTGAAAGTGAGACATTTTTAAATGTCATGCCAAATATTGGCTCATTTTGGATTTTATGAGAGCTACATATTCCAAAAGTTGTGACAGGTAGCAATAAGATGCCGGAAAAGTAAAATGTACATATAAGAATCAGCTGGAGGACCAATGTGCAACTTATTAGGTCAATTGGAAACATGATTGGGTATAAAAAGAACCTCTTAGAGTGGCCGTGTCTCTCAGAAGACAAGATGGGGTCGCTCAATGCTGCAGCGACTTTCTGTGTGACATTATATTGAGTGACATCACATTGAGTGACATTATTGTGTGATGCTTTTCTTCAGCATCCAGAGCTTTTTGAAGGTCTTGAAATAAAATTTCCCCCATTCTAAAATCATGTCATTATGTTATTGGTATGTCTCCTTTAAATGCATGTGTCCACTGTGTCCAATGTATTTCTGCGCAAGATGATTGGACCTGCTCATTATTGCTTGCAACTGTATTTCAACCTTAGTTATTAATAAATATAAGTATAAGTGACTTAGTGCAACCGGGGGGGGGGGGGGGGTGCAATCCAGTGTCTTCTTGTGCCAGTCCCAAGTCTGGAATGTAGAGGGTGGTAAACTTTGCAAAGAGGATGGAAATGGCAGTAGTAAATACCGGAAAATAGGGTGACATACAGTATAAGAGTGGAGGCAGAAGCACTCAGGTAGACTACATCTTGTGTCGACGTTGTAATCTGAAAGAGATCAGTGACTGCAAAGTGTTGGTAGGGGAGAGTGTAGTCAGACAACACAGAATGGTGGTGTGTAAAATAACCCTGGTGGTGAGGAAGGTGAAGAGGACAAAGGCAGAGCAGAGGACAAAGTGGTGGAAGCTGAGAAAGGAAGAATGTTGTGTAGTCTTCAGGGAGGAGTTGAGACAGGCTATGGGTGGTCAGGAGGTGCTTTTAGTTGACTGGACAACTACAGCCAATATTAGGGAGACAGGTAGGAGGGTACTTGGTGTATCATCAAGTAAGGGAAAAGTGGACAAGGAGACTTGGTGGTGAAATGAGGAAGTCCAGGAGTGTATACAGGGAAAGAGGCTAGCTAAGAAAAAGTGGGACACTGAGAGGACTGAAGAGAGTAGACAGGAGTACAGAGAGATGCAGCGTTAGGTGAAGGTAGAGGTGGCAAAGGCCAAACAAAGAGCATATGAGGAATTGTATGCTAGGCTGGACAGTAAGGAGGGAGAGGTGAATCGGTACAGGTTGGCAAGGCAGAGAGATAGAGATGGAAAGGATGTGCAGCAGGTTAGAGTGATTAAAGATAAAGATGGAAATGTACTGACAGATGCCAGGAGGGTGATGGGAAGATGGAAGGATTACTTTGAGGAGTTGAGGAATGAGGAAAACGAAAGAGAACAAAGAGTAGAAGAGGTGACTGTTGTGGAACAGGAAGTAGCAAATATTAGTAAAAGTGAGGTAAGAAGGGCATTGAAGAGGATGAAGAGTGGAAAGGCTGTTTGTCCAGATGACATACCTGTGGAGGTATGGAAGTGCTTAGGAGAGGTGGCAGTAGAGTTTCTGACAAGTTTGTTTAACAAGATCTTGGAGAGTGAGAGGATTTCAGAGGAATGGAGAAGAAGTGTATTGGTGCTGATTTTTAAGAACAAGGGAGATGTGCAAAGCTGTGGCAATTATAGAGGTATAAAGCTAATGAGCCAGACAATAAAGCTGTGGGAAAGAGTAGTGGAAGCTAGGTTAAGGGCAGAGGTGAGCATTTGTGAGCAGCAATATGGCTTTTTGCCTAGAAAGAGTACATCAGATGCAGTATTTGCTTTGAGGATGCTGGTGGAGAAGTACAGAGAAGGTAATGAAGAGTTGCATTGTGTCTTTGTAGATTTACAGAAAGCGTACGACAGGGTGCCGAGAGAGGAGCTGTGGTGTTGTATGAGGAAGTCTGGAGTGGCAGAGAAGTATGAGCAAGACGGAATACATGTGTGTGAATGAGAGGAACCCAAGAGGAACGGTGAGGCTACAGGGAGCAGAGCTGAAGATGTTGAGGTTCTCTTTGGGAGTGACAAGGATGGATAGGATCAAGAATGAGTTCATCAGAGGGACAACCCACGTTAGATGTTTTGGAGATGAAGTCAGAGAGAGCAGATGGTGGTTTGGACATGTTCAGAGGAGAGATTGTGAATATATCGGTAGAAGGATGCTGAGGTTGGACCTGCCAGGCAGGAGGTCTAGAGAAAGATTTACAAATGCAGTTAGAGAGGACATGAAGTTAGTTGGTGTAAGAGAAGAGGATGCAGAGGATAGGGTTAGATGGAGGCAGATGATTCGCTGTGGCGACCCCTGAAAGGGAACAGCCGAAAGACAAAGAAGAAGTATAAGTGACTTAAATGTACAGTGGTGTGAAAAACTATTTGCCCCCTTCCTGATTTCTTAGTCTTTTGCATGTTTGTCACACAAAATGTTTCTGATCATCAAACACATTTAACTATTAGTCAAAGATAACATAATTGAACACAAAATGCAGTTTTTAAATGATGGTTTTTATTATTTAGGGAGAAAAAAAATCTAAACCTACATGGCCCTGTGTGAAAAAGTAATTGCCCCCCTTGTTAAAAAATAACTTAACTGTGGTTTATCACACCTGAGTTTAATTTCTGTAGCCACCCCCAGGCCTGATTACTGCCACACCTGTTTCAATCAAGAAATCACTTAAATAGGAGCTACCTGACACAGAGAAGTAGACCAAAAGCACCTCAAAAGCTAGACATCATGCCAAGATCCAAAGAAATTCAGAAAAAAATGAGAACAAAAGTAATTGAGATCTATCAGTCTGGTAAAGGTTATAAAGCCATTTCTAAAGCTTTGGGATTCCAGCGAACCACAGTGAGAGCCATTATCCACAAATGGCAAAAACATGGAACAGTGGTGAACCTTCCCAGGAGTGGCCGGGTGACCAAAATTACCCCAAGAGCGCAGAGACAACTCATCCGAGAGGCCACAAAAGACCCCAGGAAAACATCTAAAGAACTGCAGGCCTCACTTGCCTCAATTAAGGTCAGTGTTCACGACTCCAACATAAGAAAGAGACTGGGCAAAAATGGCCTGCATGGCAGATTTCCAAGGCACAAACCACTTTTAAGCAAAAAGAACATTAAGACTCGTCTGAATTTTGCTAAAAAACATCTCAATGATTGCCAAGACTTTTGGGAAAATACCTTGTGGACCGACGAGACAAAAGTTGAACTTTTTGGAAGGTGCGTGTCCCGTTACATCTGGCGTAAAAGTAACACAGCATTTCAGAAAAAGAACATCATACCAACAGTAAAATATGGTGGTGGTAGTGTGATGGTCTGGGGTTGTTTTGCTGCTTCAGGACCTGGAAGGCTTGCTGTGATAGATGGAACCATGAATTCTACTGTCTACCAAAAAATCCTGAAGGAGAATGTCCGGCCATCTGTTCGTCAACTCAAGCTGAAGCGATCTTGGGTGCTGCAGCAGGACAATGACCCAAAACACACCAGCAAATTTACCTCTGAATGGCTGAAGAAAAACAAAATGAAGACTTTGGAGTGGCCCAGTCAAAGTCCTGACCTGATTCCTATTGAGATGTTGTGGCATGACCTTAAAAAGGCGGTTCATGCTAGAAAACCCTCAAATAAAACTGAATTACAACAATTCTGCAAAGATGTGTGGGCCAAAATTCCTCCAGAGCTCTGTAAAAGACTCGTTGCAAGTTATCGCAAACGCTTGATTGCAGTTGTTGCTGCTAAGGGTGGCCCAACGAGTTATTAGGTTCAGGGGGCAATTACTTTTTCACACAGGGCCATGTAGGTTTGGATTTTTTTCTCCCTAAATAATAAAAACCATCATTTTAAAATTGCATGTTGTGTTTACTTGTGTTATCTTTGACTAATAGTTAAATCTGTTTGATGATCAGAAACATTTTGTGTGACAAACATGCAAAAGAATAGGAAATCAGGAAGGGGGCAAATAGTTTTTCACACCACTGTAAGTGATAATATTGATAATTTAATGTGTCCACTTGTCCTCTGAAGCTCAGGTGGACACACATTTTAGAATGGATTTCGAATCAATAGGTCACATGACCTGGAAGGTATTGAAATAAAATGCAGAATTATTAAATATTAATTATTAATAAATATGCAAAGTGATAATATTGACAGAAAAAAGGCTGTGCCCTCTGCAGGACAGGTGGACACACATTTTAGAATGGACTTTGAGGCAATATGTCACATGACCTGGAAGGTATTGAAGTAAAATGCATAATTATTGAAAATTAATTATTAATAAAAATGAAAAGTGATCATATTAACAAAAAAAGGTTGTGCCCTCTGCAGGACAGGTGGACACCTCTTATAAAATAGATTTTGAGGCAATAGGTCTTATGACCTGAACGGTATTGAAGTAAAATGCATAATTATTAAATATTAATTATTAATAAAAATGAAAAGTGATAATATTGACAAAAAAAAGGTTGTGCCCTTTGCAGGACAGGTGGACACACATTTTAGAATAGATTTTGAGTCAATAGGTCACATGACCTGGAAGGTATTGAAGTAAAATGCATAATTATTAAATATTAATTATTAACAAATATGAAAAGTAATCATATTAACAAAAAAAAGCTTGTGCCCTTTGAAGGACAGGTGGACACACATTTTGGAATAGATTTTGAGTTAAAAGGTTACATGACCTGGAAGGTATTGAAGTAAAATGCAGAATTATTAAATATTAATTATTAATAAATATGCAAAGTGATAATATTGACAGAAAAAAGTTTGTGCCCTCTGCAGGACAGGTGGACACACATTTTGGAATAAATTTTGAGTCAATAGGTCACATGACCTGGAAGGTATTGAAGTAAAATGCAGAATTAGTACATATTAATTGTTAATCAAAATGAAAAGTCATAATATTGACAAAAAAAGGTTGTGCCCTTTGCAGGACAGGTGGACACACATTTTGGAATAAATTTTGAGTCAATAGGTCACATGACCTGGAAGGTATTGAAGTAAAATGCAGAATTAGTACATAATAATTGTTAATCAAAATGAAAAGTCATAATATTGACAAAAAAAGGTTGTGCCTTCTGCAGGACAGGTGGACACACATTTTAGATTAGATTTTGAAGCAATAATTCGTTTATTTGTTTTAAATATCAATGTTTATAATATTAATATTATCCGTATTTCAGTCGGACAGTAATTTGCAGACGGTCCCTAACTCGCGCAGTAGGCGACGTGCTTTCGCCGGACTCTGTTACAAATCCCCGCTACAAATCAGCGAATCGCCGCTACAAATCTGGTCGCTGGAGCTCGAATATCCAACGTCCAACGTCAAACCAACTTCACCGCGGTAGTGAGGACAGAAGAACATTCTGTTTTATATCGGATATTCGCTTCACATGCGAGATTCTCTCTTATTATCCTTATTGAATATATATACAATTTTCATCTTCTCCCGTTAAATCCTGCTCGAGCTAAATCCTTCACGCTCTTACAGGTGTCATGCGCTGAAACGCCCCCCTGCCATGGATCAAAGTTTCTTAAACAGAATTGTTACTGGTGACGAGACACCGATTCATCACTACGTGTCTGAGAGTAAATGTCAGAGTATGGAACGGAAACATCCTCCATCACAGACTGAGAAAAAGTTTAAAAGTCAACTGTCAGCTGGAAAATTCATCAACGCTTACAGTTTTCTGGCATTCTCAAAAAGCCAGTATTGGCACATTATCAGGAAAAAGGTTCAACAATCAACAGTGCTCATTACAGTTAGATGCGTATTAAGGGATTAGACACAGAGGACGACTTTTCAAGGGATCTTGAAAATGACCATGTGCGTCTGTACACTTGTGCCCGAACTGTCAACACATTGCAGAAACTTTGTTTTAAGATGTTAAAGCCTCCTCCCTATAGTCCTGATCTCACTTCATCAGACTTTCACCTGTTTGGTCAATGCATGTGTGAAAATGCTACAGTATGCCCCCTGAACCACTCTTTCACAATTTGATTACAGCCAATGAGCCCTGGCATAATCATTTTGGAATGTGCCTGTGCCATGCCCAGATCATAAGAGTGCCCCCACAGGCTTGTATTGTAAGCTCTAGGCATGATGTGTGCTTCACTTCAACCACCTCTCTTTTTACTCGGATGCACCATCATTTTGAAATAAAGTACAAAATGTATCAATCTACAGGATAGAGTATTTATTCCAAAGAATAAAGTTTGACACTGAGACTGCACACTCCATGTAACATTTTCTTTTGCCTGAATTCTCCTGAATATTTTCTGCAGGTCCTTTAAAAGTCTGTTTGAACTGACCTAAAGAAGTTGTTCTATTTGACAAAACAGTGTCCGATGCATGTAAAACCACACAATGCTATGGGTGCAAAAAAAAAACACCAAATTTAATTTAAATGGCTGAAACTTTGTATGACTGAAACAAATGATCAGCATTTAAAAACCTTTTAACCTTTTTGATCCAGCCTTTTGTAAAATATGTAATGACTTACAAACTTTATTTGTATTTGATGAGCTACTGTGAGTAAACAGGCATAAAAATAGCTTCTTAAATTCTTAAATTATATTTCTCCTGGCAACCATTTAAACTTGCAGGAAATGCATAGGTACAACTTCTACTATTAATAGCTATGCTCTTAATACTTATATGCTATGCTCTTATACTTTTCTGATAAATGAGAATAGTTAATATACCAGTAATCCAGGGCCCTTGAGATAGCGTGGCTATACACATTACTCAACTGAACCAATCAATGTTATAGTTTATCGTGTATATCGAGTATGGAAGAAATAACCAAAAGTGTGACATAACATGGCTTACTCCAGAAAAAAGAATCAAATCAAATCAACATTCATTTATACAGCACTTTACAGCACTTTAAGTACTTTGCCTCAAAGCACTAAAAATTACAATAAAGTGGCAATAAAAATAGAAATAAAAAATACAAAACAAAATAAAACACATAATTATAAATAAATAAATGAAAAATTAAATAATAATAATTATTATTCTAAATGTTGTTGTTGGTCTTTCGGCTGCTCCCAATAAGTATGTCTTTAGTCTTGCTTTAAACAGAGGGAGGTCCATAATGTTACATAACTCAAATGGAATGGTGTTCCAGAGTTTAGGACCAGCCACTGCAAAGAAGCGATCACTTCACTGTTTGCACATTGACCGAGGGACCAATAGCAGGTTTTGGTCAGCAGAACATAAGGCTCTACTTGTTGATAAAAGCTCACTGTTTCACACAAGTAAGAAGGTGCCACACTATTAATCGCATTAAAAACAAACATCAAAAGTTTAAACTGAATCCGGAACTGTACCGGAAGCCAGTGGAGGGAAAACAGGATTGGTGTGATGTGATCATATTAACGATTATTATTCACCTTTGCGAGGAGACGAAGATGAAAAAAGCCTGCCCTGACAACAGAGTCAATGTGTGTCTGAAAGTTTAAAGTGCTGTTTAAAGTCACTCCCAAATTTTTGACTGCTTGGCTGAAATGAGGAACCGGAGAATCGAGACCAGCAGTAATAAAATTAGAAAAATTGGGGGTGCCAAACATAATACATTCTGTTTTACTCTCATTAACACAGAGACAATTTTGTGACAGCCAAAGATTGATGTCATGCAGAGAACTATGGATCGAAAGGACTATGAAAACCAAAATCAATACACGTTTATTCTTAGTGTGGGAAGTTTAAAACCAGTTGGTTGCAATAAATAAAAAGCAAAGTAAGATTAAGTGCCACTATGAGAGAGTGAGAGAGAAAAAAGACCGGTCATATGTATTAGGTCATACAGCAGTCTGAGGTGAGCGCATGTAAATACCCAAATTATCAATAACATTTTTTACTTCTAAGGTTAAAGTGCTTAGTTTGCAGATGCTTATCTGATTGTAATAAATAAGTTGGTCCACATCTTCCCCCAAGGACACAATAAGGCATTTCAAGAGACAATCGCTTTGTACATTTACCCCCAGGCTCTAGGCACATCCAAACACACGTACACACAGTAAAATTACCTAATTTTAGGTAATTACCTTTTTCCTAATTTTACAGACAGTTTTGGCTGTATTTACTTAACATTTAACAATTTTACAATGCAACATTTAACATCCAAGTCAAAGATATACACCAACGTGTCAGAAAAAGAAGAAAAAAAACTGTATAATTGATTTGGAAAAGGATCACCCATTCCTAAAAATAATTCAATCAGATGATTCAATGGTACACAGAGCCATCTGACTTTAACTGTGGTCATTTTAAGCAACAAAATGAGTATTCTAAAAGGGTGATTCTGTATGTTTGAGCACATCTATGTCCACAATATAAATATTCAGATAAACATTGTTTGTTGCAGGCACCCATGTGATGGCCAAAAGTACTAAGACAGCATATTATTAGGGAGAAAATAGGTGATGACAGATGATCGCTCTTATGTCATGTAGTACACCGCAGTTACAGAAACTGGTCAATTATATTATATCACATAACTCACACATCGTTTATTGTAGGCTATTCGTGTCATGGAGAAGAACTCTCTCTCACACACACACACACACACACACACACACACACACACACATACACACGCAGGGAAGGAAAGAGCGAGAGGCTGCAGCATTATTGTTTAGATTTTTGCACTGTTACAGTTCCCCAGATTTGTTTAGTATTAAACTGCCACTTTCCCAATAAAAGCAGAAAGTCAGTGTGGTAAATCGATACATTTTCCCCCAAACATTTCTCATTTTTATGATAAAACATGATAAAGATTAACAAATTAGTGTGGCTAATTTTTAAAGAAACATGCACAAAAAAACTCTCTATCACGTTTAAGGCAGTATATCTTGGCTTATTTTATCATAAGGACATTGACAAACTAGCCTGCCTTTATTCATTTACGTGGTTTCCTGTTAGTTTCATCTTTCCTGGCAAGCCGCGGGTGACAGGAAACTCCCAGAGATTCCTCAATAAAGTCTATAGAGCTCCTTAATATTGCTTCCAAGTTTACAAGTTTAAACATGTTTGAGCACACACATTTCCCAGAATTCTTTAGTAATAAACCACCACTGTCCAAGTAAAAGCAAGAAGTCAGAGTTGTAAATCAATGCACTTTCACCCAAATGTTTCTCATTTATGGTAAAACATGATCAAGAAGTGTGGATATTATAAGGAACATGCAAAAAGACTTCTGTATCACTTTTAAAGCAGTATATTGCTTCTTACTTTTTGTATACAGACATTGGCTAGGTATCATTAACTAGCTAGCTCTGTTACTTTTCTTTTCTGTTAGTTTCACCTATCCTGAGTTATTGGACTGCTTCTTGTTTAATCAGAACTCAGTAACAGTTTGGTTGCGATTTACTAACCCATTCAATTCGGTTTTATTCATATAGCGCTTTTTACAGTGGTTTACAGAAAGCAGCTTTACAGAATTAAAAGACAATTGGAGAAACGAGAATAAAATGTGTGAGGAAATCTGTATGAGTTGAAATGGGTGAGGGGGTGGGGGTTAAAATCTTTCTGAGATGCACAAACGAAGGCTGCAGAGTTCTGTGATGTTGCTTTCAAGCTCAAACATGTTGACACCAGGGAATTTTCTAACTTTGCAGCTACAGAATGTGTCGTGTTCTCAAGTCATGATTTTCCCAACTTACTGTTTATACAGATTCAGAGAGATTAAATTTAGGAATGCACCCCTGTGAACCTAAAGCACAAACACACCCACGCACACACACACTTCAAAGCAGAGACGCAGATTTACACCCCTGACCATCTCCTGTCTTGTAAATGATGGAGATTCACACACACACACACACACACACACACACACACACACACACACACACACACACACACACACCATTTTAATCACCAGAAAGAATGATAGTGAAGAACATTGGGAACACAGTGGAAAATCTTCCAGTCCCCACCAGTGCACACACTCTACTCTATGTTTGTACTGTATACTTTAGCTACAGTACATGTATGTTAGGACCTTTAATACACACTACTGTAATGCATTGAACACTTACTTCCTGGTTTTTAAAAAATTTTGATAATCAACTAAGCACTGTTCAGCAAAATAAACAATGTCAACAGAGACAAGTCTCTTCAGATCCTTCTGCACTCATGGTATCATTGTGTAAATTATTATCCTATTGATGTATTTTAATTAAGGACAAAAAAAGACTATGCGCTTGTGTTTAGGACTGCGTCATAGGTTTAATCAACTATTTACAAGACAACAGTTAAAGTGCCACATGTGAGAGTGTGTTTGAGGTTTCTCACCTTCCACTCCTCCTAAGTTTGTCTTTGTTCTTTTGATGTAGTTCTTAAAACCCAAAGCATTTATTTATACTGAGAAAAAATTAACACTGGTCACATAATTACAAACTACCACAGATACATAAGATCAAGTGTTTATTATTATTATTATTATTATTATTATTATTATAGCCCTTTGACTATTTAAAGTTGTCTCCCATCACCCAGGCCCTCAGGTACTCCAGTATCTCTAAAAGACACGTCTGACCCAATCCTCCACTGCAGATCTCTGCTTAAAGAGAACAGGAAAATTTACTCAAGACAAAGAGAAATAAACTTTACAGAATAAGAAGACATTAATAAGCCTATATTCAACCAGCGTGTGTGAAATACTGTTTTTGGAATTCTGGAATGTAAATAAACTGCCTGTGCTGAATGTAAATAAACCATTGAACTGTGTTAGCGTTAGCCACTGTATTAACATCTGCATTAAATTAACAAGAATTTCTTCTTAATGCTCAACTAAAAAAAAAAATAAAATTAATGTGGTTTTCATACGAATAGGTTAAGCGATTATTAAGTGATTTGTTCATTTTCTACTGGACGCGCACGCGCAAAGCATCACAAAACAGAATTGAGCAGTTCATCTCATGATTCTTCTAGTCGGAGTTATTCGTTCTTTTGTCATGGGACTCCCATAGACGCCATGCAGTTATATTTACATATATAAAATGAACACTAAACACAGTATTACATTGTTTTATATAATTTTTTATCTTTGTTTGTAAAATAAGAAAAAAATGTTTTTACAATTGTGTTACAATTTGTGTATCTAGACGTGTTGGAGGTCTGTTTATTGAAAATCCGACATTTTATTTTATTTCTAATCAAAGTAACGAAATGAACTAATTAACTGAAAAATGAAAAAGATTTTCTCATTTTCATGAATGAGATTCAAAGAACCCAGTCACTAAAATGGTCCGATCTTCCGTCACTAACTCCTACTAACTGATAAACACTTCAGAGTTTTTATCCAAATTTTCTTAAGTAAGTGCTCACCATCAATCATGTGGTTGCAACTCAGCAACTAAATTATTGGCTTGTGTTAACGTCTTGCAAACAAACCGACATCTAGTGGTAGCACCCGGTAAATTTATAAATACTGTATGTTTATCTTGACACGCCTTTCTGGCATGAGAGGAAGGGGGTATCAAGCCATTCACACGCCATTCACACGCCTGTTGCACGACCCCAGCGGTTTTAAGTGGCTACTACTGTACCTTCCCCATGGTGAACAGTGCAGGCCATCTCTCTTTCAACTCCTCCACTCACATTTTCTTCTCCACAATTTCTTGTCATTGAAGTGAAATGGCTTTGTCCATTGAAGCATGTGGCTGTCATTTAAAAGCGTTTGGAGCATCTGGGTTCAAGAGAGGTCTGGGGTGGGGTGGCAGCGTGACATTATGACCTGGAGAGACCAGTAATGGCTACCAAATGTTTCTATGAAGAAGAAAATATTCCTACAGGAGAGACGCTCGTGCTCTTTTTTCCATACCTTGTTAAGAGTAGTTTCTCAAGCTTAGCTGAGTGCTGGAACTATGGAATCTGAAACCTCACCATGCATCAAACTATGATTGGTGTTGGACATGTTTTGTTTTTATACTGTATTTTTTTAAATAAAGGTATATTGTAAACTCCATGATGAGTGTGGGTCTTAGTGATTTGAAACAGAGACAAAATACTGGTTGAAGAGTGCAAAATGTTTTATTAAAAAATTATTGATGTAAAATATAATTAAGTATAATAAATTATATTCATAAATATAAAGTATACAGTATGTAATTAATAAAATATAATTAATAAGTAAGTGTTGTAACAGAAAAGTATCAGTCAAATAAAAGAAAAAATGTAAACATTAAAATATACAGTAGGTTATTTCTATATTAACTTGTATGGCAAGAGGGTGTGTGTTGAAAATGACGGAATTATGAAATTAATCATCTGCATCAACATTTGATTCGATCTCTTGATGTTCCTTTCTCTGCATCTGTAGTCAGTGCTCGCCTATCTGCATGTAAGATCGTCTATCTCTATTTAAGATCGTCTATCTCCATGTAAGATTTAGATAGAGAGATAGACTTTATTGATCCCATGATGGAAATAATTTTCCTTTCATCCAGACGTCAAGACTCTCCTGCTCTTACACATCACGTTTTGCCTCTTTCCTCAGTTGTAAGTTGGTCTTGTGCTGCTGTCAGAGGTCTCAGCCTGTCTCCTTCAAACTGCTTGTCTGTTAGAAAGGAATAAGCAAGAAATTAACTTCAGGTTACAACCAAAATAACATTGTTGAGAGAATGCTTGCACAAATGAAATTCTTCCAGCATCCAGATTTTGTCACAGTAAGCACAGGTAACCTGTAACTGTGTGTGGAGCTTATGTGGATCATCAGCATCTTACTTTTCATACAGTAAGTGTCTCTCAGATGTATTGGAGTATAAGCAGAAATGTTATATATTAAATAATGCATAGTAAAGTACCTGTAACTCTTAAAGATACATAAGCACAACAGTTTTCGCTTTTGACTGTTTTGTCAAAAAAAAAAAGTCAGCAGACACAAGGAGCAGTCGATGCTAACTTAGTTGTAAGATAACGTGAAAGAATCATGTATCTGTATCGTATTACTGTATATGCATTTAAAATGTTACCACAAGATCCACAGACAGTTACCAGGAGATGCTGTGATATTATGGGACTATAGTTAACGTAACGTTAGTAATTGATATGAACTTAGCACTTGCAGGCTCTCTGCTGGACCAGGCCGCACTTTGTCCTGTTCGTGTGATGGAGGTAGACAGTGTCGTTTTCATCCTCTTATTTTTCCTTTTCACCTGTTGATCTTCCACAAACAAACACTGAACTTCACACAAATCCTTTAGCAGCCACCTTTGTTTGTGTACGGAGATAGGCTCAAATACTGATTACTTTTGAGCACGAGTACGTACAGATGTCCTGTCTACCATGCTCAGGAATGCATAAATCGTTCCCGAAAACAACTTTGCAATCAGTTCCCATGCTTGGAACGATCGTGTTTCCTGGACCCTAGTGTAAAAGCGCCCTAAGAGAGCCACACTTTCACTCACTCCAGAGGAAGATCAGGAATGTGATTGGCTTCTGACTTTATTTTTTAGCTCAGTTTCAATCTTGTCATGCTTGACCCATATGCTGCATTTCCCTTTTGTAACTGCATTCAGTGTCACAGGAGAAAAGGTTTACCTGTCTGAAAGAATTGATTATTTTAATAGCAATTAAAAAAGCAGTTTCACATTTAAACAATTTTTACTGTAAACATTAAACAGCCTCACATCCATACACATCCAACCTTATGCATGTATACTGTATATATCTTTTCAGTGTGGTGAGGCGCCATCCACCAACACAGTGAGCCAGAGGATACTCATTCTTCAGTTCATGGTTCTCAACATGGCTTAGGTCTCGCAGTAGATATGGCCAAGTCATAACTCAATAATGTTCCATGTACCAAGCATTCAATTTTCTAACAATAAAAAAAGTCACTTGGGAAGAATTATCATGGGCACTATTTCAAAAACTCTGGAAGGCCTGACGAGAGACCCAAGCACTACTATCATTCCAATCCTGTAGTTAAAGTTGTTGTACATTACATGTTTTGCAAGGTTCACAATGTCAATGTGTGGGTGCTTCTGTTTCATTGCCAGAGCAGGATCTCGATTGATGATATCAGTAATAAGTGTTGGAGCATCTGTAACTTCCAAAATAGGCTTTACAAGTTGACAGAAGTGCAGGCTGTGTGCACTCTGATACTATTGCCTTTGAGCTTTTAGAGGCGGCTCTTTGAAGTGAACAACTAGAGCTGGCTGCTACCTGGGAGCCGCTTTTGTTTTTTTTCTCCTCTTTTTTTTGTTCAAGTCACATGTGATTGGCAGTACACAGACAAGACACTGCAAAATGTGTGAAAATGAGTGACCGCAGAAAATGCAATAAATTTTGGATTTATTTCAATTATGTAGACAATACAAAGGCAGTGCAAGGTTAAAATTACACAAACAACCTGCACAGGCACATACTATAAGAACTGTCCATCATGATGTATGGGCAGATTAATGAAAAAAGACAAGCAAGACAATTCATTAAAAAGTAAAATGGCTACAATCAGAGATTAGAACCTTTTTGTCTAACTGTGACAAGTCTTTGTTTTGTGGACCTTCACCAACAAAAGAACCTGAAACTTACATTTACATATAGGCACCATATCCAGAGCAACTTACAAAAGTGCTTTGAAGTTTCCATCATTGAATAGATCCTTACACTAGTTATTAAGATACTAAATAAACATTATCAGTCAAACACTATTGCCGAGTTTTTTTTTTTTTTTTTGTGGAATTAAGGAAATACAGTCATGGCCAAAATTGTTGGCAATTGTTAAAAATCAAGTATTTTTTACAGAAAAGTACTTCATTAACACACAAAACAAAAAAAGGGAGGAAAAAAAAAGCAAATTTAACAGAATGTCACACAAAATTCCAAAAATTGGATGGACAAAATTATTGGCACCCTTAACTTAATATTTGGTTGCACATCCTTTGGAAAAAATAGCTGAAATGAGTCATTTCCTGTAACCAATTTTAAGATCTCTCCACAGATGTTCAATGGGATTTAAATCTGGATTCTTTGCTGGCCACTTCAGAACTCTCCAGCGCTTCGTTGCCATCCATTTCCATTGGGTGCTTTTTAAAGTACAAACAGGATTCCAAAAAAGTTGGGACACTATACAAATCGTGAATAAAAACTGAATGCAATGATGTGGAGGTGCCAACTTCTAATATTTTATTCAGAATAGAACATAAATCACGGAACAAAAGTTTAAACTGAGAAAATGTATCATTTTAAGGGAAAAATATGTTGATTCAAAATTTCATGGTGTCAACAAATCCCAAAAAAGTTGGGACAAGTAGCAATAAGAAGCTGGAAAAAGTCAATTTAAGCATAATTTACTTTTACCAAAGTATGTTTGGGGTCATTGTCCTGCTGGAAGACCCAAGATCTCGGACGCAAACACAGCTTTCTGACACTGGGCCCTACAGTGCGACCCAAAATCCTTTGGTAATCCCCAGATTTCATGATGTCTTGCACACAGTCAAGGCACCCAGTGCCAGAGGCAGCAAAACATCCTTTTTGAACCTTTTTTAAAACATCTTTGAACCTCCACCATATTTATATATATATATATATATATATATATATATATATATATATATATATATATATATATATATATATATATATTATTTATTTATTTTATTTTATTTTTTGGAACCTCCACCATATTTGACTATGTACTGTGTTCTTTTCTTTGTAGGCCTCATTCCATTTTCAGTAAACAGTAGAATCATGTGCTTTGCCAAAAATTTCTATCTTGGTCTCATCTGTCCACAGGACATTTTCCCAGAAGGATTTTGGCTTACTCAAGTACATTTTTACAAACTGTAGTCCAGCTTTTTATGTCTCTGTGTCAGCAGTGGTGTCCTCCTGGGTCTCTTGTCATAGTGCTTCATTTCATTTAAATGTGGATGGATAGTTCACGCTGACACTGATGCTGGGGCTGGTTATCCACCATCCGGACTATCCTGCGTTGCAACCTGTTATCAATTTTTTTCTTTCATCCACGCGCAGGGAGATCAGCTACAGTTCCATGGGTTGCAAACTTAATAATGTTGTGCACTGTGGACAAAGGCAAATCTAGCTCTCTGGAGATGGACCTGTAACCTTGAGATTGTTGATATTTTTGCACAATTTTGGTTCTCACATAGTTTTCTTTTCCTCATTTTGTTGTCCATGCTTAGTGTGGCACACACAGACACACAATGCAAAGACTAAGTGAACTTCTCTCCTTTTTATCTGCTTTCAGGTGTGACTTTTATATTACCCACACCTGTTACTTGCCCCAGGTGAGTTTAAAGTAGCATCACATGATTGAAACAATCTTATTTATCCACAATTTTGAAAGGGTGCCAATAATTGTGTCCAGCCCATTTTTTGTGACATTATGTCAAATTAGCTTTTTTATCTCCCTTTTGTTCCAATACACACAAAGGGAATAAACATGTGTATAGCAAAACATGTGTTAATGCAATACTCTTCTGTGAGAAATACTTGATTTTCTGGAAAAACTTCAGAGGTGCCAACAATTTTGGCCATGACTTTATCTATTGAACAGATCATCGTTTAAAGATTAATAGTATGGACAATGGACAAGATCAGTTGTATGGACATCTAGATCACATTCTTATTGTTTTGGAGATGCTGTGCTAGGTGTTGAAAATATTTTTTTTAAGTGGAAAGTTAATTATAATTGCACAAGAGTCATTTATACATGGTCATCTCATTTTGAGAGGATCTGGTGATTATTCCCTGGCAAATGAGACAGAGGTGTAGAAGTTTTGCTAGTGTTTGGACAGTTCAAATAGTCGAATTGGATAGGCATGACAATGTCCTTAATGTCTGTGTTCAGTCTCATAATGTTTAAGAAGCTCAGATCTTTGTGAACATTAGGTACCACATTCTTTGCATTTCCATATTCACCTTAAAACTAATTCATGATAATGATAAAGATTCACACTCTTATGTGGCAATTCACGTAGTGTTACATTATTATATAACTTATACACTAATAAATCCAATCTGCGTTATGTATTTAGACCAATTTCTCATTAATTTCGACATCATTAACCAACAGAACTTAAATATAATTAATTTTATGACATTTTATAAACCTTTGGTTTGAAATGTACTTTGAGTGAACGGATTACATGTAATTTTAACCAAGGACGGTGCTGTTAGCTTACGTGATTAATCTAGAATTTTTAACATTACTATTGTTTAACACAAAGTAATCATATGAACCACCTTTAACCCTATGGCTTCCCATAATTGCAGCAAGATTACCCGGCTGTGTGTGATAATGGCACGCTTTACATGGCACGCTCTAATGGCACGATAATGGCACGCTTAACATAAGATGACTGAGGAAACCTCTCCAGTTGTGCTAAATGGCAAGTTTCATTATAAAAAAAGCTTCCAGATGAAAGTCTGGATAAAAGTAATGGCGGATAATGGTGTGCTCAGGCTGTCTTAAAGGGGAACTATTTGTAAATGTAAGACACTGGAAACGCCTGTAAACATGAGGCATTTGGCAGACGACACTTTTGCACTTAATAGGGACCACTGGATATCATTAAGTAACCAGAACTACCTCGATGTAACAGCACATCTAATCAAATGGCAACTGTACTTATATCACACTCTGTTAAAAACTGAAAAAAGACATTTCACTGAAGCACGTGCTAGCCAATTGAACTAGCCAAGTTGAGAAGGAGATGGCAGACATGTTCACCAGTATAGGAGCAGACAGGTCTCACAATATGAGTGTTGCTGCAAGGAGTTTATCATTCAAGGAGTTTTAACATTTGTTAAATGGCAGTCCTTAAAGCTCAGAGCATGTTAACCATGTCATGAGAGTAAGATAGGTACAGAAATGCAAGTGCCGATCAGCGTTGGTTTAATTATAACAACCCAAAAACGTGAGGCTGAATCGAGGTCAAAAACATGCAGGGGTGAGGCGAGGCACAATCAGAATGTCATGGGGAAAATTAGTAATCAGTCAAAATATCACTGGCAAAACAACGGCTTATTCTGCACTGATGTGAGGACCAGACTCTCTTTAATTAGGTGTTGTTTGATTGAACACAAAAAAATATTGTTGGGAATTTGAAGTTTATGTTTTCCATATTTGTAGACTGCATGGCAGTCTGGGAAATTGAGTTTCTTAATGATGGACACAAGTCAATGTGACATCAATTATCTGCTGTTTTTTTTTTTTTTTTGGTTGTTGTTGTTTTGTTTTTTAATAATAAACACATACTGTATGGGGTTCAGGATTATGCGGTATAAAGTAATTTTTTTTTTTCAGCACAAAATAGCAATATAATGAACTGAATTTTAGTTCATTTTAGCCAACTATACAAAGATGACAAGCTAACAATAAAAATGGGTCACATAGGCAGATGATTATGTGTTTTTATTGTTGTTTTAATTGTTACTATGACCATGCTCATTATGAGAGTTTGCAATGTCATTCCCATATTCCGGTAGTGGTAAAATTTAAACGTTATAAAAGTAATGAAATTGTTTCTATCTGACATATCCAAAAATCATAAATGTACAGTTTGAAGTTTAAAGCCTCTCCGTAAACGCGTACCGGCAAGCCTTCCATATAAGCACATATTTAATTTAACAGTCATTGATCTATGCTGTGTTGCCCGCACATACACATAAGCCGTATAATTTCACACTGTATTAATAGAGAATACAATAAAACACCTTCAATAACAAAATCCAGTAGTCACGTTGGAGCCGCAGAACAGAGAGAATGTATGAGGACTCCTGCATACACTAATACATTGAACTGTGCAATCAAAAATAAAGTGACACTAAGTTTAAACAAACTCAAAAAAAGGAACTTTAAATGAAGGAAAAAAGGATCAAAAGGATTTGACTTTAAATGAAAAGCAATTTTTTTGTTTATATCTCCTAGTGTTTATGGCTCTCTCGTTAGAAAGAAAATGGAGCTCAGTGATTTTTCCTTGTGCCCTCCACAGTACATTGTTTTGAATATGAAACCGTGAGAAATTGTAAGTGTGGTGAAAGAGTGTATGAAAAGAAGTTAAGCTTAGTGCATCAGAGTTGGCAGCTATGAACATCTCTGGTTCAGACTCTTACAGTACTTCAGTGTTTCCCACAGGGAAATAGGATTCCTGCCACGGACTGTAATTGTAAAATGTCATAGGATTACTGATTAGACTGGAAGCTCACATCAGATCATTATACATTTACATTTACATTTAGGCATTTGGCAGACGCTCTTATCCAGAGCGACTTACAAAAAGTGCTTTAATGTTTACATAATTGGATACATAAACCAGTTCCTTTAGTTCAGCTAGTGTTAGCATTTTTACTGTTTGCATTGTTCTAAAGGGGGACTGCTAATTATGTAAGTTATCTGGTTACAGTAGTTAGTGACCTCATGTGAAGGCTGAACTAAAGGAGCTGGTTATTATCTCACACTAGCTACTGGTTTCCTGTCACAGTGACTGGGCTCCTGATTCTCTGTCCTCTGCTAACTATAATGTCTTTGATCAAGTGGTAAGCAATCTCTGGTATAGAGTGTGTGCTGTTCACGGCATCATTTGGCATCAGTCAGTGTAGCTAACCTGATGTACTGCAGGTGATCATGCATCTGCCTAACATCTGTCTGCTGTATGCATTAAATTTAATTCAATTTTATTTGTATAGTGCTTTTAACAATTGTCATTGTCCCAAAGCAGCTTTACACAATCAAAAGAATTATTTAAGTTTGTATAGAATGTGAATGTGTATGAATCAAAATGGTCAGATAGTCCCAGGTAAGCAAGCCAAGGGCGACAGTGGCAAGGAAAAACTCCCTGAGATGGTAATAGGAAGAAACCTTGAGAGGAACCAGACTCAACAGGGAACCCATCCTCATTTGGGTGAAACAGAAAGCAGTAAATGATCTGCATTTATACAGTGTGTTAGTTGGCAGCCAGTTCAGTATAACAGTTGATGTTAATTGATGTTAATATGGAGTCCAGGTAGTTATTGGAGACTCAGGTAGACTTGTAGGAAATTCCATTCCTGAACTATCGAACTGTCAAGTTCTCAGAGAAACAGCTGCCAACACCAGTCAAGGCCAGAACCGTTTTCATGGTAGAGTGAAACCGTCCCCAGATACCAGACGCATCCCAAAGAGACCCACGGGGCATCCATGTGATGAGATCTCCAACCAGAAAAAGGGCACCAGGATGGGTCAGACAGGTTAAATGGGTTTCATCTCTTCTGTTTTAATCCTCTGTGTCATGCACACTCAATACACGACCGGCACTAGGACCCGGAAGTAAGGCGGTCGCAAACCAGGAAGTATAACAGGAGTAAACAAACCACGGCTTAGCGCGTCCGTTGAGTTTGGCCCATGTCGGTTCAGGCTGTTTGTCTACCAATTCGTGAGTACTCACTTCTTTGGGTTTTGCTTTCTGATTTGAGTGTGTGTTCTAGGACGCGGGTTAAATTAGTTTTTTTCCCTTGCTCCCCTTTTGTGAGAATCCCTAGACCAAATCGCATGGTTATCCTGCCTATTTGCTCGCTTCCGCGTTTGGGTTTACCAATCACGCTACAAAAGGCTAACCACTAAAGCTTAGTCTTCTGGTCACTTCAGGTTAGTTCAGTGACAGAATGACTGAGCCTACCGCGGTAAACCCAGCGAACCATGCGCGCCTCTGCGAGGTGGTGGATCAGCACGCCGAGCTTATCAATAAGCTAAGCGGAGGGATTGCTACTCTGCGGCCTTGCGCCGCGAGGTCGCGGAGTTTAGGCGGGAGAACGCGGATCTCCGCGCGGCTGTTGATGGTGCGGCTAGCCGGCCTCCCCTCGCAGCGGCTGCGGCGCCGCACCAAGCCCCCTCCCCCCCTTCGAATGTTTTTCTCTCCTTACCAGAGAAGTGGAATGGCACGGACGGGAAGTGTAGTGTGTTTCTAACAGCGCTCGATCTGGTGTTTGAGTTTAATTCCACCAAGTACTCCACCGATCGGCTACGCATTGCTCTTTTCGTCTCGTTGCTATCAGGGCAGGCAGCTGAGTGGGCCACGGCAGTTCTCCGGGCAGATACGGACACCGCCCACTCATATAATGAGTTTACCCGTCAACTCAAGCTCACCTTTGAACACCCAGCGGGCGAGGTGGAGACCGACACCAAGCTCTATCACCTGCGGCAGGGAGGATTGTGTGTGAGCCGTTACACAGCGGAATTTCAAGCTCACAGTGCAGACATCCTGGGGAGACGCCGCATTTCGGATATCCTATTTCGAAGAGCTGGCAGCCCGTATTAAAGACGAACTTGCCGGACGAGAGCTTCCTGCCAACCTGGAGGGTCTGATCCAGCTAGCCCTCTGCATTGATCAGCGCCTTCTCTCTCATCTGAAGCCAGCCCCAAGGACCCTGCCGCCTGCTCCCATCCACTACTACACTGCACCTCAACCACTGACCACATTCACCACTGCTAACACTGGTTTTGTTGGATCTCCACCTCCTGCTGTGGTTGACACCGAAGCCGGAGAACCCATGCAATTAGGATGCGCCTCCTTGACCACTGCAGAATGGGAGCAGCGATTTAAAGAAGGACTCTGCCCCTACTGCGGGTCGGGTACGCACCATCGGGCGATTTGTTCTCTCCGGCCGGGAAACGCGCAGGCCCGGTGAGAGATGGAAGTCCTTCACATTGCCCATATGACCTCGCCATAGATCTCCAACCCGGCACGGTACCACCCCGAGGCCACCTCTACTCCTTGACATTTACAGAGACGCGGGCGATGGAGGAGTACGTAACCAACGCCCTCCGCCAAGGTACCATCAGGCCCTCCTTCTCACCAGCCGCCACGGGGTTCTTCTTTGTAAAGAAAAAGGGCGGCGAACTTCGCCCATGTGTCGACTATCGGGGGCTAAATAACATCAGCCCTGGACGCCCTCTCTGGTGCCACCATCTTTACAAAGATGGCCCTTCGGAGCACCTACAACTTGGTGCGCATCAGAGAGGGCGATGAGTGAAAGACGGCCTTCATCACCCCGACAGGACATTACGAAAGCCTTGTGATCCCATTTGGGCTAAGCAATGCCCCCGCCGCATTTCAACACCTCATCAATGATGTTCTCCGAGACATGCTAGGACGGTGGGCATTTGCATATCTAGATGATATCCTTATCTACTCCCGTACCGCTGAGGAACACACCCAGCACGTCAGTGCGGTCCTAAAGATACTACTCGCCCATCAGCGGTACTGAAAGTTGGAAAAGTGCGCTTTTCACGAGCGCTCCACCACGTTCCTGGGTTTTGTCATCTCGTCCCAGGGTGTGGCCATGGACCCGCAGAAGCTAGAGGTTGTGCGTCATTGGCCCCTACACAAGACTCTTAAACAACTTCAACGGTTTCTCGGGTTTGCGAATTTCTTTAGTCGCTTTATCCGGGACTACAGTACAGTTGCCGCGCCCCTAACCGCCCTGACCCGTCCCACATCTCTTCCTTTCCACCTCAACCCTGCTGCCAACTCCGCCTTCAGAAGACTCTGCCACCGGTTTACCACCGCTCCCATTCTTCTTCATCCTGACGTCAGTAAACCATTCGTTGTGGAGGTGGACGCTTCAGATGTGGGCACTGGAGCTGTTCTCTCTCAACGGACCCCGCGCCTGTCTTACCTTCATCCAAGATCATTGCACCACTTTAACTGGACTTGGAAACGAGGGTCCGCCAGGCGCAGGCCACAGAGACCGAACCGGCAGGTGTAACGCCTGGACGACTCTACAGTACATACCCGAAGCCATGAGATCCAAGGTTTTCCAATGGGGCGACTCCTCCCCCTCTCAGGACACCCAGGCACAAGATGCTCCCTTCAGTTTCTCCAGCGAGACTTCTGGTGGCCATCTATGGCTCGGGACATCAAAGAGTTCGTTCAGGCGTGTCCAGTGTGCGCCAGGGCCAAGAACACTAACCAACCTACGCCGGGAGACCTTCAACCCCTTCCGGTTCCCCGTTGACCCTGGACGCACATTGCCGTCGACTTTGTCGTGGGCCTGCCGGTCTTCGAAGGAAAAGACACCATCATGATCACCATCGGTTCTCTAAGGCCGTGCATCTGGTGGCCCTTGCCGGACTCCCGTCAGCCAAACATACAGCCGAGCTGATATTAGAGCACGTAGTCCGTCTGCATGGGTTCCCTAAGGACATCGTCTCGGACAGAGGGCCCCAGTTTACTGCCAAATTCTGGAAGGCTTTCTGCCTTCTGATCGACTCCACCTGCAGTCTATCGTCGGGATACCGTCCACAGACTAACGGTCAGACGGAGCGGACCAACCAACAACTGGAGCACTATCTGAGATGTTTTATCGCTGACCGTCAGCGCTCCTTGGCCTGCTACCTCATCTGGGCTGAACTTTCACACAATCTCCATGTATCTTCAGCCACGAAGCTAAGCCCATTTGAGGTGTGCTATGGCTTCCAACCTTCGATGGTCAACCATCAAGAACCGGAGGTTGATGTGCCATCAGCCCAACAGTTGGTCCGCCGGTGTCGACGGCTATGGAACACGGCGAATCGATCCATCCACCAGGCCAACAACCGTTATACTATCCAACATCGCCGTCGACACCCTCCGGGACGATTGTACCACCTAGGTGACAAGGTATGGCTTTCCACGAAACATCTCCATCTTCACACTGAGTCGAAGAAACTATCACCCTGATTCATCGGACCGTACCGCATCACTCTCTGGATAAACCCAGTCACCTACCGGCTCCAGCTGCCTGCGGCACTCCGGATCCATCCCGTATTTCACATCTCTCAACTAAAACCCTTCACTACCTCTCCCATGGTTGCTCCTTCTCCCTGCATCATCGACGGTGGTCCCGCCTACACTGTGCATCGGATCCTTGATTCCCGACCTCGGGGCAGAGGCACCCAGTGCCTGGTCGATTGGGAATTCTACGGTCCCGAGAAACGGTCTTGGATTCCGGCCCGGTTCATTCTCGACCCCGAACTAATCCAAGACTACCGTCGTAGGGTATCCTCCACCCCAGGACCGTCAGGAGCCGGTCCTGGGCAGGGGGGTACTGTCATGCACACTCAATCCACGACCGGCACTAGGACCCGGAAGTAAGGCGGTCGCAAACCAGGAAGTATAAGAGGAGTAAACAAACCACGGCTTAGCACGTTTGTTGAGTTTGGCCCATGTCGGTTCAGGCTGTTCGTCTACCAATTCTTAAGTACTCACCTCTTTGGGTTTTGCTTTCTGATTTGAGTGTGTGTTCTAGGACGCGGGTTAAATTTGTGTTTTTCCCTTGCTCCCCTTTTGTGAGAGTCCTTAGACCAAATCGTGTGGTTATCCTGCCTATTCGCTTGCTTCCACGTTTGGGTTTACCAATCACGCTACAAAGGGCTAACCGCTAAAGCTAATTCTTCTGGTCACTTCAGGTTAGTTCACTGACACTCTGACCAGTCACTGATTTAGAAAGATGTCTGACTTGTTTTTATGTTGTAAATAACTACACATAATAATGTTGTGAATGTTAAATGTTCACTTTTTGTTCCGGGTCTAGTAGACAGAAGCAGTCCTGCAATTTGTACTGCCATTTTGCACCTGCATTATGTTCATTATTAAAAGCAGTAATGGTAATAATAGGTATAAGGCTATAGCTACTACTACTTTAATGCTATAAGCCATAATATTTATTCAATTATTCAATTCATTTATTAATTTTATACCGTCACACGACACTCATCTCAGATGTGCATGTTCAGTAGAGAGATATAAATTACTCCTCTGTGTTCCTTTTCATTCACTGTCCCAGTGGACATGAAGTGCATAAATCCTATTGTTCATGTTTACTGTTTGAGTGCTAAAAAACATGCAGATGTGGCTCTTATCTGATTCCCACTCCTACAGTTTACGCACATAAATTTAATGAAGATTTATCATTAAGTTTGTCAGTAATTCATAAGCAATAATCTAAATTGACTAAACCAAAATATGGAATTAGATTATTTTGTTTTTCAAATGTAATCATTTCAAAGATTTAGAGTTACTGTGTGTGTGTGTGTGTGTGTGTGTGTGTGTGTGTGTGTGTGTGTTTGGTTGGCTTTAATCAATAAACTTTTAATTGTTGGTGTATTATATATAATTCTGTATTTCATTTTTTTTTTTACTTTTACAGTCACACACACTCTGGAGTACAAATGCTCTGTCAACACACTTGGACATTTCACTGCTGTTGGTCTGTTGGATGGAGAGGAGTTAATGTACTACGACAAATATACAGCAAACATGACCCCAAAGAGTGGATCAAGAAGGTTGAGTCTGATTTATCTTACTGGGGGATAAAACCAGGGGGTGTGGAGGTTGAACAGGACAGGCTCATGAGCAATCTTAAAAATGTGACCAGTTCTAATCAAGGTAAATTGAAACACAATCTGATCTGTCACCATTAACAAATTCAGTGCTGTGAAAATCTATTTACCTCCTTTCTCATATTGTTGCATATTTTTCACACTTAAATTACTGCGATCATTAAACAAATTTAAAAATTACACAAAGATAAACTGAGTAAATACAAAATACAGTTTTTAAATGATGATTTTATTAATTAAGGGGGAAAAAAGTTGTTTAAACCTGCCTGTCCCTCTGTGAAAAAGTAATTGTCCCTCAAACCTAATAACTGGTGTGACAGCCGTGGCAGCAACATTGCAATCAAGCATTTGTGATAACTGGCTGTGTCTTTCAAATCACTGTGGAGGAATTTTGGTCCACTCTCCTTAGCACAATTATTTTAATTCAGCTACATTGGAGGGTTTTTAAGCATGAACAGCCTTTTTTAAGGATCTCAATAAGTCAATTTACTCGGGTTATCTTTGTGTAATATTCAAATTAGTTTGATAAGCTGAATCATTTAAGTGTAACAAATATCCCAGAAGAAATAGTAGTAAATCAGGAAGGGTCAAATATTTTACCTTTAAATAAACATAGTCCAAGTAAATAAACATATCTAGAGTTTTAATTTCCTACATAGAGAACTGTGAGATTGATAACTCCATCAAAATAAAGTCCTGCCTCCAGCTCTCAACAACTCTGGTGTCCTCATAGAGAACACTGTTCCATTCACTATTGTTGATTCTGTAAAGCTGCTTTGTGACAATGAGCAGTGTTACAAGTGCTATATAAATAAATTTGAAATTAATTGAATAGTTGTTAATAAGAGTCGCACTCAGCTGAGTTCTGTAATTTGTAAGAGCAATTTGTCATTTATACCTGTCATAAAAAATGGACATGTTGATTAAAAAGTGTATGAACTGTTTTGCAATTTCTGGGAGAATTTTCATTTTCAGGATTTTATTTGTACTGAAAAAGCTCTGATCAGTAACCAGGAGAAAGTCGTGTACCCATGTGTAGTTATGGAGAAAATGTGAAAATTATTTAATAAACCATATTATATTATAAAAATATACTAATATACTAATACTTAAATGTATGCTGTAAAGTATAGTATAGTATAGTATAGTATAGTATAGTATAGTATAGTATAGTATAGGACTATCTATACTATCTATGTGGACTATCTGACCTGCCGTCCTTAGTATGTCCGACTACAGAACTGTGTGTCCGAGACTTTGATCTGCAGCACTGGAGCTCCACAGTCGTATTGTGGCGTGGGTGGGGTTTTGATTGGCTACCATCATGCTTTGCGGGAGGGATTGTTTTGTGTTCACCCTGTTGGGAAAAGGTGTTTGGGTTAATGGTTTCGGCCAGGGGTGTGTGTGTGTGTGTCAGATGTGTGTTTATAAAGTGATTGAATGTACTATTATTGTTATTACGTGCTGTTGGAAAATAAACTACTCCCAGCCATTTGCATTGGGCAGCAAGGAAGCTCACCCGTCTCTCCAAGTGCCTGCTTAGCGGTGAAAAACGCTACATTTGGTGTCAGAAGCGGGTTGGAGCGCACCCCGGAGGAAATCCGAAGGAATTCAGGTAGGCCGCCGAGTAGCAGAGCGGCTGAGGAGGAAGAAAACCCTCCCTGACGGGGCCAGCGAGAGCAAGGAGCGGCGACCGGAGCGGAGCGGCGCGCTTCAGGTTCCGGCGCTGGATTTTGGAGGGCATTCCTTCAGTGACGCCTGACTACAACGGCGCCGTCGAGCCCCACGCATTCCTCGCCCAAGTGGAGCTAGCCGCCGACTACGCGGGCTGGTCCCCGGCGGAAAACCGCCGTCCGGGTGGCCCTCTCGCTGGAAGGCGACGCGCTCTGGGCATTGGAGGACCTCCGGGCTGATGAGCGGAAGGACTGAGCGAAGCTGCAGGAGTCGCTCCACTTCCGGTTCAGCACCGGTGACCGTAAGGAGGCCGCGTGCGAAGAGCTAGCGACTCGCGAGCGGCGCGCCTCCGAGCCACTGGGGGCGTTTCCTATGGACCTGAGATCTCTCGGGCGCCGGGGCTACTCGGAATTTGAGCACGCCCAGCAGGAAAAGCTAGCCCGTTGCGCGTTCCTTCGGGGAATCCGGCCGTTGCGGCTGCGCGAGCACATCCGGTTAGCGGCACCGGCGTCCCTCTCTGAGGCGCTGCGCGAAGCCGAGCACTCCGAGCCCATCATGGCTGAACACCACGGCGGACGAGCTGAGCGATCTCCCGTGGCTCGGGGCCGCTCGGTAGGTGAGCCTAGCCGGGGACCCAGGCTCTGAGTTTCCGCAACGACGCCGAGGCCAGGGACCGCCGGACTACCGCTGCAATGTTCTCAGGCCTGAGGACAGCGTACCCCAGCAGCCGTTAAACTAGCTTTGGGGGGCGCCGAGGGGAAGCCGCCTCCCACAGCCGTTTTTTGTTTCCCCAACTGCTGGATTTAACTTCCGGTCGGGACGTTTAGGAAATCGCGGGGGTGTGTACGTGAACTGTGGCCTGGACGACGTTTCGCTGCGGGCGCTCGTGGACACCGGCTCTACAGTTTCGCTGCTGCGCTGGGGATTATTGGAGCGCGGCGAGCGCGGTTGTATGCTGCCGGGCCTGGGTTTGAACATTCGCACCGTGTCGGGGAGTTTTCTGAAGATACGGGCCTGTCGCACAGTGCGAATACAAGTAGGTGCAATCATTCTTTCTCATCCATTATTTGTGGCAGACATCGAGGATGATTGTATCTTGGGGTTAGACATTTTGCAAAGGTGGGGTGCGGTACTGAATCTCGCGGACGGGACTCTGCGCGGTAACTTCGGGTTAGCTAGGTTGCTAGTGCCCAAAGCGCAGCCGGACGTGTTAGTAGCACGCACCAGGGGGGCGGAACTTCCGGTGGACGCGCCAGGTAAACATCCGGTAGCCGACCGAGCGAGGATAATGGCCGAGCTGATAGAGCGTAGCAGTCCAACACAGACCGACGCCGTGAAGTCCCTTTTGCACGAGTTCGCGGATATTTTCGCGGTAGACGAGCGCGAGTGCACTCATACCAACTTAGTGCAGCACACAATCGATACGGGTAACGCAGCTCCTGTGCGGCTACATCCGAGACGCCTCCCATTAGCTAAACGGGCTATCGCCGAGCAGAAGCTGCGTGAGATGGCCGACTCGGGCGTCATAGAGCCAGCGTCTGGACCGTGGTCTTCGCCGGTTGTGCTTGTGCGTAAGAAGGACGAATTGTGGCGGTTTTGTGTGGACTACCGGCGGTTAAACGAGGTAACGCGCAAAGATTCTTATCTGTTACCGCGAATAGATGATGCGCTTAAACACGTTGCGGGCTCGGCCTGGTTTAGCTCGCTGGATTTGCGTAGCGGGTATTGGCAGGTAGAACTCGCCCCGGAAGCACGTCCTTAAACGGCGTTCTCGATCGGGCAAGGGCTATGGCAATTTCGGCGCATGCCATTTGGCCTATGTAACGCTCCAGCTACGTTCGAATGCTTGATGGAGAAAGTATTGGCAGATATTCCTCGCAACCGGTGTGTTGTTTACTTAGACGATTAACTGGTGCACGGCAAGGAATTTGAGGTCGCGCTAGCTAACCTACGGCAGATATTTTTAGCCATCCGGCGGCGAACTTGCGGCTCAATCCCAAAAAGTGTCAGCTGTTGCGGCAAGAGACCGTATTTTTGGGACACGTGATTAGCGCCCAAGGGATTGCCACCGATCCGGCCAAAATTGCTGTGGTACATAATTGGCCTGAACCGTTAAATGTGTCGCAGCTACGCACCTTTCTCGGGTTAGCCTCGTACTATCGCCGGTTCGTAAAGGATTTCGCCACGATCGCCAGCCCGCTGCACAGGCTCACGAGAAAGAACCAGCCGTTTCGCTGGGACTGGGTGCACGCGTGAACCCCGTGAGTCAGAAGTCTTCCTGTGCAGTCCTCCGGAGCCCCCGTCGGTAACCAACCATCCGAGCTGGTGTGCAGCCTAGTTACTGCGTTGCCTAAACCAACCATCGCCTATAGTCTTTGCGCCTGTGCCACAGCTGGACTGTGAACAGCTAATCGCCAAGCGGGAGAAGGATCCGGCGCTGCAGCAGGTACTAGGTTGAGGTAAAAGCGCTCCATTCGCAGTTCGACAGACTATCATTGCGGGGGGGCCTACTGTATCGCCACTGGGAACGGCCGTGCGGCGCTGGCGAGTATTTTCAGCTGCTGGTGCCGCGGACTTTGCGGGCACGTGTGTTAGGGATGGTCCATGGGCACGCGGGCGCGGGACACTTCAGCGTAACGAAAACTTTGCGCCGGCTGCACGCTCGGTTCTACTGGCCGGGCTGTCACACTGACAACGAACTCTTTGTGCACAGATGCGATGTCTGCACGGCAAAGAAGGGCCCTACCCAGCGCTCGCGAGCACCCCTGCAAGACTTTCGGGTGGGGGCACCTATGGAGCGTATGGGCGTGGACATTCTCGGGCCGTTTCCCATTTCCGATCGCGGGAACCGGTATGTGCTGGGGGCCATGGACTACTTCACCAAGTGGCCAGAGGCGTTTGCTGTTCCTGACCAGAGCGCTTCCACCACAGCTCGAGTGCTGGTGGATGAGGTGTTCAGCCGTTTTGGCGACCCAAAGCAGTTGCACAGCGATCAGGGGCGTAACTTCAAGGCGGAGGTGTTCGCGGCGGTGTGCGAGCGCCTCGGGGTGAAAAAGACCCGAACCACGCCCCTCCACCCGCAGAGTGACGGCCTCGTGGAGCGTTTCAACCGGACACTCACCACCCAGCTCGCTGTGCTTACCAGCGCCCGGCAGAAGGATTGGAACGAACATTTGCCCCTCGTGCTGTGGGCCTATCGCACAGCAGTGCAGGAGTCCTCACAGCTGACGCCAGCGGCGTTAATGTTCGGTCGCGAATTGCGCACGCCCGTGGACCTTGTGTTCGGTCCCCCTCCACAAGTGGATTTACCTACGAAGCCGGGGTTGAATTATTTTTGTTCGCTGAAAGACAAACTGTTCCGTGTCCACAAGTTAGCGCGTAGACACTTGGCGGATGCTGGTTTTAAGCAGCGCCGCGTGTATGACACCCACAGCCCGGGAACGAGACTTTGCTACTGGGGAGCAGGATTGGGTGTATTCCCCCGGAAGGAAAAGGAGGCTTTCGCCTAAGCTTATGTCTCACTGGGTGGGGCCCTGCACGGTACTGGCCCAGCTCTCTGAGGTAGTCTACCAGGTGCGGTTGACGGGGCGGTCGCGAGTGGTCGTGCTCCACCGGGACCGTCTCGCTCCCTATCAGCCCAACGCCAGTGAGACATCGAACTCTGTGGAGGCCGGGCCGCCTCAGGAGGACGGTTGCACCCCTCCTTCCTCCGCAAAGAGACTCCGGCACAACGCCAGCGCCGACCACCGGCACTCCTAGACTGAGTTCGCCATGATGACCGGGGACGGTCACAGCTCGGGTGGGGGCAGTGTGGCGTGGGCGGGGTTTTGATTGGCTACCATCATGCTTTGCGGGAGGGATTGTTTTGTGTTCACCCTGTTGGGAAAAGGTGTTTGGGTTAATGGTTTCGGCCAGGGGTGTGTGTGTGTCAGATGTGTGTTTATAAAGTGATTGAATATGCTATTATTGTTATTACGTGCTGTTGGAAAATAAACTACTCCCAGCCATTTGCATTGGGCAGCAAGGAACAAGAGGGCACCCGTCTCTCCAAGTGCCTGCTTAGCGGTGAAAAACGCTACAGTATATTCATGACAAAGTCTTTTAAAAAAATGTGCCACAAAATAAACATTATACAAGAATTTGTATTCATGGTCTTGACGGCTGTCACATAACTAGGGTTTATTATAATATTAATATCATATTTGATAATAATAAACCTATCAATTTATGTTCTACTATAATATTTGATAGTGATCATGTATGGGGGGGGCAATCCATGGCAGGGGGGCATTTTAGCGCAAAACACCCGCATGAACAAGGCTGTAGTGTTTTTTGTTGATGAGATTCACAAAGCTGAGACAGTAATAGCCAGCAAGGTCGTAATTAAGGATACCTTAATTAATGTGCTCCCCCTCGGTACTCCCACAAAAAAAGTGATAATCTCTAATGTTCCCCCATATACTGACAATGATGTTTTGAGTAAACAGTTATCCTGATTCGGAAAATTAGTGTCGCCCCTTTAAAATGATACCAGCAGGCTGCAAAGACCCTGAGCTCAGACATATCTTCTCTTATAGAAGACACGTGTACATGATCTTAAACAGCAGAGATGAAGATCTGAACATCATGTTCAAAGTAAATGCACACGGGGAAGAATTTGCCATATTTGCAACTTCAGGAAACTTGAAATGTTTTGGCTGTGGTCGAGAGGGTCACTTAATCCGGAACTGTCCTGAAAAAGAAGCTACAGCCAACCAGGAGACGGAAGCAAGCAAATAAATGATAAGCAAGACAATGGAGCAAATAGTGTACAATTAACTGAACAGAAAGAAACTAAAGAACAAGAAGGAAACACTGAGAGCCAAGAAGAGAGAAAAACTACTGAGCAGGAAAAGAAGCAGATGGAGACAGAAAAAGAAAACCTCCAAGTTACCGTGAGTGAGAATGCTTTTCAGAACACACAACTGACCAACAGTCAAAGCAATGATGAATGCATAGGTTAAGAAAACACCGGCATGAACACAGATGATGTTGGTTTTACTCTGGTTAGGCCTAAAAGAAAATCTAGAGCAGGGAACAGTGGGCCTCAGACCAGAAAGAGAGGGCTAGTTGAAATTGAAAAAGAAAAAGTAACAGAAGCCAAAAAAGAAACAGAAGCCAAATCCAGCAGCGAACAAGATACAAATACAGAATCAGAAAGTAATGAAGACAAGCCAAACAGGGACGAACCAATTGCCAGATATAAAGAAAACGAGATAAAACTCTTTCTATTTCTTTAAAAAACAAAAAATTTGAAAGGAGTTCAAGTAGACCAATTCTCCCCCAACAAACAAAACTTTATCAACTCAGCAACGGCCATAATAAGAGAAAAACACAGGGACTTCACTCACCAGGAAATATTTAGACTTAAGAAGTTTGTAACCAGAACCAGGCAAGATTTGCAGTGTGAAGATAAAGAGAGTGCGTAAAACAAACCCAGCAGAATGAATGTTCTTTTCTTCCTTTCCTTATTTTTTTTTATTCATGACTGATTTTAACATCGCTCCCTTAAACATACGGGGTGTGGGGGGGTGTGGGGGCTTACAAGGAAACGGACAGCATTATACACTCAAAAAAATAACTTGTTGAATAAACATAATTAAATTATGGAAAGAATTTCCACCTGATTTAATGGCTTTCTTTCAGCATTAAGCAATTTTGTTGGACCAACTTAATGTTCTTAGGTTCAGTCAAATCAATTTTATTAGGTTCATTTAACTTATTTACTACAGCTGCGTCCAACATAATTTAATACTTTTAACATAAATAAATAGCGTTGGTACAACACATTTTTCAGTTGTAAATTAATTTGATCCAACTCAAGAAAATTAAATTTCAAGCCCTGGTCAACAGAATTCTGTGAAGGAAGGAAGCATAAGACAAACGGGATAAAACGGAGATTTTTATTTTACATAAGCAGCAACTTACAAATGAGGTCTCAATTTAAAAAGATGTACGAAACATAAAACACCACAAATAAGTATTAATTATAGAAAAAACTATTAAACACCAACAGAAACGTTTTGTACTTTATAACTGTTCGTTATGACTTTTAAATATGACCGTTAGTGACGGTTGGTCAAGAAACTCTTGAAGTCAGATGCAGACAGGACACTTTCAGTCACAAACTCCTGTGAAAAAATACAGAGATAGATTCAATTAAAATTCATAATCCTTAATTTATCAAATGAACAATATTTATACTTTGTTCCTCTCGCTTCACAACTCATGAGAACAGACCGAAACTAGAACCGAACCGCAGACCGGCGGTATTTTAAGTGTGATTAAAAATACACGAAATAGCTTAAACCAAAATAACGTGACGAAACATCGCTAAACAGCAGGTGTCATTTATCTTCAGTATTTTGTTTCTATTTAGAAAGATGGAAATTAATTCCTGCTTACCTTTTCCACATGCCCGCCAAACGTTTGTCTTCTCAAAACGCTGTGTTCTCTTCTCGCGATATCTTCTCACGATGTTTGATCTGATATTTCCGGTTTTCATAGTGACAAGATCTCTTTGGTTTATCTCAACATGATTAAATCTTATACATGTTAAGTTGTTGAATTTCATGTAAATACAACATAATTTATTCATGTTCATCTTGGAAACATGATACATAATTATTATGTACAAAACACATATTACATTTTAGTACATGTAACAGGTAGCCATGTTCATTTTTTTGAGTGTACGAATTAATTAGATTAAAGCATATAGATGTGACTTTCATACTGGAAACACATAGTGAAAAGAATGATGAGTCTAAATGGATGATGGAGTGGGATGGAGGGGTAGTGCTGAGCTCAGCAAGCTCAGTGAGTGCAAGAGTGCCAAACACTTCTTACCTGAATCCTACACCATACAAGAAGCGATTGCTGGTAGATTAATAATAGTTACAGCAAAATACGAACATTTTAATCTAGTATTAATCAATGCATACGCCCCAACCAGCGGCCCTGAAAGATTCTTATTTTTAAACAAAGTGAATGAACTTTTAACCAGCTGTGATTCTAAAGACATTCTGTTCTTAGGAGGATATTTTAACTGTACGCAAAATGATTCAATAAATAGAAATCATATGGAATCCCATGCAGCATCTAAACATGCTTTAACACGTGTTATAAAAACTCATAATCTGGTAGATGTTTGGAGAAGACTGCATGGAACTGAGAGACAATACACATGGGCACATTCTAGGAATCGGTTTATTTCACTAGCTAGATTAGATAGATTTTATTGCTTTAAACATAATTTTAATGTTTTTAAAACTAGTGAAATAATGCCTGTCAGTTTCTCAGACCATTCTTTAGTCAGATTTAAAGTTTTTATTGCAAATCTCAAAACCAAAAGTGCATACTGGCATTTTAATGTTTCCTTACCGAATGATGTCCTTCAGATTCTTCTGGACTTCTTTTAGAAATGAGAAGAGAGATTTCTCCTCCTGTAGACAATGGTGGGACAATGGGAAGGTTTTAATCCAGCAGCTCTGTCAACAGTACACTACTAACGTTACAAAGGACATCACCGAATCATTAAAGAAACTGGAGATAGAAATAGTGGAACTCCAGACCTTGACTGAGTCCACAGGAAACAAAGAACTTTCTAAAAACATCAAAACAAAAAAAAGCATTTATGATGGATCTATTGGGAACAAAAACGCAGGGTGCCCTTGTAAGATCACGTTTTAAAGGGGCCAACGAAATGGACGCTCCATCACAGTTCTTTTTTGGGCTGGAAAAAAAAGAATGGACAGAGCAAAATCATGCATACACTACACACAGAGGATGGACAATACATAACAAACAGCAACGACATCAGACGGTACGCTACAAACTTTTACAAAGACCTGTACAAGAGTGACTACAGTGAAAACAAGGAGCTGCTGTATGATTTCCATCAAGGACTTCCGAAGGTCTCTCCAGGGGACAATGCCACACTAGAAGGACTGCTGGTTCTGGAGGAGCTGCAGGCCGCTTTGAATTCAATGGCGGGAGGAAAAGCACCTGGAATTGACGGCCTAACAGTAGAATTCTACAAGTTCTTCTGGCGAGAGCTCGGAAAGGATCTGCTAGAAGTCCTTAACGAAAGCTGCAGAGAAATGTGTCTACCCTTGAGGAGCCGGCGAGCGGTGATTACCCCCCTCCCCAAAAAAGGGGATTTGCAGGACATTAAAAACTGGCGTCCTGTGTCACTGCTCTGCACAGACTATAAAATAATGTCAAAAGCACTAGCTAGTCGGCTCAGGGACATCATAGACACAATAATTCAAACTGAACAGATGTACTGGGTGCCTAATAGATCCATCATTGATAATGTTTCTTTAATTCAGGACATTCTGGATATCTCCAGTTCTTTGACAGTCGACCTTGGTCTGATTTCACTGGACCAAGAAAAAGCTTTTGACAGGGTTGAGCACCAATACCTCTGGAAAACTCTGGAGGCCTTTGGCCTCAGCCCTAATCTTATAGCAATGGTGAAAGTGATGTACCAAGACGTTGAAAGTGTACTGAAGATCAACGGAGGGTTAAGCGCTCCTTTTAAAGTAAAACGGGGTATCAGACAAGGCTGTTCATTATCAGGTATGTTGTACACTTTAGCAGTTGAACCATTCTTGCACAGAGTACGAACTTCCATAAAGGGGTTTATTTTACCAGGTTTTAATGGCCCGCATGTTTTATCTGCCTACGCCGACGACATTATGGTTTTAGTACAAAATCAGAGCGAAATCAAGATGTTGGAAAAGATAGTCTCTGATTTTAGTATAGTATTTTCATCTAGAATCAACTGGAAAAAGAGTAAAGCCATTGCAATAGGGAGTTGGTCTCAAGGCCTACCTAAACTACCAGGTACACTAAAATGGATAAAAGGGGGTTTTAAGTATCTAGGAATTTACTTAAATGATGAAAAGAAAAATTGGGAGGGGGTTTTGGAGAAAATAGAAGGCAGACTCAAGAAATGGGAGTGGCTAAAACCAAACATGTCACTCAGGGGGAGGGTACTTGTGGCAAACAACTTAGTAGCCTCAACATTGTGGCATCGTGTAGCCTGCCTAGAGCCCCCTACAGGCCTTGTTGGAAAAATACAGTCATGCCTAGTCAATTTTGTATGGGACAAATTACACTGGGTTCCTCAAAGTGTCCTCTCCGTTCCTAAAGAAGAAGGAGGACAAGGTTTGATAGACATTAGGAGCAGAATCACAGCATTTCGCTTTCAAACTATACAAAAATACCTGATCGGGTCTGATTCCCTGGTATGGAGTGATGCTATGAGTTTTATATTGAAAAAAACAATGGTTTTAGATGTGATCGTACCTTGTTTTTAATGGATTCATCAGTTTTTAATGTTTTTAACATCTCCAATTTTTACAAAAGTATTTTTAAAACATGGACTCTGTTCGAGTGCGAATCCACAGGTCCCGCTGTCTCGCTGTTTTGGCTTTTGGAAGAGCCACTACTGGGAGGAGGACGAATGGACATTAAAGACAGTTTTCCAGGCCTCACAGAAATTCTACAACAAAAAAAAGTTCACGACACTGAAGAGACTAGTAGACACAGCAGGATTGGATTTTAAGGACACGAGAGCGGTGGCTCAGGAACTTGGGCTACGGTCACTACGGCACATGGAAACCATCATCAAAAGATGGATCAGTAAGCTTTTAAGAGAAGAACTGGATCTAATAAAGGAGTATCATGAGGGGACAGAAACACCAGACAAAGGTGACCCCTTCCCTGAACTGCTTTTTTCACCCAATTTAAACGGTTTTAATGGTTGTTATCTTGATGTAGACAAAGGGCATGTTTTACCAGTTTATGAAGCAAAAAAATATATAGTTATATATAATTTATAGATGCTGCGTGAAAGCTGTAAATAAAAGTAAGCTGGATGGAAGGATAGATACAGTGTGGAGGAAAACGCTTGGGGTACTCAGATGAAATTAAACCAGCTTGGAGAGTGTTTTATAAATTGACACTTAGGAAACGAGCGGGTGATTTACAGTGGAGAATTTTACACGGAGCTGTGGGGGTCAATGTTTTTCCAAGCTAAATCCAAATTAGTCCCTTCTGTGCTTACACTGAAACTATTTTTCATTGTTATTTGAAATGTAAAAGGCTTAACCCTCTGTTCGAGCTGAAAACACTTTTTAATACTTTTGGCGAAAAATGGTCTCAGGTTTCTTTTATCTTTGGAGCTGGCTATAAAAAGGCTGATAAGCAGAAATGGGAACTGATCAACTATGTTGTAGGAGAAGCAAAAATAGCGATTTACAGTCGAAAGTCGAAAAAATAAAATAGAGAAAAAAGGATTGACCAGCCCCATTTCTGTGTTCAGAGCTCTAGTGAAAGCTCGGGTTAAAATAGATTTAATTTTTTTTAAAGAAATGAATGATTTGGATACCTTTATGCTGAAGTGGTGTTAAAAAACATAAACTGTTTTATTGATGAAGGTGAACTGTCTTTTAGCACTCCTTTACATTAATTTTCCTTTATTTATTAATTTTTTTAATTGATTAATTTATTATTTTTTCTCTTATTAATTGATGCTGTTGCAAAAGTAATTTTATTGTAAATGATCAGTATTTATTAAAGTTAAGTTAAACCTAAAAAAAAAACCTCTCTGTCTCTCTCTGTCTCTCTCTGCTTAGCCTCACTGACCTTTAAAGCTGACTTTCCAGTCCAGTCTTCCTTAAAACAACATTAAACATATCCTTCCTGATCAGTAACTCCTAACATTGCTCTCTACTCTCTCTAGTTCCCTTTCAAAGGCTACACTCGATGCTGCGTGAAAACGCTATGGGAATATCTTTTCGTGTTGCCGGTTGTGAAGCATGTGTGTACCAAACACGCCAAATTTTGGCTTATATAACCTCGGTCAGGTGACGTCATCTGATTAGATGCACCTGCAGGTTATAAATAGGAGTGAGCCGGCAACATTCCTCAGATCTTTTTCTTCACCGCATTGTGCGCGTGTGTGTGTCAGCAAGCATAACAAAAATACAAAATTGAGCAGAATTAAATCTCATAAAACTCACCAATTAGTATGGCGGAGTTTAGAACTAGATGTCCCCCTCCTTGTGAAAATTTCCTTTCGGAGGGCGATATGCACACATTCTGCTTCGAATGTTTGGGTGAGAAGCACGCTCTCGAAGGGCTTAATGGAGAGTGTGAGCACTGTGATCTTCTCCCCATGAAGCTGCTTTGCGCGCGTCTCGCGTTCTTTAGGGAACCACGAGCCGCGCTGCACTCATGGGGATCACAAGCAGATCTGGCCAAGGAGCGAGAGACGGAGTCCCTCCTTTCTCTCGCCCTCTCCCCCGATCCCGATGTCTCTCCTTCCACTTCACGAGCGCACTCCGGTGCTTCTCGCGGGTGTGTTGAAGAGACTCGTTCTCCTGCTTCTGTGGAAATGGAAGTTGCTTCCTCAGAATGCTCCTCAAAAGATGAGAGAGAATATGAGGAATTGCTTGAAGTTATAACGTGTGCAGTCGAACAACTGCATATTGACTGGCCACAGGAGCAGGCTCACCCAAAACAATCCAAATTAGATGACAGATTTCTGTCGGGTGGCCAGGAGATGGAGCCAAAACACCGCTCTCTCCCATTTTTTGACGACCTCCACAACGAGTTATCTCGTTCTTGGAGAAATCCTTTTTCTTCCCGTATTTTTGTACCATCGACTTGTTTTATTCGAACATCATTGATGCAAAAGCACGAGGTTATGTGGTGATGCCCCAAATAGAAGAGACGCTTGCGGGCTATCTCTCTCCTGGAACATCATCCTCATTAAAGAAACCAACACTTCCCTCCAAGCCGTGTAGAACTTCTTCTACCCTGGTAGGGAAAGCGTTCCAAGCAGCAGGTCAGGCCGGCGCTTCCTTGCACACCATGGCGGTTTTGCAGGCGTATCAGGCTGATCTGCTGAAAGATTTAAGCACGAGCGGCACACTGAATCATGACGCATTCAATGAATTACGCCGGGCTACTGATTTATCCCTGCGTGCGACTAAACAGACAGCCCATGCAATCGGCCGTTCCATGGCCTCCTTGGTGACTGCTGAAAGGCACCTGTGGTTGAACCTGACAGGCATCAAGGACAAGGATAAAAGATTCCTCCTTGATGCCCCTGTCTCACCTTCCGGCCTATTTGGCGACGCTGTGAATTCCGTCACCACTAGGTTCCGAGAAGCTAAATTGTATGAACAGGCTTTTGGGAAATTTCTCCCACGCCGTGCTCAAGAGTCGAGGCCCTCAGCCACCCAGCCTCGGCCAGATCTGAATCTTACCAGGCGAGAGGCACAGAAAGAGAGCGTCAGCAGCCGGGCACCCCCCCGTAAGAACTGGGGTACAGCTCGTCGCCCCCAACAGGCTGCCTCCAAAAGATCAGATCGCCGCACTGTCTTCTTTTCAAAGACTAAGTCCTGAAGCCTACGTGCCCAGGACTGTGGGGGTGATCCCCCCCCGGGGAACGGCACTCAACGCTCTTTCCTATAAGAGCATGCCCCCCCGGACACCCCCAGGGGGTCGGTGTTCAGTTTCCGCCGCCTCTGGTGTTTCGGACCTCACCGACCTCCAGAGATATGTTAGTGCCTCGGTTTTATCCTGCTATATTCCAGGATGCCGAACCACTAACACCCCCCCCGCACATTAAAACTTGTACCCCTTTCGGAGAAACTGGCAGCGTGGAAGCTACTGCCAGGCATATCTCCCTGGGTGCTAAAGACTGTAGAGAAAGGCTACAGGATTCAGTTTGCTCATCGCCCTCCGCGTTTCAACGGCGTGGTCTACACTTCCGTGATACCGGAGAGAGCGCATCTGCTAAACTCCGAACTCCAGGCGTTGCTGGAGAAGGGAGCCATAGAACAGGTTCCTCCTCCAGACAGGGAGTCAGGCTACTACAGTCGCTACTTTTTGGTTCCCAAGAAAGGCGGGGGGCTGCATCCGATTTTGGATCTTCGCGGGTTGAACTGCTATCTCAAAAAGTACAGATTCAAGATGTTAACCATCAATATGATTGTCTCACAAATCCAACCAGAAGATTGGTTCGTGACGATAGATTTAAAGGACGCATACTTCCACATAAAAGTTTTGCCACAACACAGGAAGTTCCTGAGGTTCGCTTTCGGGGGAGAAGCTTACCAGTATCAGGTCCTTCCATTCGGTCTAGCTCTGTCACCCCGCACATATACAAAATGTATGGATGCTGTCCTGGCTCCCTTGCGACTTCAGGGCATCCGTATTCTCAATTACATAGACGACTGGCTAATCCTGGCCCAGTCTCAGCAGCTAGCGCTCTGACATCGCAATGTCGTCCTAGCTCATCTCCATTCGCTGGGATTGAGATTTAACACTACCAAAAGCGTTCTCGTTCCGGCTCAGAGGACAACATACTTGGGTGTCAGATGGGATTCGATCACTATGCGGGCACAATTGTCTCCCGCTCGTGTCGAATCCATCCTCAGCGCTCTCAAGGAAATCAGACTAGACCAGGAAGTGACTATCACTTTCAAAAATGTTTAGGCCTCATGGCAGCTGCATCCACGGTGATACCTTTGGGCCTTCTGCACATGAGAGCTTTTCAGTTGTGGCTTAGAGCCAGGGGATTTCATACAAGGGCCAATCCCCGAAGGCGAATAAGGGTTACGCTCGAAAGACGTCGTACCCTTTCTATGTGGTTCAGACCCCAGTTTCTCACCTTGGGTCCCACTCTAGGTCCGTCTTGTTGTCGCAAAATGCTAACGACAGACGCTTCCCTTACTGGCTGGGGTGCGGTCTTGGATGGCTGTCCAGCTCAAGGGCGCTGGAGAGGTCATCTTCTCGCATGAGACATCAATTGCCTCGAAATGATGGCTCTATTTTTGGCCCTACAGCACTTCCTCCAGCAGCTGAGAGGCTACCATGTTCTAGTGCGGGTGGACAATACATCGGTAGTCTCCTACATAAATCGCCAGGGTGGACTGCACTCGCGCCGCTTGAACGAGCTAGCGCATTAGGTTCTGCACTGGGCACACTTCCGTGATACCGGAGAGAGCGCATCTGCTAAACTCCGAACTCCAGGCGTTGCTGGAGAAGGGAGCCATAGAACAGGTTCCTCCTCCAGACAGGGAGTCAGGCTACTACAGTCGCTACTTTCTGGTTCCCAAGAAAGGCGGGGGGCTGCATCCGATTTTGGATCTCCGCGGAGAGGTGTTCTAGTGCGGGTGGACAATACATCGGTAGTCTCCTACATAAATCGCCAGGGTGGACTGCACTCGCGCCGCTTGAACGAGCTAGCGCATCAGGTTCTGCACTGGGCACAGGACAAGTTCCTGTCCATTAGGGCGATTTACATTTCAGGGCACATGAATGTGGGAGCAGATTTACTGTCCAGACAAGCTGTGACAAACGGGGAATGGAAACTCCACCCCGACATAGTCAGCCAAATCTGGGAAAGATTCTTTACAGCAGAGGTGGACCTCTTTGCCTCCCAAGAGACAGCACAATGTCCTCTCTACTACTCTCTGACTCATCCAGCTCCCCTGGGTCTGGACGCGATGGCCCATATTGGCCCAATTTACGCCTTTATGCGTTTCCACCAATATCTCTGCTCCCGGGAGTCCTGGCGAGGGTCCGTCAACACGGTTTGCGCCTCTTACTGATAGCGCCCCGTTGGCCGGCCAGAGTATGGTTCTCGGATCTAATATCTCTCCTCGAAGGCTTACCTTGGATGATTCCAGTGAGGAGGTACCTTCTGTCTCAGGCGCAGGGGACAATATTTCATCCCCGACCCGAGCTTTGGAACCTTCACGTTTGGCCCCTGAACGGGACCAACTAAGTCAAGCTGGTCTCCCAGCCAGCGTTATTGACACTATTCTAGCCGCTAGAGCTCCCTCCACTAGAAAAGCTTATGCCCTCAAATGGAATGTTTTTGAAAGTTGGTGCATGACGAAGCAGGTAGACCCAGTCCACTGCCAAATTGTTTCAGTGCTGAAGTTCCTGCAAGATAAGTTGTCCTCGGGCTTGTGCCCTAGTACCCTTAGGACGTACGTGGCCGCTATCTCAGCCTGCCACGTTCCAACCGAGGGGATTACTTTGGGAAAACACCCTTTAGTTGCCCGTTTTATTCGTGGAGCTAAATGGTTGAGGCCACCCACTAGAGCCACGACCCCTTCATGGGATTTATCTATCGTGCTCGAAGGTCTAATTGACACTCCTTTCGAACCGCTAGAGTCAGCGCCTGACAGGCTTCTGACTCTTAAGATGGTTTTTCTTATGGCCATTACCTCTCTCAAGAGGATTGGGGATCTGCGCGCCTTGTCAGTCTCCCCATCCTGCCTGGACTTTGCCCCTGGGCTAGTCAAGGCCATTCTGCATCCTCACCCGAACTATCTTCCGAAAGTTCCATTTTTTAAACATGCACCCTGTTGTTCTTGAAGCCTTCTGTCCTCCGCCTTTTACAGCTTCGGAGCAGGAGAGACTTCACCTATTATGTCCAGTACGTGCTCTTCGGATTTACGTCCACCGCACCTGCCAGTGGCGTAGATCAGAGCAGCTCTTTATTTGCTATGGAGGCCGCAACCGGGGGGCGGCCGCTACTACGCAGACCATGTCACATTGGGTGAGAGATGCTATTGCTCTCTCCTATGAGGTGCGTGGGCTCACTTCGCCTCTAGGAATCAGAGCTCATTTAACCAGGGGGATTGCTTTATCTATTGCACTAGCAAGAGGTATTCCCCTGCAACAAGTGTGTGACGCGGCGGGCTGGTCCTCTCCGCACACATTTATTAGATTTTATAGTCTGGATGTTCCTGTCACTCCGGGCTCACGAGTCCTCGAGTCAGCTTCCCAGACATAGTCCTGAGACCTCTCAGCCTTGTGCGCACACGCTACACAATGCGGGGTCCAGACACTCGCAGTGCGGCGACGTTGGTACTCTCGTTCCCATAGCGTTTTCACGCAGCATCGAGTGTAGCCTTTGAAAGGGAACGTCTCGGGTTACTTTGTTGTAACCCTGTTCCCTGAAAAGGCGGGAACGAGATGCTGCGTCCCAATGCCGCACTGCCCACGTGACCGGACGTCCGTTCAGACAATCAATCTGAGGAATGTTGCCGGCTCACTCCTATTTATAACCTGCAGGTGCATCTAATCAGATGACGTCACCTGACCGAGGTTATATAAGCCAAAATTTGGCGTGTTTGGTACACACATGCTTCACAACCGGCAACACGAAAAGATATTCCCATAGCGTTTTCACGCAGCATCTCGTTCCCGCCTTTTCAGGGAACAGGTTTACAACAAAGTAACCCGAGATGTTCTTGTGGCTGTGACATCATACAGTATCTACAGCAGTCTGTCCTGCATAGATTTACTGCAAGAGAGCAGAACATGCTCGACAGTCTCTCTCTCCTGCCATTCCTCACATTTCACGTTTGGTGTTTATCTATAAATAGAGTCCTATTAAGGTTGCTGTGCCTAATTCTTAGTCTGCTATTTAATTTATATAACTTTTCCCCTTCTTATCACATCTGCTATGTTCTGTATTAAATGCAAATGTTGCTTTTTCTCATTATCCCACTTCTGTTGCAATTGTTTTTTTTTGCATTTCTCTACCCTTTTCCCTCTTACTTTGATTATTTGATATTGTCCTCAACATTGACTTTTTTAACTCACAGACCTTCTATGGAGAACAGAATCTGTCTCTCAGACATCACACACAGTCTAGTCTTTAGTCTAGTCTTAGCAACGAGTTTTGATAAACACTGAAATCTGTATGTTTAGCAGGAAATGTTATTTTTCAAGATGATTTTACTTTTATTTTTATTTTTTGCACAGCTCATTTAAGAAGTGAATATGTTGGAGCTTGTCAGAACCCTGAGCAGTGAGATGCAGAGTGTACCCCAGTACTGTGCTGCTAAAAGCCTTCCTTCAGCAATGGATTCATCCTGCAGCTGTACTGTGACCAGATTATGGCCTGAGTTCAGGATTCACTGTCGAGGCTCCAGACAAACATAAATCTTTAATTCAATTAAATTTTATTTGTATAGCGCTTTTAACAAAGGTCAGTGTCACAGACCAACTTTACACAATCAAAAGAAAATTATGGAAATGTGTATAAAATGTGTGTAATATGTATGAATCAGAATGATCAGACTGTTCTTGATGAGCAAGCCGAGAGCAACGATGGCAAGGAAAACTGCCTGAGCTAGCATTAGGAAGAGACCTTGAGAGAAACCAGACTCAGCGGGGAACGCAACCTCATTTGGGTGGTAACAGATAATCTTAAGTGGTCTGTGGCTCCTAAACCCAAAATATTTATGAACCAAATCAAATTTTTAGGAGGCAAAACTGAACCCTTTTTTATAACATGAAGCAGTGCTTTGCTAATATTATCTGATACAGATGATTGAATTGCTAATAAATATGGCTGCAACAACTATATATATATATATATATATATATATATATATTTATATATACTGAACAAAAATATAAACGCAACAACTTTTGTTTTTGCTCCCATTTTTTATGAGATGAACTCAAAGATCTGAAACATTTTCTACATACACAAAATAACCATATCTTTCAAATATTGTTTACAAATCTGTCAAAATCTGTGATAGTGAGCACTTCTCCTTTGCCGAGATAATCCATCCCACCTCACATGGGTGCCATATCAAGATGCTGATTAGACAGCATGATTATTGCACAGGTGTGCCTTAGACTGGCCACCTGTAAAAGGCCACTTTGAAAGGTTCAGTTGAATCACACAGCACAATGCCACAGATGTCGCAAGTTTTGAGGGAGCGTGCAATTGGCATGCTGACAGCAGAAATGTCCACCAGAGCTGTTGCTTGTGAATTGAATGTTCATTTATCTACCATAAGCCGTCTCCAAAGGTGTTTCAGAGGATTTGGCAGTACATCCAACCAGCCTCACAACCGAAAACGACGTGTAACCACACCAGCCCAGGACCTCCACATTCAGCATGTTCACCTCCATGATCGTCTGAGACCAGCCACTCGGACAGCTGCTGAAACAATCGGAGTGCATAACCAAAGAATTTCTGCACAAACTGTCAGAAACAGTCTATATATAAACAGTCTATATATACATGGAGCTCATAGGAGACCTGGCAAAAGGAAGTTCCCCTAGCAGATAACAGGAAGCAGGGAATAACTGTTTAAAGTACAGTGTGAAAGGGAATGCAGAAACTCACTAATGTTAATTACTTTGCCATAAGACACACATAAATTAAAATGTTTTTTTTTTCTTCACAAATTCATGTGTGTCCTCTGCGATGCATTCCAAAAACTAAAGTACAGCTGCCAAATTCTCTTATTTTTCAATGTTGTTTTAGGCTAATGAAATGTAATGGTATTTTGGATTGGTTAATCTCATCAGCCAATTGTACCCTGACACAAATCAGTGAAAAATAACATAATTTTCTGGACAAAGCGATGGACATAATTCTTTGGATACATCACATAGTGCTAGTGGAAAAAGTATGTGAATCCTGATTTAATGACTTCAAAAAAGCTAATTGGTGTCAGGCGTTGCCGTACCTGGAGTCTTGTTAAGCAAATGAGTTTAGAGGTGTGGAGCTACTTTGAGAGCTAAAAAATAAAAAAAATCACATAAGCATTTTGAGTTTGCTCCACACAAGAAGAATATGTTAAGGTGAACCATGTCTCACCAACCATAGCTTTCAGAAGATCTATGATCAAGAATTGTTGATTTACATAAAGCTGGAAAGAAGAATTTAGAAATTCACCAGCCTACAGTTAGGCAAATGGAGACTCTTTGAGACTGTGGTTACAGTATCTATCAAAAAGTGGGCGTCCAGTCAAAATGACCCGAAAAGCACAACAAAGACTCATCAGTGAAGTAAAGAAACAACCCTGAGTGATAGGCAAAGACTTGACGCTATCATCAGAGCACAAATGAAGCTGCTGCCGATTATAAAGAACACAACTGCATGCCTGAAGGTTGCGAAAGAGCACATTGACACTCCACAGCAGTATTGGCAAAATGTTCTGTGTACTGATGAAACTGAGATTGAACTTGTGCTTAATGTTGTAGTGTGTGATATGACAGAGTTAAAGCAGTTCTGCCAGGAATAATGGGCTTATAATTTCTCAAGGGCTCACTTACTTTTTCCACTACCATTTGGAATGTTGAATGAGTGTGTTCATTAACATAAAAGATTATAGTTTTTTCCTGTTATTATTTTAGGCACATTATATTTGTCAATACTCTTGACTTAGATGAAGATCAGCTCATTTATGACATTTTATGACAAATTAATGCAGAAAACCAGGAATTCCAAAAGGTTCACATAGTTATATATACATATACAGTAGAGTATATGCAAGTACACAAAAAGCATTTCACACATAATCTATAGGTGTGTGTGTTTGGTGATGTCAATACCATGCAAGATTTGTCTTCTTATTCATTCTCTGGTTCTACATTAGCTACTAATCCATAGCATTTTATTCTTTGCTCTTTTTTATCACTGCAGTCTCTCTCTCTCTTACTTTACACACAGACAAACACACACTTATACTTCTCTCAATTATACTTTGCATGCATAAATAAAATTAAACTATCCTCACATGCTGCTTAAAAAAGAAAGTACACGGCCCGAAACACTTTGTCAGTAACATTCACTGAGCAGGCGGATGGTTAGTCCAGCTGCTCATCTGCTCCAGATTGTCCATGTTTATATGTTGTGTATATTTGTGGCTTCCTCTTAGTTCATAAACTTCGAACATAATGAACGTTTCTATAAAAATATCCTAACATGGACGTTTTTTTCATTTTACCACTTCTTTGCTTGCTGTTTGTTTATTTATTGGTGACCTAATGTACACTGATTGACGTAGATATACCAAAGACATTTTGTGGCCTTTTTCTACAACTTTATACATTGACAGGCTTAAGATTTTACATTTAGAAAAATATGTAGGAATATAAAAACGTTTTTTTTTTTTTCTTTTTTTTTTTACAGTATATATCTGTTCTTGAATGTCGGGATATAAGGATTAAATTGATGTTATTGTCACTAAAGCACGTAAAAATACCGATATACTGTACACTAGTCTTACTTGATCTAAGTGCTGCATTCGACACCATAGATCATAATATTCTCATAGACCGCCTACAAAATCATATAGGTATTCAGGGGCAAGCATTAAAATGGTTTAGATCATACCTGTCTGATCGATACCATTTTGTAGATCTAAATGGAGTACCGTCTGATGTAATGCCAGTGAAATATGGTGTCCCACAAGGGTCAGTTTTAGGACCTCTCCTGTTCTCAATTTACATGCTTCCCCTGGGAAACATCATTAGAAGGCATGGGATTAGTTTCCATTGTTATGCTGATGATACCCAATTATACATCTCAACAAAACCAGATGAAATACCCAAGTTGTCTAGATTAACAGAGTGTGTCCAGGACATAAAAGATTGGATGACCAATAACTTTCTTTTACTAAATTCAGATAAGACAGAGATATTGCTCATCGGCCCAAAAACCAGCACACAACAGCTTTCACAATTCAGCCTGCGTTTAGAAGGATGTACTGTTACTACTAGCTCAACAGTAAAAGACCTGGGCGTGATATTAGACAGCAACTTGTCTTTTGAAAATCATATTTCCAATATCACTAAAACAGCCTTTTTCCATCTTAGAAATATTGCCAAACTTAGGAGTATCCTATCCGTATCTGATGCAGAAAAGCTAGTTCATGCATTCATGACCTCCAGACTGGACTATTGTAATGCATTACTAGGTGGTTGTCCTGCATCCTTAATAAACAAGCTACAGTTAGTCCAAAATGCAGCCGCCAGGGTTCTCACTAGATCCAGAAAATATGATCATATAACACCTATATTATCATCCCTGCACTGGCTACCTGTTCAATTTAGAATTAATTACAAAATAGTACTACTTACATACAAGGCTTTAAATGGTTTAGCTCCCTCATACCTAACCAGTCTTTTGATACGCTATAATCCACCACGTCCCTTAAGATCACAAAACTCCGGACTTCTGGTAATTCCCAGAATTTTAAAATCTACAAAAGGGGGCAGGGCATTTTCATATTTGGCTCCAAAGCTTTGGAATAGCCTTCCAGACACTGTTTGGGGAGCAGACACGGTTTCCCAATTCAAAAGTAGGCTCAAGACGCATCTCTTTAATCTGGCATACGCGTAACTCAACCCATAACCTCATACTCCATTACACTTATCCTGAATGGCAACTACGCTAATTCTCTCCATCTTTTCTGTACTTTTCTACCCATCCTGAGACATCTGGAGATTGTGCCAGCTTTAGTAGACAAAGGCCAACCCTGCGAGGTTCTTGAGGCATCCAGAGAAGGACCAGCTCCAGCTGAAATCTGCCTTATTATGGCTGGAGCTACACATCCTGCTCCTGTGCTTCAAGTGATCCTGACCCCATCTGCCCTCTGCACCTACTGCTGAACTGAATCTACACAACTTCTGATATATTGAACTTTCACCTGCACAACACACTTAATGTTATTTCTATCTGTTATCACCCAGATGAGGATGGGTTCCCTGTTGAGTCTGGTTCCTCTCAAGGTTTCTTCCTATTGCCATCTCAGGGAGTTTTTCCTTGCCACTGTCGCCGTCACCCTTGGCTTGCTCATCAGAGACATTTCATTCATCATTCATTCATTTAATTATTATCTAGACACATTTTTCTTACACATACACACTTCCAAATATTTTCTTTTCTTTTCTTTCTTAAGAAAAAAAAAAAAAAAAAACTTTCATTTTTTTTTTCTTGTGAAGCTGCTTTGGGACAATGACCATTGTTAAAAGCGCTATATAAATAAAATTGAATTGAATTGAATACACTCTGGCGAAGCTCTCCTCTGGCAGGTCTTTAAGGATTAAAGCAGTTTGTAACTTGAGTCTGTAATCTCTGTATTGCTTAAGTTTAATACACTTTATTATATAACTATGATATTTGTAATAAAACAAGATTCTGTTGAACAGTCTGCTGTTTTCTTTTGTGATCAGATCCCTATCCGTTAAAAGTGGTTCGTGCCTCTGCCCTACATATCTATAGTGTATACAGTGTGTTTGTAACATCAACATTAATAGGATAAAAAGTCAAAGTTCACATCATTGGGATTTGTAACTGACAGATTGCATGTAATATTTATTAAAAAATTAGCAAAGTTCTATATTTAGTCAGCGGTAGTATTTTATAGATTATCACAAAAACTGTTTCTAGTAGAAACTATTTCTAGAATAGAAATTTAATAAAACTTTTCACATGAATATGTATTCCTCAGCCTTTAAAGCATTTTAAGATGATAAAAGTACATGTGGATGAACTGTTGATCTACCCATTTTACTTCACATTCTACATTATTATATAATCCAGGCTGGCTGGCTTCCTGGCCTCCTTTTATAGTCCTATCGCTCTCTCCCAGACGGTGGGAATAGGAAACCGGCTGTGTCCAATTATGGCGTCCCGCCCCCTTTTCCTGTGCCTTGTCAGTGGCTGTAAACTTAAACTTTGTCTGCTGGGTACGCGGAATGGTGAAATCTGTAAGATTACTCCATGTAATACATTAATACAAGATAATTAAGACAAAGTTTTTTTTTCTTACATTTCATTACAAAAACACAACAATATCACTGAATTCAGCGTTACACTTACAAATACTAACTCAGTAAGAAATCACTTTAAGTTATGACCTTTCATTTGTATAATTCAGTCTTTGAGAGCTTATAAGGTTGTGGTGTGTTTTGTTATTATTATTATTATTATTGCCAGCCCCACTCTGTGAAGATATCCACAAGCAGGAAGAAAATGAAGCCCACTGCCCAGCTGGTGGAGACAGTGCAGGACGAGGCAGATGTGAAGCAGGGGAAGGTTCAGGCAGTGCGTGGTTCTGTAATAACATGTGTAAAGCTATGTAGCGTCGGGGCAGCAACACAGACACAGAGGCGCAGACAGCAGGTTGCAGCGGTAATCAAACTGAGGTGTTTTATTTAGAAGACTTGTGCACACACACACACACACACCCACACACACACACACCCACAGTGAATAACGCAGGGAGAAGTCCTTCAGTGAGGAAGAGTTTTAGCCTGCTCATCCTCTGAAGAAGCACCGCAGCAGCGATAACCCCAGCTGGACGAGGAAGCCGGGCTGCTGGAGGCGAAAGAACGAGGCCGGGAAGGAAGGTGTGAGCTGCGGCAGCAAGTCCTCCGTTCGGTTTCCGTTCGCCTGACCTTTTGGGGTCTGCAGATACTGGAGAGAAGTGACGTTTATTTTTCTTAACAATTGACTCACCAGGCTGGCTTCCTGGCCTCCTTTGATACTGTAGCTCCTATTGCTCTCTCCCAGATGGTGAGTGGGAATAGGAAACCGGCTGTGTCTGATTACGGCAGCAAAAATGGCTAACATGGATTAGCTCAGGGATAGCAAGACTCAGCTTACAACTTGCTTCTAGACTAGGACGACATGGTTCTAGTTCGGCAGGGTGTTATTCAAGTATTAAGGTATTATAAAAATTTGTACATGCTCTGTGCTATACTGCATGCTCTACATATACTCCATGCAGCTCCTTAAAGTCTATAATGACCAGAGGATCAGGTCAGAGAGGCAGGAAATTTATTTTATTCCAGGAGGGACTGCCAGTAGTCACCATATCCTGTAAATATTATTTCACAAATTGCTCCAATGCTTTCAATGTAATCATAGGGAAATATGGGTTAAATTGGCTGCCATGTCAACATTGGCCATACGGAGATACGTGAGCAGCATGCCAGGGCTTCAACCTGACATAATAATGTCTCTAATTACATTAAAGCCTGTCAGCTTATTTTTAGCTTTACTCTGTTTACTATTTCTACAAACTCTTTTCCCATCAACTTACGCTTGTTCCCAATAAGTCACACAGTGTCCTGGCTTTATTTTAAAGAAAGCCTAGCACTCATACAGTATCTGTCAAAAAACACAGAAATAATGTTTTGTAACCTAAAAGCAGTAGGTAGTATGTCAATTGAATTTGCATCATCAACTGTCATTTATATCGTCAACTGTGACAAAGACACACACACACACACACACACACAATCAGATCTAGCCATGTGAATTAGAAACTGTGTCATTGGACGTGAGTTTCCTTCCTTCAGGACATTCATGGCGCCATTTCTTAAAAATTGTATTTTCTCATTTATTGCAAGTGGTGTTTCCTCTGTTTCTCTCTTGTGGTAAGCAATATATGTATATATATATATATATATATATATATATATATATATATATATATATATGTTTACTGTACATAATCAATAATGTGTGTCATTTTTACCAACAGTATTTTTGGGGCTATTTTATGTTGCCATACACCAATGCCATGTTTCTACTGAGGCACTTTTAAAAAAGTGCTAAGAGCAGAAGTCACTTAAAAAAATACCAGACATTTTCACTTTAACATTGTAAATTTGCTGTCTAATGTGACACTTTGAAATCTCACAGTAATACATTTACTCTAAAAAAGTGTGTATTCACACTTACATGAAAAAGATGTTACATAAGAAGATTTTCAAGCTTATTACAAACAAAAAAATATTTACATCAGGGCTGCTCAATTAGTTTAAAATGGGGACAATTCATAAAAAGGATCCTCTGAAATATGGCATAAAATGGGAGTAATCACATGAACAGATACAAAGTTAAATAAAGTCAGCTTTATTAAGGGGAAGAATCAAGGCACATACTGTACAATATACAAACTACATCATTCATCCAAAAATGTATTCTTATTAATTATTTGATTACCGTACCTGTTACATATTTTAATCTCCTTAGCCAACATTTGGCATTAAATAATAATAATAATAATAATATATTATTATTATTATTAGTATTATTATTATTATTGTTGTTGTTTTTGTTGTTGTTTTGGTGGGAGGATAAGTAGTATACATTTTCAGAGCAATATAATCACAGTAGTGCAGATGCTGGGCAGTAAAGAGTGAGTGATTATTCATTTTAAAATATATATTATATATATCTATATATATATATATCTATATATATATATATCTATATATATATATATATATATATATATATATATATATATATATATATATTAACATTTATAAAATACTTTTATTTTTATCAATTAAATTTTCAATATAAATTAAATTTGTATTTGTCACATACTGTCCAGAACCATACACAATATGGTATGCAGTGAAATAAGGATAGATGAGATAAAGAATATAAAATATAAAATTTACAACATAATTACAAAAAATTAAGTATAAAATGTGTGTATAAAAGAGGGGTATAAGTATGGACTGTATAAATTATATAAATTTTTCTGGGAGCAGCAGTATGGGTGGCCAAGGAGTGTAAAATTAAATGATGAGTGTGTGACAGCAGCAGTGGTATTGTCCATGTTTTAAAGTGCATGATATTTTATTGAAATTAATTCAAAATAATGTTTTTGTTTGTTTCTTTTTTTTTCTGTTTTTTTTTTTAACACAGCTCATGTTGATACAATATTTTGGAATCCTGAGCAGTAAGATGCAGACACCATTACTGTGCTGGTGTTGCTCCAGTTTGTGAAGTAAGACCTTCAAAGCTAAAGCTCTCCTTTCTTAATAGATTATTTCTGCAGCTGGACAGTGACCAGATGATAGTGTGAAATTATAACCTGAGTCTAGGATTCACTGTCAGGGATCGAGACAAACATAAATCTTTAGTGGTCTGTAGTTCCTGAAGCCAAAATTAAATCTAAATTTCAATCCAAAAACATGCAGACTAGACTAATTGTTGTTCCCAAATTGCCCATAGTGTGTGAGTGAGCATGTGAGTGTGTACATGTGTGTTTGCCCTGCGATGGATTGGCACCCCATCCCATTTCCTCTAAGTCTCCTGGGATAGGCTCCAGGCCCCCTGTACAGGATACAGCAGTATTGATGAGGTGAGGAACATTTGAACCTGCGACCTTCTGATCAGTAATCCAAGTTATTAACCACTGGACAATCCCTGCTCCAAATTTTCTATTATCTGTAATATATCAGCTTGTTTGGGAGCGCCGGGATTCTCATTTGCATATCTTGATTTAAGTGCCAACAGAATCATAAACAAAACACTCAGCACAATAAAACATTAAAGACTTTCCGCATTGATAGCAAAACCTTCAACATGTTTGTGTGACATTGTTTTCCCCGCAAAGAATGTGAAACAATGGAATGAATATGGATTTCCAACAAATACACATAAAAGCATTGAGCATCCTTTCATGCATTATCATGCATTATTATTTACATGTTACTTCCATGTTTGTCTCGTGCAGTGACATCACGAGCATGTGACATTGCTTGTGTGCAATTTGTGCAACCATGTGTTTCCAACTAAAACAGTAAAATGCGTTGTGTGTTCTTTTACTCACGGTCTGTAGATCCGAGATGTGCATGCCACCGTGATCTAGTTTTTTTTTTTTTTTTTTATTCCTGCTGTTTGTTTTATCATTTATTGGTGACCGAATGCAAACTAATTGACGTAGATGGTCGAAATAAATTTTGTGGTGTTTTAAAGTATTTTCTGCAACTTTATACATTAACAAGTCTGAAGTTGGCGATTGTGACACTCTTCAATTTTTTACTTTTCTATACATCCAGTAGTTTTAGTTTATTGCACTTTTAATTAATGAATCAATAATTATTGACCATTAATTAAATGACAGTAAATATACAACATGAACATTAATATGATGTATGCAGCACATATTTTAGCATATTTTACATGCAGAAGATACATGCTTACAAACATTCTAAATATTTTAAGGTGCCCCATGGATGCTTGTTGAGGTAAAAAAAAAAGGCTGAAAAGACAGGTGTGTTTGAGTCTAGAAGTTTCCTTGTGTGTTATGCTTTGAGAGTTTTATAACCTTGGCCTTGAGGAGAAGAACATTGTGTGTAGTTAAACATTGGTTGTGGGAGGATTTGAATCAACATCCACATGCAAAACTGCTATTTTTTCTTCTCTTTCACCCACTGTGTTGAACGAATAAACCATCCTTGGTGGGAAAATAAAACTTTTTTTTCTTGCATGCTATTGACTGCTGGCTTGTTTATAGAGCAACAGAATTTTCCGTATCAGTTAGCTGTCACTTTCTGTACTATGATGGGGCCTGAAACCTGACTGAAATCCAAATTCAAATTTTATTTGTCACAAACACAGTTATACACACTACGATATGCAGTGAAATGCTTACATGACCACCAGTGACCTTATAAAAAAAAATTAAAGCTTATGGATAAAAAAATAAATATGAATAAAAAGGAATACGATAGAAAAAAAAATTAAACTAGGATAAAAATAGAAATATACTGTACAAATAAGAACATTCACAATATAGCAAAATATAAAAAATAAAGAGAAAAAATATTAATTTGTAAACATTTAGACATTTGGTGTAAAAAAAAAGACTGTGGGTGTGCAAATATGCATAAAAAGTGTCTTATTAAAGTGAAGTTTCACGATTTTGGTTCTAGCACTGCTTGCTGTAGATTAAGTGCAGGCCAAGTGTCCAGGTGAGTGAGTGATATGTGGAGGAGATGAGAAATTGCATCGTCTGTGAAGTGGTTTGGGTGGTATGCCAACTGTAATGGGTCCAGTGTGTCGGGTAGTGAAGAAATGATGGAGTCTCTGACCAGACGCTTAAAGCACTTTATCACTAAGTTTTTCAAAGTAGTTTCATCTCGCGGGAAAACACGCGCAGTCTTAATGGCCACATCTGTACATACTCCTTTATGACAGTACACATACTCTTATAGTATACATTCTCCAACACATTTGTTTTTTATTACAGTGCACACAAGCATGCAAACACACACACACACACTCCTAGTGTACACACTCCAACATACTTTTCCTTTACAGCGCACAGACTGTGTACAAGCAGCTGAAAAACATTTAATGTGAGAAGTACCAAAATGCTTTAAAAAGTATAGAGAGAAAGCTAATTTCTTGCTGTGGCGGATAATAAAGACTAATTTAACAGTAGGATCAGATGGAGGAAAGACTGCCATCACTGTTGTGGTGGTGATGGTTGCTGTTCTTGCTGCTGCTGTTGGATTTGTCTTCTATACGAAGAAGCTCTGTGGTAAGAAATAAATGATTCCAAGCAAAAATATTTCACTTAAAGTTGTTTTAAAGTTTTTTTTTTTTTTTTGCTTAAGCACAATTTTAAAAACAAGGCTCATTTTGTCAAAACACTGTACAAAATTCACAGATCCACACCCACAAATAGCAGAACACCTCAGTTATTTTGCAAAATTCACTTTATTCAAAACTTTACATTCATTTAACAAAACCCAACTTGGAACACACGTGTTTCATACATTCTGATTCTCTTAGATTCATTTACACACCACTGTGCTCAGACTTAAACACTTGTAACTGTTAGATTTTTCAAATTACATAATCTGGGTTAGATTTTTTTGTTAGTGTAAAATTCATGAATAATGAAAAAAAAACATGACACTAATACTGTACATAGACGAAAATGTTTATCTCACCACATTGTAAAGCTATTCAATACATTCATGCTTTTCCAAAAGTTGCATTTCAAATCAGAACATATTCGAAATCCAATATAGTACACTAACCAAAACATGTGGAAACAAAACAAAAGCATAAGTATAAAGTTCAAAAAAGAAATATAAGAAAGGAAAAAATAGCACCTTATCATAGGCGATGTCCTCTCTTGCAAGATAGCGAGGGAAGAATCTTCTTCAATGGCGAGTACATGCTTGCACAGACCCTGCATCGATTAGGTCACAGGCCTCCTGACATACAGTAGAGCTGGAGATCGTAAACCTTCCACCACCATGACGAAAAAACTCTTCAATGGGGTTGAGGAAGGGAGAGAATGGTGGGAGGTTTTGAAGTGAAAATGTTGGATGATTAAGAAACCAGTTTTGGACAAGAGCAGATTGGTGGAAAGATACATTGTCCCAGATGAAAATGTATCTCGACTGCTTGGCATCCATTTGTTGTTCTGCTTTGACAATGTTGTGAAGTCTGTCTAAAAATGTGATAATGTAGGCTGTGTTGTAAGGATCTAACTTGACATGGCGGTGTAGGTTCCCGTTATGTGGGATTCCTCACACATTGTAATGTTGCCTGCATGTTGGCCTGGGACATTCAGAATAGTTCTATGGCCAATGATGTTTCTCCCTCTTCTTCTTACTTTAGTCAGGTTGAACCCTATGAAAATAAATTAATGTGAGATTGGATCACCATCAGTTAGCACAGTGGTTCTTAAACATTTTCTGTCATTCCCCACTTAAGGTGGTGGGCGAATTTTCAAGCCCCACTTGTCAACAAAATGATAACGAAATCGACCAAGTTTACTCTTTATTGAAATATCAATTTCTAAACCAATAAGATCAAACAACACCAAGTTTAAAACAGATCAAATACACGTGCATTTGTTATAACAGGCTTACTTTGTCACTTATCTGGAGCTATCTTTTAAAGAAGTCGAGTGGCTTATTAACGTGACTGGGGTGTGTTGTCTCTAAGTGTCTTCCTACTTTGTTGGGTCTCATGCTGTCTGCTGCCAGCTGTTTAAGACACAAAACACACACAGGTCTCTCCTCTGCCCCCACCATCCCCACCATGAATCCAAGCGCAACATAGGCTCCATTATGTTTTCCTTTCGGCTGGCTTTTTGGTTGATTAGGCTGATAGTGCTGAATCACCTGCTTTTTTGTGGTCCATGTAACAAATGTATCCATTGACGTTATTACGCTCACTACATACGGTACGCTACTGACCCGGTTTGTGTCCGCAGTAAAGTTAGTTTTATATTCGCATCTCCAAATTCAATAGCTGCGTAAAATAAATAAATAAATGAAATTACATATATAATACCGAATGTTTACTTATATATTTTTCCTCTGCAATTAACATGCCGACGTTTTAATTTTCCACTAATTCCCTCCCGTTCATTGCGCCCCACCTGTCATGTCTGTATTCCCCACTAGTAGGGCGCACCCCACACTTTGAGAACCATGGAATTAGCAGAACTCTCTGAAAAAAATAGAGAAAATTTAAAAAGGTTTTGTGTGCAGCGGACAATACTGAAGTGGACATTACTTACCTAAACAGATTCATGCCGTAGGTTTTTTACTCCTTTACAATTTCTTTCAAATGGCACGCTGTACAGTTATTTCATCTGGATGTGATGTTCTTTAAGGATTTGCACCAGTGCTGTTAGAAAGACCTGATGGACATTAAAAACTGTGTGGTCATTTAGGATATTTGTCTGAATTTCTCTAAGACATATCGCATTCTTAGCCACAACCATGTTTATAATAGCTCTCGCTTGTTCCTCTGTAAATATGGGGCCCCTTACTTCTCTATGTTTTCGACCCTTAATCCTATGTAGATCAATCAAAATACATGTTACAGTAAATGTCACAAGACAGCACACAAGACATTGTCTCAAACATGGAACACAGTGAATGGTACCAAATAGTACTGATGGACGTCATGTATACTGACAGCAGAGAAAAGTTGTTTTTACTTTTACTTACCTGTGCTCTTGTCAAAATTTCAGAATTACTGAAGCAACAGTATATCTGCCGAGGTTGGGCTGAACTCTCTCAACCCATAGTTTACAGCATGGTCAACCAAGGCTGCTCAAATTGCATCTGTTAAATTTGGTCCCCGCCTTCTTTGTCCATGTCCTCCAGGTCTACCTCCTTCTCTCCCTCTTCCTCTCTCTACCCCCCCCCCCCCCCCCATTTCTTCATGGACTGCTAGACTGCCCCTGTCATCCTAACTTTTTCTTTTACTGAGAGATTGCCTTCCATTTTTGTTGAAAATAAAAGGTATACTCACCTGTTGCTTATTTACAGTATAGTGCTTATCTGATTAAGTATGTAGTTATGCACCTACAGTTAATGCCTGCAGATGTGACGGCCATGTTTGATTAATTGGCTTTTAGAGGTGGTAATTGGAAAGCAGTGTCTTAATATGGCAAATTTTCTGTGTCTAACTGTGTCTATTAGAATTGTATTTAGTGTTTTGCAAAAAGTGTAAGGCTGAGAATGGGCTTATAGTTGTGTAGATCTGGCCTGAGGTTTTTATCCTTGAGAGTAAGGTTTTAGTAACTGTGTGTTATTTTTAATTTTAGTGTGTAAGCAATAAAAAATAAAAAAAAAACTGACAATGTAGAATTTTCCACATTTTTATTACATGTAATATCTTGAGAGTTTAATTAAGGACAGTGCTCTCCACTCACAGAACTTCTATAGAAAACTGAATCTGTCTCTCAGACATCACACACACATTCTAGTCTTCAGTCTAAGTCTGGTGTTATTCAGTAAATCCCTCAGTTTCCTGCTGAAAATACAGATTTTCAGTGTGTATCAAAACCATTACTGTGTGTGTCTAAAAGTAGAAGCTTTTTATATCATTTAAAACCATTTATTACATCAGTAGCAGCCGTGTGCTCACGCAGGACAGTTCCAGGTGCATAACTTTTTTTTTTTTTTTTTTTTGTGCATACATTTAACACTAGAGATAAACAGGTGAACCCTTAAGGAAAACCCTCCCTGCAACAAGCAGCGATGCACTTCAGTACATTTTTAAATTTCATTTTTGTGCACCTTTAACCTTACTATAATGAGCTTAGTAACTTAGTGTACTTGAAAACTTTGATGGCAAAAGTTTTTGAATTCACAATCACATGATTTGATTCAGTTAATTTTTTTAAATCACTTTTATATTTTATCACATATTTGTTACATAAAATGTTATTGATATCAATTTGGGAATGCCAATTAGCCTAATCTGCATGTCTTTGGACTGTGGGAGGAAACTGGAGTACCTGGAGGTAACCCACTAAGCACTATACAGCCACAAAACTAACTTTCCACCAACTCTAGATAGCACAAAATATTTTATGGTCCAAGCATTTATAATGATGTTTAGATGACATCAGACCCCAAACACAGCCATTGTTTAATATCTTTGAAAAATATCCAAATGCCTTTATACATACAATTCTCCAAACTTGGTGTCCAAAACAGATAGGGCCCATCTCCACCATCACCAGCAGCACCATCAACCCCAGCAACAACACCAGCCCTCACAGTGTTACTTCAGAATAGTGGGCATAGTATTACTGAAAGCATCCCAGGACGAAGCTTATCTGGTCTTACCTCCTGTAGCCCCTTTCAGGAGATAAAGGCCTACATAAGTGGTTAATTATTTTAAATAATTATATATGTACATCTATTGTGTGTCAGTGTGAGCCCATTGATTCCACACCTCCCATCTTAAATACAACTTACATACTCATTTTCTTGTAGCTACTTATTATAATTACCTGATTATGTTAGTTGCTGTTGTATTTTAGGAATCATAATCTATTGTCAGGTGGCTCAGAGTTATATGTGTGAAAAATTCAGATGTGGCCTGAACAAAAAAAAATGAGGTGAACCAATTTTCTGGGTAAAGTTATAATTTAACTGTCTAATTTTCTCCATTCTCTACCAGGTACTGATTTAATCTGTCTGTAACCTGTAATCTGCAATGGCTGGACATTTGTCGTTTGCTTTGTCAGTCATGCCCTGCTCCATGCCATGTTGTGCCCAAATCATTTTCTGTTTCATGGTTTGCCTAAACGTGTGCCATATTATTTAGACTATCAGGAATACCCAAAGAAAGGAGAACTGTACTACACTGACTGCTGGTCTGTTGTTCTCTTTTTAACTGGTAATTTGTGTGGGATGAAACAAGGTGTACCACATGCTGTTCCAGACTTTTTAGCCCTCTGTGAATACAGTATTACTTTTTTTCCCCTGCCTTTTGCTTTTATGTGTTTTTTTTACAATTATACTTGTTATAAGGTTATTTAGGTTGAGTTACCTAATTTTGTTTTCATCTTGAACTGTCAGGGTGGTACTGCGGATATTGGGACTGCAGGACTGACATTTAGTTTGTGTAGATCTATGCTGTTTGCTTTGCTGCTTCTATTCATCCAAAGCTATAGAAACTTGACTTACTGTATTGTGTTTCCAACATTCATGCAGGGTGGTCTTTGTTGAGTGTGTCTCATTATGTCATATAACTTGGGGTTTTGCTATAGACACTTTCAAACCCCATTTGTTTATCCAGTCTTCAACATTATGTGTATTAAATCCCGTGCACCATCCTAATTTCCCTATGCATTTTCCCCTGCATAGCATACCACTATTTTATTTATTTTGTTTTTACAAGGGTTATATAATTATGTAATTATATAATTGTGATATATGATCATGATATATTATTGTTTAGCTTTTTTCTGTCCATATTCTTACTGTTATGGATGCATATTCTTTCCCACAATTGATCACCCCAAACTGTGTCCTTTGCCCTCTAATTGTGGCTACTCCTACACTATTTCCTTTTTCCTGTCATTCTTTATTGCAATTTATCCTTGTAGGTTAAAATCCAGTGTTACAGTGTTCCACTGTAAAACAACTCCCTTATCACTGTGAGCCAGCAGGTCCGCCATTTAACATTTAGGGTCCCTTCTGGCTGTCCTGGTTGGGGGTGGAGGTAGTGGTGCCATCAGTGTGGGAGGAAGGTGCAGAGGTGGGAGTCCATCCAGGTCAAGATCTAAAACAGACTTGTGGCACTGCACTGCGTTAAGTGCAGGTTTCTGAACATTTTTATGCTTAGTTTGAGAGCGCTTCACTCTGATCCCAATGCATCTCTTTGTTTTTAGCTTCTATTTTCATGTTCTAATAAGCTGACCAGTGTATGTGCTCTTTTTAATTTTGTAGATTACCTTTCAATGCATCTAGCTGTAAACTAAAACTTCCTTTCTCAGGGAAGCCATACCGATCCACCCACATTACATACTGCTAAAACAGACTTAAAGAGACTGAACCATAGTTAGTCTGCATATATTTCACATTTATGTATGAGAGCAGTTCTGCTAATCTTTGCTCTTCACGTCTAGTCTTGTTGTGTTAAGCCCCCCTTTTTCTCAACAATTTCCTAAAACAGCATCAGCTTCACATAGATTATATTTAACCTGCTTTTCCCTCTGAAGAGTTCCCTCTGCGGATTTACAATGAGCTTGTTAGATCAAGGGCGGATTTCTCCAAAATCCTGATAAAAGTGCGCACCAGAAGAGTGGCTGCATTCACTGTCAGTCTAATGTGCTCCCCCAGCTGTCCCGGTACTCTGCTGACACCAAGTCTCTGTCAATGTACATAGATCAAGGCTTTTACTCCCTGTACATCTTGTTCTTTCTTGCACATATGCACATTCCTAGCTTTGCAATTATAACTGACCCCTGATTATGCAAACATTATAAGCTCTGATAAAAAAATTTCTACTGTGCTATTTATATTTCTTGTAATGCACTCTCTGGAAGTGTATTGTAGTATTTGGCAAAATATTCATAACTTCCAAAGAAAAATGGCAAAAAGCATATACTATATCTGTGAGAGAAAAGATCAGAACTGCAGGCAAAGTTTCAGATTAATAGCTGGAGTCATTAAAAACACAACACCCACACTTTACACACATTAAAACACAGAGATCTAAGATATTATATTTATTCCATGAGAATAACCTGCCTGTTGTTGTTGTAAAGATATCTGAGTTTTCCAAGCAAACTAATATCCCTGTTTTAAGCTGACAAAACATTAGACAGTGGTTGCCGGTGTATTACTTCCCTACTCAGAAGAGGTAGCTAGTTCTGTCTCGTTTTATTATTATTATATATTTTTTTGGCATATAGGATCATGCATGTACTGTCTAACTGTACTGCGCTTTTGCTATCAGTAGGTGGTTAACAAGTTAGATTCACACCTCTGGTCTGTGTGTGTGGAGATTGCATGTTGCTCTGCATGCTATTTTGTTTATTGCTGTTTGCCATTTCATTTCCCTCAGTTCAAATCAAATTCAAATTCAAATTTTATTTGTCACATACACAGTCATACACAGTACGATATGCAGTGAAATGCTTATACGACCAAACTATAAAAAACTATATATAAGGAATAAATATTAATAAAGAAATAAAATACAAAGGAAAATAAATGTAACTAGTAAAATTAACAACTGTACAAATAAGGGCATGTAAAAATATCACAAAAATAGAATATAGGAATATGGGGTGAAAATATATATATAACATTTTTTTAAATGTTTTAAAGTGGCATTGAAATGTCTTAAAGTGTCAGAGTGGCAAAGTGTCATGTGCAATGGCAGGTAAACATGTATTGTATAAAGTGACATGTGCAATGGCTTCAGATATGTAAATATGTATTGCATGAATGTGTCCATTATTGTCCAGTCATTGTCAATGTTTAAAAGATATTACTCCTGTGTGGTGTGATGTGATTGAGAGACCTTATCGCCTGCGGAAAGAAGCTCCTCCTCAGTCTCTCTGTGTTGGCCTTCAGGGAGCGGAATCGCTTTCCAGACCGCAACAGAGAAAACAGTCCATTGTTGGGATGGCTGAGGTCCTTCACAATCTTCCTGGCCTTGGTCCAGCACCGCTTGCTGTAGATCAAGTGCAGGTCATGGAGCTCGGTGCGGATGATGCGCTCAGCTGAACGCACCACCCTCTGTAGAGCTTGCTGTCCTGCATGGTGTTGTTTCCAAACCAGGTCGAAATGGTCCCCGTCAGGATGCTCTCTATGGTACAGGAGTAGAAATTCCTGAGCACCTTAGAGGGCAGTCTAAAGTCTCTCAAGCGTCTGAGGTGGTAGAGATGCTGCCGGGCCTTTTTTACCATGGTGTTGATGTGACAGGACCATGACAGGTCCTGCGTGATGTGAACACCGAGGTATCGGAAGCTGTCCACTCTCTCCACTGGGTTTTCATTGATGATGGGGGTCTGGTAGTTCCTCTCCTGCTTTGTACTAAAGTCCACTATCAGCTCCTTTGTCTTGCTGACGTTCAGGAGGAGATTGTTCCTCTGGCACCAGTTCTCCAGATTTACAATCTCCTCCAGGTAGGCCGACTCATCATTGTTGGTGATCAGGCCCACCACGACAGTGTCGTCAGCAAACTTCGAACAAAAAGTCGGCGGAATGCAAACAGTAGTGGGTCCAGTGTGTCTGGTAGTGAAGAGATGATGAAGTCTCTGACCAGGCATTCAAAGCACTTTATCACTACTGAAGTGAGGGCTACAGGGCGATAGTCATTGAGAGAAGCAGGATGTGGTTTCTTTGGGACAGGAACAATGATGGACTCTTTGAAGCATGTGGGGATCACTGACTGAGATAAAGAGATGTTGAATATCTCAGTGAACACAGGTGCTAGCTGGTCTGCGCAGGCTTTGAGAATACGGCCTGAGATGCCGTCTGGTCCTGCTGCTTTCCTGGTGTTCACTCTCTTGAAGGCTCTCCTCACGTCATGTATAGTTGTAGTGCAGCCACATAAAGGGCTTTTTCTGTGTACTGCACTTTATAGCATCTATGGAAGTCATGTGACAAAAGACCGAACAACTCGGGACTAAAAGACTCGTGAACCGTTCAATTCTGTTTCCTGTGTACTGCACTGCATATTGTCTGTGGGAGTCACGTGACAAAGGAAAGAACAACTCGGACCAAAGACTTAAAGGTAACTACTAATTTTTGTTTCCTGTACATAACATACGGAGCTTTTGTGATGCTTTGCGCATGCGCGCCCAGTAGGAAATGAGTCATGTTAAAGACTCGTTCATGAACGACCCATCACTAGTTTAAAGCGCTGCAACGAAGAAGCAAGGGAGGAGAGAGATGATGAGGAGACAGCGCTGTATTTTCGAACGAGAGAGTGAAGACAGTGACGAGTTGGATTATACCATTTCTGTATTAATCATTGCCGGACTCATTAACTACACCGTAGTTGCTCCGTTTTCGTGGTCCCGGACTGATTCAGTAATACCGAATAAGCCCAGAGCCGTCTCTCTCGCTACACACACTCACAAACACCTTAATAAATAACCTGGACTCTGGACAATTCGTCCCACCCACACACACTCATCCCTTTTTTATTTATTTTTTGTATTTGTATGTATTTTGTAAATATACTCAGCAAAAAAAGAAACGCCCCTTTTTCAGGACTGTGTATTTCAACAATAATGTTGTAAAAATTCAAATAACTTTACAGATCTTCATTGTAAAGGGTTTAAACAATGTTTTTCATGCATGTTCAATTAACCATAATCAATTAATTAACATGCACCTGTGGAATGGTCGTTAAGACCTTAACAGCTTACAGAAAGTAGGCATTTAATGTCACAGTTCTAAAAACGCAGGACACTAAAGAGACTTGTCTAACGACTGTGAAAAACACCCAAAGAAAGATGCCCAGGGTCCCTGCTCATCTGCGTGAACGTGCATTAGGCATGCTGCAGGGAGGCATGAGGACTGCTGATGTGGCTAGGGCAATAAATTGGCATGTCCGCACTGTGAGACGCCTACAGGGAGACAGGAAGGACAGCTGATCATCCTCGCAGTGGAAGACCACGTGTAACAACACCTGCACAGGATCGGTACATCCGAATATCACACCTGCGTGACAGGTACAGGATGGCCACAACAACTGCCCGAGTCACACCAGGAACACACAATCCCTCCATCAGTGCTCAGACTGTCCGCAATAGGCAGTCCATGAGGAGGAGATGCACTGCAGTACTTCAAGCAGCTGGTGGCCACACCAGATACTGACTGGTACTTTTGATTTTGAGCCTCCCTTCATTCAGGGACACATTGGGAAACATTTTTAGTTTATGTCTTATGGTGTTGACTCTTTTAGTGTTCATACAAATATTTACACATTAAGTTTACTGAAAGTAAAAACAGTTGAAAGTCAGAGGACGTTCCTTTTTTTTGCTGAGTGTATATCTATTTTTTGGTGCGCCTTTTTTTGTCACTTAATACACTTTGAGTTTTAGTTAACGCTAGACCTATACCGCACCGGAAGTTAGATTTAAGACCCTGATTTAGTGTAACTAGGTTCATAACAAATCTGATTGTTACAGTTACCCAGCATAATTTTACTTCGCCTTTAATTCTGACAGAAAAGTCAGGTTAAGCTTTTGATTTCTCCCTTCATTGAGACAATGCTGCTACTGAATCTGAACAAATAAAGACTTTTCTTGTGTCATCCAATCACCATAATCACTATAATAAGAATTCCTATCCTATAATGTTTCTGATCATCAAACATATTTAACTATTAGTCAAAGATAACATAATTGAACAAAAAATGCAGTTTTTAAATGATGGTTTTTATTATTTAGGGAGAAAGAAAATCCAAACCTACATGGCCCTGCCGGCACAGAACAGAAAAGAGCCTGGATGAATGCCGCCCTCGATCCCTGAGAGGATCGGAGGGAACGTGGTGCAGTGCGTGGTGATATTAGAGCAGAGAGGTAAGTGGTTGCTGGGCCATTTTTAGCTTTATAGGCAAACATCAGCATTTTGAATTTGATGCGGGCAGCTAAAGAAAGCCAGTGCAGGGAGCGGAGAAGTGGGGTGGTGTGGGAGAACTTGGGAAGGTTACAAACGAGACGTGCTGCTGAATAAATGCTTATTCATAAAAAAATATGATTGTTGTGTAATTATTACTTATGATGTATACTGCTATGGGACTACGTAAGTGAACAACCCTGCAAATGAATGCCTAAAGGTTCTGTATACCTGTTCAGACAAAGTGAGAACAAATACAAAAATTCTGCTCACAACTAGGCCCAACGATGCCATATTACAACATTTCCCTAAAAACTTACTAAAATGTAAAAAATGTGAAAAATCTTTAGTTTCCAAAATCAGAGGCCTCCTTAAACAATATCTGAGAGGTCAAAAAAAATTTGCTCATGTTTTTCTATATTTGGGTCTTACAGGGTTAAGCACAGCTGTTGACATATTTTAAAAAGAGAGAGGTACATTACATATGCACAAATCCTCTCAGTGGATACACGATGAAAACAAAGGATTCAATTTAACATGAGATTTTTCTAATATTTTCTTTACCCAATTTGTGTAATTTCATTCTAAATTTAAAGAAGGGGTTTTTATCAGACTTTGTGACTTCACCTACTGTACATGCTTGGGTACAAAAGGGTCAAAAATAGATTTTTAAATGCCATAATAGTGATTTGATGATTTGTGTGTGTGTGTGTGTGTGTGTGTGTGTGTGTGCGCGATACTGGTAGGTTGTCATACAAAACTACAATAGTATTCAATTAAATTATTTAATTATTATTGTTTATGTTGGTCTGGAACCAAGATGCTGCTCGCTTGCTGGTGTGTTTGGGGTCGTTGTCTTGTTAAAACACCCATTTCAAGGGCATTTCCGCTTTAAATATTTGTATGTACTCAAATTGATCCATGATCCCTGAAATGTGATAAATACAGTAGGCCCAACACCATAGTACGAGAAGCATCCCCATATCATGATGCTTGTCCCTCCATGCTTCACTGTCTTCACAGTGTACTGTGGCTTTAATTCAGTGTTTGGGGGCCTGACAAACTGCCTGCAGCCTCTAGACCCAAAAAGGACAATCTTGCATCATCAGTCCACAAAATATTGCTCCATTTCTCTTTAGGCCAGTCAATGTGTTTTTTAGCAAACTGTACCCTCTTCAGCACATGTCTTTTTTCCAACAATGGGATTTCGTGGGAACTTTTTGCTGATAGCTTCACTTCACATAGCCGTCTTATAATAGTAACAGTACTAACAGGTAACTTTAGCTGTTCTTTGATCCTACTGACTCAGAATCAATTTTGTTATCTTTGATCCATTCGAATGGTATTTTTCAATTTTTCTCCACGTCTGGTTTTGGTCTCCATTTTAAAGCTTAAAAATGATTTGGTATCATTTTAGCAGAGCAGCCTATCATTTCTTTGTATCTTTTTCCATCTCTAATCAATTTTTGAATCAAAGTGCACTCTTCTTCTGAACAATGTCTGGACGACCCGTTTTACTCTGATTTTCAGAAATGCACACGAAACCTTTTCTGCATTTACCTTTAAATAAGGGGAACTTGTTTGACATCTGTTTTTCACAGAATAATTTACCTCTCTAATTAAACTCCACACTGCTATTTTTTTGAGTACATCCTATTTCAATTAATGATTCAATTACACAGAATCAGGTGCATGCAAGTCATAACTGTTGGGTCTGTTGGTTTTCTATTACTCCACTACACCTACAGGTAAAATATTTACCATGAAGAAATAAAATTTTTCACAAAAACAATTATTGATCTGGTTACTGGTGTTGAACTGCTATTACTTTGAACACAACTTTATACATAAAACTACATGAATAGGCATAAACTAAACAGTGTGTGTGTGTGTAGCGGGGCAGATTACCTGTATGATTCTGTCTTCAGACCTCAGGAAAACACAGCAATGTGTGAGAGCTTTATTATTTAGTTTTGATGGTTGTGATGCTGGGTTGAATCTACCGAAATGAAACACATTTTCACTTCATCTATTTACATAAAATGTAGGCCAGACAATGGTATTTACTCAATAAGTGTACACAGCTAAATAAATAGCAATATTGTAATCCATACAATGTTCGCAATAAAGTGTTGACACACTGGTCTCCGAGCTTTAATGCAAGAAACATTTCATGATGGATAGTGTCAAAGATTTCAGGTGAATTGCATTGAATTAAATTGTATTTTTATGTAGCTTCAATAATGGGCATTGGCACAAAGAAGCTTTGTAGAAATATATGTATTCTGGATAAAAAAATATTATATTTATAAATGTATAAAGGTGGTAAAAAAAAAACCTTGATGAGGACTTAAATTGTTCACTGATAAAGACTTGAGTGAAATACTGTTTGGGGTAATTGCTGGCATAAAAAGCTGTAGTGCAAAACTATTCGAATTAGTAAGAGTCTGAAATGTTTAAGTTTATCTATACCAATAAGACCAAAAAAACAATCAGAATAGTAAGAGCCTGGTGGTTGTGGTTGAGTGCTGTAGCACGTCTGTCTGATATCAGTTTGCATAGCAGTCTGTCTGCTGCATGATTAAAATCTATGGTGATTTTGTGAGGCTTCCTCAGGCATCACGTATCAAGGATATCCTGTCAGGCTGGGAGGTTGTTAACAGGAATGAGTCCAAACCAGACACATGTGCACCCAGTCATATTGCTCTCTGTGCTGCAACTGTAAGAGTTAGTCAGGACTTCAGAGAGGAGACCAAATTTCCTGAGCCTCCACAGGAATTAGGATCACTGATCAATGGATTTCACCACTGTCTTAGTATGTAGGGACAAGGTCAGGTCATGTGGAACTTGATGCTCCTGAATCTATCCACAGATGACCTTGGTTGTTAAAAGTTAGTAAAGCCATCCTCATGGAGCCTCATGTAGGTCGTGATCATCTCAATGATCATCTCTTTGAGTTTAAGGCAGAGCTTAATGGTGTTAAGCTCTGATAACATTCTGTCCTCATGTCTGTAGCCTGCCACATCTTTGCCCAGGTTAGTGATGTCATTCACAACTTTTATAATTATACCAGAACTGTGCTTTTGCATGTGACATCAGACCTGATGTAAATAAACTTATGCGAGAAACCTCTTTCAGGCTGACTGCAAGCAACACATGCTATACAACTTTATGCAAAAGGTGTGTTTCTCAAAATAAGGTATGGAAAATATGATTAGAATTGAGGTAGATGATATATGCAGACAAATACAGTTCGGTCCATGAAGTACACACAACCCTAGACTGGGTTATGGTTCACCTTTCAGCATCACACTGTTCTGAAACATACAGAGCCAAAACAATGCTGGACTGACGTTGGAGCTCTCTGAAGTCTCTAAATGTCCTTGATTGGCCCAAAAAAGCTGATCAAAAGCTGCAAAAGCACTAAGTGCTTCTCATTATGATTCTACAATCATATAATGAGAAGCACTTTTCTGAATCAAAGGTCTGGATAATTAGACTTGTTTAAGAGATTTTTTTGTTTTGGAATTACAAGAAATCTGAAAACAAACAAACATATTTTTTTCATTGTTGCAGTTCACACACTGTTGATTTTTTTAAATAGTTTAACTATTTTACACCCACAGATCTCACACTTGATATATTTGCAAACATGGCTTTTTCTTCATTTAAACTGTGAAAACACTCATCTGTGGTTCATCTGCTTCTGACCACTGCCTGAGCTCATACACTCTTTTATGACTGTTTAATGTGCAAGATAAGAATCTTGACATATCCTGTTCCTAGTTATTCTGTTAAAATGGCGTGTGAATGTTAATTGTTGTTCAACACTTCTAAAGCAGTTCACATGATTGATAATCATATACACAGATACAAAAATTATAACACATTTAGATTTTGCTAATCATGAGTTTATTAGTTACGTTTGTTTGATTAGTTTAATAAAAAGAGTAAAATACTGTGAAAGATACTGCAATAAACACTAAGTAAAAGTCTTTCCCCTGTAACACATTAGGGTAAGAGCACTGCAGACTAAAGGAATAATCTGAACAAAAGTCTTTGATAAAGTTAGAAATGTAAAAGCTGTGTTGCTTACTGGATATATGAACCACTTGTTTATTCATCTCAAGTAAAGACTTTGTCTGGATCATGTGTGTGTGTGTGTGTGTTGGATGCAAGAGATAGAGAGAGATTATTCCGGCTTTTGTGTCTGGAGATAAACCTGAAAAATACAAATCTCATCATATTTGTTTTAGTTAGTTTGTTTAGTTATTTCTTTTTGCGGTAGACTTTATATAATATATATAGTATATTATAGTCACACCCCTTCACACAGAAACAGAACAGCATTAGTTTTACCCATTTGATCATTTCCTCTTTGTCTCTCGGCTGATACACAATGGTCTGGGTTGAAGCTCTGCCTTTGTTTCTCTGTGTCATGGGTAAACCTTAGTGATCTTAATGATTTTAAAAGATTCATGTTATGTTATGTGATGTATGGTGTGTTATAATATAATTATAAAAAAAAAAAATTATAAATGATGTGTGGTGTGTTTCTGTGTTACAGGTTTTCTCTCAGAGACTCTGTGCTCTTTAAGTTTAAAAGCACAAGCTGGAGATAAAGTAACTATTTGGTGTGAAATTAATCCGAATGCTGCAAAGTACATCTCCTGGTTTAAACACACGAGTGATTCAGTTCCACTTCGTCTTGCATGTAGACAGTTTTTTAAAAATTCTCCAGCAGAAACGTGTTACTTCTTTACAGAAAGTGAGAGAATAGTGATGTCTGTTTATGGCAAGAACACGTCTCTCACCATCACTGCAGTAAATGTCTCTGATACAGGACTCTATTACTGCAGATACAGTGAGGAAACAAACTTTAGCACCTCAACATTTTTGCATGTGGAAGGTAAATTACATGTGAAAGTTACATAGTTTCAGTAAACACTGTTTGAGATAAATGAGGTAGTAAAATCTTTTAAAAAAAAAGTAATAGTAGTAAAATTTTTTTCAGGCAAAAATATAAACATTGTTAAGAAGAAAGAAACCGGTAATTTTTTTTTGTTCTTCCAAACACTTCTGTGCATGATTCAATTATGATGCAGGATCAATGTTTTCTTTAATGTTTCTCTCCAAGTTTCAGAATCTCCTGCTTTGTTCTTCATGCTGAATGTGGGGTTGGGTGCACTGACTGTGATTCTTCTCGGTGTCCTGATCTGTCTATTGAAGCAAAGAAAAAACTCACACAGGTCAATTGGTAATCCTATAATGATGATAATAATAATAATAATAGTAGTAGTAGTAATAAATAAATAAATGAATAAATAAATAAATAAATAATAATAATAATAATAATTATTATTATTATTATTATTATTATTATTATAAATTTATTATTATTATTATTATTAATTATATTATTATTATTATTATTATTATTATTATTATTATTATTATTAATAATAATAATAATAATAATAATAATATGTAATATTAATGTGTTACATTAGGTGATGAACCAGAAGATAGTCAGGTAAGTCTGATATTAATTGAAACACACACACACACACACACACACACACACACACACACACACACACACACAACATTAGAACTTTACCCAAGTATACAGGATGTCTGTTTATAGGACATTGTTTTATAAGTATTGTGACTTTCTAAAATGCAGTTTGTGAACCTCACTTATGCTTACTTTTCTTTTTAGAGGGAAAATGTTTCTCCTGGCAACCCTTTCAAACAAACCATACTTGTTCAGTTTTCTTGTGATTGTGCTGTTATGGACTGTTACATTTAACATGCTCAATGAGGCCCGTAGGGTCTGAGATGTAGCTCTTGGGTAGTTTGTATTTCTCTGAGTATTGGACAGTCTGACTTTGGGGTGAATGTGCTGGGACGTCCACTTCCTTCCACTTTCGGTAAGATTGGCAGTTGTCTTAAATACTCGCCACAATAATCTTTCTCAGTGTAGAATGTTGAACTCCAAATTGTTTGAAAATTATTTGATAAGGCCCTCCGCAACCCTTTATACAGAATGAAGTGGTATAATAGATGAGTGAGTTATTTTTAATTTGATTTAGTACTACATCACTTGTATTTGCCTAATATTAATATTTTATTAATATTATGTTTTTAAACAAAGAAACATAGAATTAAATAGGAGGGAACTAACTTATATACATGACTGTAATAAAAGCACATGTTTTTCAGGTTACATTTTTCTGCATAACATTATATATATTTTTGTCAAATTGATTTAGAACACATATTTTGTTCTAACACCTTTGATTGTGATGTAATCAGTAGCTTTTTTGTGAGGAATAAATACATCTTATTAATTCTCCTCTTGTTTTACTTGCTAAACTTTTGCATATGTGGACAAAACCTCTTGACTCCATGCTTATAAGGTAAACGTTTATAAGGTGAAGACCAGTCACACACAGTTGTGGTGAGAAGTTGTTAGGCACATGAATATCATGACAATATTGATCTTTTAATTATTTCTTTAAACTGGTCTTTTACTAGGCAGAATAATTGTACCACATACTGTACATCTTTAATGGAAGATAACTTCAATAATTTATAGCACAAGTTTTAATTTGTTTTGTCAGCACTTTTCCGGCTACAAATATCATTATCAGTTAAATTTGCTTTTGATCCACAAATTTTAAGGATCATAAATACCTGTAAACTGGTAATAGACTCATACTCTAGGCATGCCTGTCTGAAGCAAAGGTCAGCCTGTCTGGCCTGATCGCATAGAAAAGCCAATGCACACAAATCACCAGTCAAATAATCAGATAAAAAGGCAACAAAACAACTAGTGCACCACAGCCAACCCCACATGTGGCCCAACAGGCAAAGAGTCCAAGGCGGCTGATCTGGCCTCCAAACTATCCAGATCTATTGGATCTACCGGACAAATGGAGATCCCACCACACAACCCACAAAAGAGTCCAAGTCCATAGAGCAAACAATTTTTAGAGAATTTATACAGTGGCAAAAAAAGGTGTGAGAACCTTTCGGAATTTCATGTTTTTTTTTTTTTGCATAAATTTTGCATAAAATGTGATCTTCATCTAAGTCAAGAGTACTGGCAAATATAATGTGCCTAAAATAATTGCACAAAATAATTCCGATCTTTTATGTGCTTATTGAACACACTCATTCAACATTCAAAATGGTAGTGGAAATGGTAAATGAACCCTTAGTAGTGGTAGTGGAACTGGTTGTACTAGGAATCAAGAGGATTTTTTTTTCTGGCAGAACTGCTTTGCTGCTTTGTCCTTGCATTTTTCAGTCTAAAAGGAAATATGTTGAGACTGGAGAAGCTGATGTTTAGTTAAACAGTGGTCTGTGTGTAGGAAGTCCCGGGTCCAGTTAGGGAGTTGTAAGGGATAATTGTAGTGAAACCTGATCTAAAATTTTATGAACAACATTCTGGGTTTCAGGATGTGTCAGGGTTGCCCAGGTGAGACAGTGCAGAATGGAGCATTGTGAAAATGGTATCCTCTATTTACTTCTTTGTGATAGTTTGGGTCCAGAGTAGATGGTACACAGGCTTTAAGGTGGGTAAGGATCAGTCTTTTGAAGCACTTTGAAAAAGACAGGTCTTGATAAGAGTGAGTGCGAAGGGACAAAAGTCACAGGATTTGCAGATTGCAGATTTAACAACAAGCAGCTGGCTAGAAGCCGGTCCAAAACAGGCAGAGTGAGATTTACAAGCAAATTCAGGAATATTATGAAAGCTAGAAGGCTCACACAAGCCGTGAAAAGACAAAAATGGAAAAGAGTGAATGAAAGATTGTTTGTGAAATAAGAGCAGAGGGGCAGGTTAATTGTAGACAAGTGGAGTTGATTAGAAATGGTGACAGGTGATACTAACCAACTGACAAGGGAGAGAAGTGCAACTGCAAAAGAAAAACAGTTAGTAAACAATCAATCCAGAACAATGATCTTGGCAACGGGTCTACTGAGGTTTGTTAATTAACCTTCATAGAGAGAAGGGCTGCAGAGGTCATTAGTTGACCTTACCAGAAAGCTGGGCTATGGAGATAGCCATGATGACCCCTACAAGGAGCTGAGCTATAAGTGATGTTACAATTGATCCTGAGACTTGGAAGCACATCTCAATTACTGATGTCACTTTGCAGTGAAACCCCATGCTGATGTTTATATCAAAGTGAGATAAGAGCATTACTCATAATGTGTGAAGCTTCAGTCAGGAAGTCAAAACAGATTCACCTGACACTTATAGGTTTGTAGTGTAGGAGAACAGATTTTTAGTAAGGATTTGAAGCACTGTGCAATCACAGTGTGTTTCCTAATTTTCACAATATTTTGATTTCTTTTCTCCCAAAAATTAATCCACATTTTAGTTAATTTATTTATTATTATTTGTTTGTTGTTTAAACCAGAACTGGTTTATACTGTACCTTGTCCATGTTGTGGCATTAGACATTAGCCAAGCAAGCTCTTCTCATGGTAAGTCCAAAATATTTTATTTAGCTGTTTAACTAACTGATGTCTTTCAGAGTTTGGCCCTAGAAGCAAATGGGTTGAGGTCAAATGTTTGCATTGTGTTTTGTTGTAACATCAAGAAAGCTATAGTAGATTTGGATGAGGCTCTAGTGAACATGGTTGTGAACATGTGGTTTAGGAAGTTTGTTAACAAACTGGACCCCACATATATTATCCCTAGGCTGGAGGGCCTGGAGCCTATCCCAGGAGGCTTAAGGCACGAGACGGGGTACACCCTGGACAGGGTGCCAATCCATCGCAGGGCACACACACACACACACACACTATGGGCAATTTGGGAAACGCCAATTAGCCTAACATGCAGTTACTTGAAAGGAAAATGGAGTACCCAAAGGAAACGTACTAAGCACGGGGAGAACATGCAAACTCCATGCACACAGAGATGGGAATCAAACCCAGACCCTGGAGGTGCAAGGCAACAGTGCTAACTACTACACCACTCTGCCGCCTTAGAAAAAAAAATCTAAAACGTGAAAGGCAGTTTTATTTTAGTCCTTATTTTATTATACTTGTTATTAATGAAAATGGTGTAAATAAATATGACTTACACAAATGTCGTACTGCATGTCATAAAATATTTATTAACATTAGACATTTTTTTTCATTAAAAAGCTAGTACCCCTGTTTTAATTATACTGTATGCTTTTTTTGTGTAAAAACATAATAAATCATCTGATCATATAGGGTCTTAGTAAACAAACAACAGCATATAACATGCACCACCAGACAACTATTTAACAAAAATGAAGCAAAAAAGAACCCTAAGTAGTTCCCTTACTGCTTCGACTGGACTTGCCTTTAAATAATTGATCATTGGCAGGTCTGCAGACCTCTATAAGAGCCAACGTTTTGGCAGTTTGCTGGTCTCAAGCATTCAGATTAATACAATGCCTACCCTGTCGTGCCTTGTTTTATAACCTTTTTCAGATCGATCTTCGAGAAGCAATTGTTGCTGCACACCAATCTGAAAAAGGTTATAAAACAAGGCAAGACAGGGTAGGGTGATGATTTTGGCTTGGTTTTGCAGTCACAGGACCTGGGCATGTTGCAGTCACTGAGTGGACCATAAACTTTTAAGTTGACCAGAGTCTTCTCTGAGGCAAGTGTAATGGAAAATTTTGAAGCTTTATACTAAATGCCCAGAAGTTTGTGTTCTATACATGAACTTTCTCTTCAAGAAGTGCTGTCTGTGTCTTGAACTTAAACTGCAGGTTTTTGATAAAGACCGTTATTACCAGACCTCTAACTGAAACTACAGTAACTACTTTTTATTTGGTATGATTTATAGACAAAGACACCAGCAAAGAGGAAGAACCCAGACTGAGGGGTGGGGGGCTGCGATACCAACATAGAATATGTGTAGGTATGTATTTGTGTGTGATAGTGTGTATAAATACAGGCAGGGAGAAAGCAGGAAGTACCTGTTTCCTCTAGATGTCCCCTCCCCTCTTCCCAGTTGTGTTGGACTAATGGCACTTAGTTATTAACCTAGTTAACCCAGTTTAAGTATGTATCTAATGATGTAAACTTTAAAGCACTTTTTGTAAGTTGCTCTGGATAAGAGCATTTGCCAAATGCCTAAATGTAAATGTACAGATGCTGTGCGTGTGTGTGTAATTGTGATACCAGGGCAGTAATTATACTTTTGCTCATTCAGATTCTTGCTTGTCTTGTTTTGAGACACTCTACTGAATTTCCACCACAACACACACACACACACACACACACACACAAATATCAAAAAAGTGCGGGACAGTATGAGGTCATCTGTAAAGTCTCTCTATTGAAAACTGTACAACAGCACATTATTTAGCAGGTGAATTTAATCATTTGTTTTAAATATGCACTTATTTCAAATCTGGTGGCTGCAACATTCTCCAAAAAACACAACAGGCCCAATTTAAGACTAATACCAATGAGACAATTAGAAATTAAAAGGTGATGAGAAACATAGGAGTTTAACCTATAGGAGTTTAAAGAAAGGCCTAGTCCTTCTAGAGCAAGGATGGGTCAAGGCTCGCTGATTTGTCAACACATTCAGGATAACATTCCCCAATGTTAGTACACATCACCATGAAATTAAGGAAATATAAATTTCAATGTTTAAAGGGCAGGGCTGAGAACCACTTCTGAATACGTTTGATCCATCAGAATATCACTGTATTAAAAATCCTCATGCTTCCATATTGGATATCATGATGTGTGCGCAGGAACATTTTGGTAAACCTTTGTCCATTAACACCATTTGCCACTGCATTTCCAAATGCAACTTAAGGCTTAAGGAAGCTATACATTACATCAATATTGTCTCTGGCTGTCTTACCTGAGATGGACATAAGTATTAAGACCCTTTGTTATGAAAATTATAACTGAGCTTTGGTGTATCTACTATTATCAATGGTCTTTGAAATCTTGAAATGCTTCTACAACTTGACTGTAACCGACTTGTATCTTGTATCTAACTAACTTCATTGGACATCATTAGGAAAGGCACGCTCTTGTCTATCTATCTATCTATCTATCTATATATATATATATATATATATATATATATATATATATATATATATACTGTACACACACACACACACACACACACACACACACACACACACACACTATATGGACAAAAGTATTTGTCCAAACCTGTTAATTATTAAATTCTGGTATTTAATCAAGCCCCTTATCACCAGTGAAGGGTGTGTATAAATTGTTTACAATAATCCTAGTTTTATGTATATATTCAGTGGAGAAAATCCCACATTAAGAAATATATTTTTTACACCCCACAGGTTTTCAATTGGATTGAGGTCTGGGGACTGAGGGAGCTTGATTTTGTGTCTGCTGAACCATTTTTGTGTAGATTTCGCCACATGTTCTGGGTCATTATCCTGCTGAAAGACTCAATGACAACCCATCTTCAGCTTTCTGACAGAGGCCATCAGGTTTTGATTTAAAATGTTCTGGTATTTAAGAATTCATGATGCCATGCACCCTAACAAGGTTCCGAGGGTCTTTGGAAGAGCAATAGGCCCACAGCATCACAGATCCTCCACCGTACTTCACAGTGGGCGTGAGGTGCTTTTCCACATTCTCATCATTTGTTAACGCCAGACCCACTGTTTTTTCATTCCAAAAAGCTCTATCTTAGTCTCATCACGGTCCCAGTTGAAGTCCTAGTAAACTCCAAGCATTTATGTTTGTGATTGTAGGTAAGAAAAGTTCCTACAATTTTTCCTTTAATACCAAAACAGCTTTTTGGCATATTAATAGCATCTGATGGTTGTTATGGTTGTTGTGACCCCAAGATGCCTCTCTCTTTAATGCAGTTCTCGAACAGTAAACTTTGGAGAATTTTTTACTTCTCTCACCATCCTCCTCACTGTGCATGGTGACAAGGTAAACTCGGGTCCTCATCCGGCCTTGTTTGTCACTGTTCCAGTTGTTTTAAACTTTTTAAGGATTCCTCTGACTGTACAAAAGGCAAAAAAGACTGTCTTAGGCAAAAGTTTAGTCACTCCTTGATAAATAACAGATTTTGGTGATTTTTTAATTAAAAAGATGTTAACACAATCTTTGAAATAGAAGAAAATGCACAATATTTTCAGCAAACATTGGTACATAGTTACTTATTATGCCATTAATAAAATAAAAAAAAAACATTTTTAAAGCACTGTGCAAAAGTTTGGGCACTTAACACCTTAAACAGCTCGTTAGGTCTGCTGCATGGCAACAGCTGTCATTAGTAAATGCTTTTAGAATCAAAGCTTTTTTTTTTTTTTTTTACAAATATTTGACTCTTCAACCCTTGTGCACACGGGGACACTCAACAACCATGGGATACTGTAAGCAGCTGTGTAAGACTCTGAAAATGAAAGTTATTGATGTCCACAATGCAGGAGAAGGCTACAAGAAGATAGCAAAGCATTGTCGGCTTGCAGTTTACAGTGAGAAATGTAATTAAGAGATGACAGTGGCTATTTTCTTGTAGCGATTGCCTGACTGATGAAGGTCGACACACATCTGCCTTACTTGAATGGGGTGTTCTCTTACCTTTCCCATGTTGAAGAGTTGATAAGAGAAATAGGGCTCTGTGTCACATTTATACCACAAGGAAACAGTAAGTCATAAATTATAAATTCAAAGTTTCTAGATACTCTGATCAACTTTATAAATATTACAAAAATGCTTCAATAGCATTTATTTTATCGCAATTGTTAGGGGTGCCAATAATTGTGTTAAAGTAAATAGCATAAAATAGTGGGAAACTATACTGAACAAAAATATAAACGCAACACTTTTGTTTTTGCTCCCATTTTTTATGAGATGACCTCAAAGATCTGAAACATTTTCTACATACACAAAATAACCATATTTTTCAAATATTGTTCACAAATCTGTCAAAATCTGTGATAGTGAGCACTTCTCCTTTGCCGAGATAATCCATCCCACCTCACAGGTGTGCCATATCAAGATGCTGATTAGACAGCATGATTATTGCACAGGTGTGCCTTAGACTGGCCACAAGAAAAGGCCACTTTGAAAGGTTCAGTTGAATCACACAGCACAATGCCACAGATGTCGCAAGTTTTGAGGGAGCGTGCACTTGGCATGCTGACAGCAGGAATGTCCACCAGATCTGTTGCTCGTTAATTGAATGTTCATTTCTCTACCATAAGCCGTCTCCAAAGGTGTTTCAGAGGATTTGGCAGTACATCCAACCGGCCTCACAACCGCAGACGACGTGTAACCACACCAGCCCAGGTCCTCCACATCCAGCAGGTTCACCTCCATGATAGCCTGAGACCAGCCACTCGGACAGCTGCTGAAACAATCGGAGTGTATAACCAAAGAATTTCTGCACAAACTGTCAGAAACAGTCTCAGGGAAGCTTATCTGCATGCTCGTCGTCCTCATTGGCGTCTCGACTTGACTCCAGTTCTTCATCGTAACGGATTTTGACAGATTTGTGAACAATATTTGAGAGATATGGTTATTTTGTTTATGTAGAAAACGTTTCAGATTTTTGAGTTCATCTCATTAAAAATGGGAGCAAAAACAAAAGTGTTGCATTTATATTTTTGTTCAGTATATTTTGGTATGAATTATTATTTTTTGTATTTTTTTTTTCACTTGAGGTAAAGGTTATGTTTTTCTACGATTTTTAGTGTGAGATTATTTCTCTTATACTTCTGCAATAATAATTAAGAGATATATATTATAAGCCTAAAAACACATAATAACCACCAGGGGTGCCAATAATTGTGGAGGGCGCTATATACATTATATACTCTGTACCCTGTCCACAGTGTGTGTGTGTGTGTGTGTGTGTGTGTGTGTGTGTAGCCCACTCTAGTCGACATGGGTATGATTTACAGTAAAACATCTGGAACATTTGATAAAGAAGGCGGATCAAATCTTCACACGCGTGTCAGATTACTCTCCAGTTTATTGCCTCACAGTGTCGAGTTCTTCAGAAGTTTTAAGATCTTGATGTCACAACTCAAAGCCCCAAATAATAGTTTATTTCTGTTAATCTGAAGTCTGTACTGGAAGATGGATTACCGCAGCGCTGTAGTAAAAGTTCTGCTTTTTCTCCCGTTTTTTCTCCGTCTGTCATCAGCGGGTGAGTTCAGAAACAGAAACTGTGATATCAATTAGAAAACCTCGTTATTTACATGGAAGTGTTGACAGTAGAATATTTCTTTAAGTAAAAAACTTAAATTTACACCTCGGTGAAATGCGGAAGTTTGGTATTTAAACCGTGTTGTTATCACTAGATTTACACGCTGTTTACAGAAACACTTACTGATGGTATCGATAAAATGTTTTGTTCGCCGTGAAGTTGGTTTATACACTGAATGATTATTATAGCGATTTTTACACAGACGGACAGCTTTCGGTTTTCAATCACCACATCCAATGCCCTTTACACGCCTACAGCTTTGTTTATATAATCTATAAATGTACATAAATATAAACCATATATCTTATTTTAACTCTATTAAATAACTTTACCCTAAACTAAATAGGGAACCGTTCGCGCGCGTATGAGGGTAAATGTTGGTTTTGTATTAGACGTTCGCTTGACATTCGAGATTATCTCTTCTGTTTTTTAAGAAATGAGTATAAATACTGACAACAAGCGGTTTTTTTTTTATCCGGATTGGACAGAAAACCGAGTACAACTGAATATATTTTTATATCTTCTTCCGTTACAGTCTTCCAGAAAGTGTGCTTACCATCACTTTGACAACCGTTTAAGGGACCGTCTAAAAAGTGCACGACATAGACAACCGTTTATGTTAGAAAAAGAAGCCTCGCAGCATATCAAACATATTGCAGTGTTAGGCTACAGTATGGATTATCTGTTTTTTAATTGTAAAGATATGTATGTAGACAAATGCACTCTGATAAAGCCTTTTATGAGCTCCTAAATATGACATTAGAAAAAAAAAACATTATGTGAAACTATTTTGCTATAGGAGTTACACATCAACCCAGTTGCACTGAGACCCAGTGTATTATTGCTACTAACCACATCCATTTGATTTTTAAAATTCTTTAATACTTTATTATTTTGATTAAAATTACATATAATTAAACTTCAATAGGATTTGCTTATGGGAGTGACATGTGAAACCAATTTAACAATAATACAGTCTTTTATTGCTATTAACTACAACCATTAGATTTTTAAATATTCTGTTTGTTAATGCTTTTAATTAAATTTTATTATAATTATAAGTAATGAAACTTATATAATTTTTTTTGTTTGTTTTGTTTATGGGAATTGAATACATAGAACCAATCTTACTATTAGTCTAGTCGAGTCTAGTGTTGCTACTAGATTTATAATTTACAGTGGAACCTTGGATTGCAAGCATCCGGAAGTGTGCTTGTATATTAAAACATTCGTAAATCAAAGCAAATTTCCCCCATAACAAATAATGAAAACTCATATTATTCGTTTCACAACCCAAAAAAATAAATACATAAAAATAATGAAATTTAAAATATAAAGTAAAAATAAAACAAGTTAACTAAGCATGCGCTGTGTGTGTGTGTGTGTGTGTGTGTGTGTGTGTGTGTGTGTATTTGTGCGACACCTTCTTCTTCTTCTTCATGATACATGGTACTTGTAATCCAAGACATTCTCGTTTTTCAGTCAACACGGTCACTGTGTTATGGTAAACAACACACGCGCACGGATGTTGACTATACAAGTGATGCACACTGAGATCGGCAAAGGAGAGGATTACCCACAATTCTGCAGCACGAGAGAGAAGAACAATTGGATCACGTGACGCTCGGCATCAAAACAAGAAATGCAAGCCACATAATACTAAATAATACTTGGTACTCATTTATCAAGACCCGCTCATTTATCAAGTTTCAAGTACTCACATTTACATTTTAGGCATTTGGCAGACGCTCTTATCCAGAGCGACTTACATTTTTTTTATTTATTTTTTTTATTTCATTACACATCTGAGCAGTTGAGGGTTAAGGGCCTTGCTCAAGGGCCCAACAGTGGCAACTTGTTGGTTGTGGGGTTTGAACCTGGGATCTTCCGAACCGTAGTCCAATGCCTTAACCACTGAGCTAACCCTGACCCCACTTGTGTACTTGTGTACTTGTACTTGTGGAACGCTCACAAACTGGGTTACTTGCAATCTGAGGTTCCACTGTAATATACGCATAAAGATTTTGCCAAATTTTGTAACACCAGAAAGTTTTACCTTGATTAGAATCCAGGAATCCGTTTCCCAGAAGTTAATATGACGATGTACTAGAGCATCGTCATATTATCTTCTGGAAGATGCCTGTGTCTGCATCATTGTGGAAAGAATTATTACTTTTCTTTAATTTACATGTAAACAAAAAGTGGCATGTCCAAAATAATTAATACCCTTCTCAATAATCAATAGATTTTAAAAGCCTTTATTGGCTATTACAGCAGTCAAATGCTTCCTATAATTGCTGACCAGCTTTTTGTAGGTCTCCACTGGTACAGTATTTTTGCTCATTAATCTTTAACGATGAGCTCCAACTCTTTCAGGTTGGAGGGCTCCTTGCCTTTACCCTAATCTTTAGAATACCAGAAGTCCAAGTGGGCTTTTGTGTGCCTTATCTGGAGAAGTGGTGTCCTCCTTGGTCTGCGTCCGTGGAACCCAGCGGTGTGCAGTGTCTGTTGAACTGTCTGCCTTGAGATGTTGCCACTAGCAGAGCCCAGATTCATCAGAATGGCCTTGGTGTTGATCCTTGGATTCTTTTTTACCTCCCTCCCTATCTTCCTGGCCAGCACAGTTGTAACTTTTGGCTTCCAACCACTTCCTCTGAGTTTTTTAACAGTGCGGAATATCTTGTATTTTTTATTAATACTTTGCACTGTACCCACTGGAACTTCAAAACATTTAGCTATGGTCTTATAGCTCTTTCCTGACTTGTGAGCAGCCACAATGCACAGTCGCAGGTCCACAGTGAGCTCCTTTGTCTTAGCCATGACTGTCCACAAACCAACAGCAGAGAGCTCTCGTTTTTTTCCGTTTAGTTGACTAAAACAGCTGTTTTCAATAAAACAGGGTAATTATGATGCTTTAGAACATGTCAGAGCACAACTAAGCCATAAAGGAATTGTCTATAGACCTCAGAGACAAGATAGATCAAGGCACAGATCTGGGGAAGGGTACAGAATATTTTTTTTTTTGCAACATTGAAGGTGCAGATGAGCACAGTGGCCTCCATAATCCATAAATTGAGTTAATAAGTTAATAACCACAAGGACTCTTGCTTGAGCAGGCCGTCTGGCCAAAGTGTGTGGCTGGAGGATGAGAGCCTTACTCAGGGAGGTGACCAAAAATCTGATGGTCAGTCTGAAAGAGCTCCAGTGTTTCTCTGTGGAGAAAGAAGAACCTTCTAGAAGAACAACCATCTCTGCAGCACTCCACCAATGGAAGAGTGGCCAGACAGAAGACACTTCTCAGTAAATGGCACATGACAGCTGCCTGGAGTTTGCCAAAAGACACCTAGGGGACTCTCAGTATACTTCAACTATTTGTTGAAGCCCCTTTGGCACCAAATACAGCCTCAAGTCTTTTTGCGTATGATTCTACAAGATGGTTGTTCTTCTGGAAGGTTCTTTCCTCTCCACAGAGAAATGCTGGACCTCTTTTAAAATGACCATCAGGTTCTTGTCTGGAGCTTTGTTTCTCAGTGAATTTGCAAGCAACTATTTGTCTCTGCTTTCACCCATAGCAGCCATTGCATCAGCCTTGTTTGCCCGCAGTCTTCTGTTACTGTTGTGACCTCAACATTTGTTAAATCCTCAAGCTCAGCAATAGATGTCAAATTTACTACTGCACCAAAGTCTTTGTATTGGTGCTGTGGCCCAAAAGTCCCATTTAGAACTCACACTTTCTTAACTTCTTCTTTGCCTTGTGGGCGCGGTTCCAAATAGGTCTAGGGGAAAAAAGAATTCTTAGTTGCAATGCAAATAACCAGCAATAATCAGCATCAAATTTTTATTCACAGATTCAAACACGCGCAATATTATGTGTGTATTGTGTATGAGGAATGAGTAAAGTAGGATTGCATACACTTGTAATGCCAAAGCTCAAAATCAAGTCACAAACTAAACAAATAAACAGATTAAAAATACATACACACAATTAACTGTGCAGTCAAACATAAAGATAAAAAAAAGGAAAAGCAAAAATCAAATGTAATAATAATAATGAATAGAGAAATCGCAGTCAAATGAGAATTGCTATTGATACAAACGAAGAAGAGAAGAAAAGAAAAAGAAAAACAAAGATCCCAAATATAAACTGGGATTGTGCGCATAGATGATTGTTAATCATCGCGTGGGTGTGCGAATTTTCTCTTAAACATGTTTATTAAGTTTTGAGTGTATTATGAATATTAAAAGTGCTATATGAATAATCTCAATGTAAATAGTTTATTCTCACTGTAAATACTGACTTTTTTTTTTCTTTTGGATAATACTGCGACTGCTCTCACTGTTTTACAGCAGGTTTTAACATGCAGGTTTTACATGTGATTAATGTCTTCACACAGTTGTAAACATGAACAAACATGCCAGTGCGCTTTGGGCACAATATACCTGTGTATGCGAGAAAGTGCAGATGGGAGATATGTCTAAATGTCAAATATGTGGGTGCTTCTGGTTCACTGCCAGTGCAAAATCCTGTTTAACAACATTAAGATGGGTTGAAGCATGTGTAACTTCAAAAAAACGGCTTTGCAAAAGTGCAGGCTGTGTGCAGTCTGAAATTGGTTCCTCTAAGCTGATAAATACAACACGCTTTTGTAGCAGTTTGTGTGACAGACTACTCTTTTTTTTGTGTCAATTCTCATAGTCCACAGTGCAACAGATCAACTGTGGATAAAGTTTTCAAGTAATTATGTTTCAGGAAAACCATTCATGGAAGAAAGCTTTTTGGTGTACTTTCCTGTGTTCAGATATCTTAAAGTTATAATGAGCAATATAGTCTGCAATGTGATAAGGTGTAAGAAGTTCAACAATGTTCTTCTGCTTATTTAGGATTTGACTGGTTCATTAGGAGGAAATCTGCATCCGATCAAAAGAGAAGAAAAATGTCAACTGACTTTAGTTCTTATATGACTTTCCTCCAATTGTTTTCCTTTTCATGCAGGAGCATAACACAGGATGGGGGCAGTTTGCCATATTAGTCACCTTGAATGGAAATGCTGTTATTGCGTCAATCAAATTGGCTTATGTAAATATTTTTTGCTAAAGTTAACACTTTAAGACAAAGGGTGACCTTAAAGAACAATGAACTATATCGGGGTTGAGGGGAGACCACAATAAACTGCAACATGACAAATTCTGAAACAATGCATACTTTTTTTTTAACAACAAAATGACAGAGCAAAAGATTTTATTTTATAGCTTTAAGATGAGACATTGGAAGGATTTCATGGTCAGTTCAAATAGATGCATGCATAGGAATTGCTGTGTCTGTAATGTCTGTGTCAAGCTTATAATGTTTGAGAAACTCAGATCTTCATGAACATAAGGTACCACACACTTTGCATTTCCACATTTACAGAAAGACTAGAGAAATAAAATAGACCAGTTTCATTAGAACTCAATACAAACTGCAAAAATCAGCACTGTAAACTGCATCACCGCTACAATTATTATTATTTTTTTAGTTTTCAATATAATAAATTTACTGATAAAAAATCTAAGTATAAGATATTTAATTTCAGTATTAAATTCTTGACAAATGCTAGTAAACATGGAAAATCACATGGCTGTCTTACTAGAGCTACAACAGTAAAATAATTTGCTACTTAGTGGAAGGAAATTGAATCGTTTACCATTTTAATTACATATTAATTTTAATAGTCACTTAAAAATATAGTTTCAGACATTTGCTAATGCTTGTGCCTTAAATTATATATTTTGTTAGATGTGTTTTAAATGATGACCTGAAATCAGGATACATGTAGAAGGTTTAAATAGCTATTACTACTTTGACATTTCATAGACTAAGTGCAGACCTTATTAAGTCAGATTAATTCTGTTATGAGTCTGCAGATTATGTCTACAATGAAAATCAGCATTATTTCCAGATCCATAATTCACTTACTAAAAGTGCTGCATGATTAAACTCACTGCAAAAAAAAAAAAAAAAAACTAAATATATAAAAAAAATATATATATATACTCAGCAAAAAAAGAAACGTCCCTTTTTCAGGAGTGTGTATTTCAACAATAATGTTGTAAAAATCCAAATTACTTTACAGATCTTCATTGTAAAGGGTTTAAACAATGTTTTCCATGCATGTTCAATTAACCATAATCAATTAATTAACATGCACCTGTGGAATGGTCGTTAAGACCTTAACAGCTTACAGAAAGTAGGCATTTAATGTCACAGTTCTAAAAACGTAGGACACTAAAGAGACTTGTCTACCGACTGTGAAAAACACCCAAAGAAAGATGCCCAGGGTCCCTGCTCATCTGCGTGAACGTGCATTAGGCATGCTGCAGGGAGGCATGAGGACTGCTGATGTGGCTAGGGCAATAAACTGCCATGTCCGCACCGTGAGACGCCTAAGATGGCGCTACAGGGAGACAGGAAGGACAGCTGATCATCCTCGCAGTGGAAGACCACGTGTAACAACACCTGCACAGGATTGGTACATCCGAATATCACACCTGCGTGACAGGTACAGGATGGCCACAACAACTGCCCGAGTCACACCAGGAACACACAATCTCTCCATCAGTGCTCAGACTGTCCGCAATAGGCAGTCCATGAGGAGGAGATGCACTGCAGTACTTCAAGCAGCTGGTGGCCACACCAGATACTGACTGGTACTTTTGATTTTGAGCCTCCCTTCATTCAGGGACACATTGGGAAACATTTTTAGTTTATGTCTTATGGTGTTGACTCTTTTAGTGTTCATACAAATATTTACACATTAAGTTTACTGAAAGTAAAAACAGTTGAAAGTCAGAGGACGTTTTTTTTTTTGCTGAGTGTATATATATATATATATATATATATATATATATATATAAAGTGTCATTTTAATTCAAACCCAACATTTTAATGGTTAGTGATTGGTCCATGGGTGTCAACTTGCACAATCTGTAATATTCCATTGTCATTCATACTGCCGTAATTTTAGAGTTCTTTACTAAAGCATTCGCTAGTTAGTAAGTAAGTAAGCAAATAAAAGAAAAATAAATAAATAGCTTTAAATGTTACTTCAGCGTAGAAAAAAAAAACATTAGCATGAGCATATATTTATAAGTAAAATATTATGTTTAAAGAAAATCTAATTTATATATTTGTGTTTAATTAAATTCTTAACATTTTAATGGTTAGTGATTGTTGCAGACATTTACACTATTTTTGGGGAAGAGCTTGGCTTGTACAGGCTACTTTACACTGATCAACAATCGACGCCCCGCCATAACCAGCAGATCAAAGGGGCAGTTACCAGCTATGACACATAGCTTCCGAGTTTGGAGGCCAGGGTTGGTTGGTTGGAAGTTAAGTTAAGCGTCACATATACATTACAGCACAGTAAAATTCCTTCTTCACATATCCCAGCGTAACTGAGGTCAGATACAGTGTCCCTGGAGCAGTTTGGGTTAAGGGCCTTGCTTAAGGGCCCAAAAGTGGCAACCTGGTGTACCTGGGGATCGAACCGTCAATCTCCCGATCAATAACTCAGTGCCTTAGCCCTCTGAACCACCACTGCCCCTAAAAGCATGTTTGACGGAGAATATAAAATCACAAAAACACACACAATCTCTCAGTGCAGATAACAACTAAACACCTGGCCATTAATAAAAATGAATATTTAGGCCCAAAAAAGATGCATTAAAATAGATCTTAAATTAATTTATCAGCGTGTATAAACCCGCGGCTCGCACTTTCACTTAACAGAAGGCAGCGTTTTGATCCAAAGGATGATAAACGCGTGCGAATTATCAATAAAAATGCAGACAGATAAACAACAAACACAAACATATAGGCTACTCGATAGATAAACGCTGGCTTTTCCAACACGCCAGCACACACCGATGCGAGCTGATTTATTCAAGTCCTAATTAGAGAATATATAGAGAGATAAATAACAGAGAAAGCATAATACGACTGTCCACACAGTAAATTAAAAGAAAAGTGTCATATTCAACTATTAAGTCTGATTCAATAGCTATCATTAGCCATTTTTATTTATTTGTTTTTTATCTATTTTAGGCAGAGACATCCTGTTAATTCATCTAAATCCCCCTATAGTATTTGCCAACAGCGCACACAGTTTGACCTATCATGAATAAAGTTGAGAAGAGATTCTGCAGAATCTTTTGACACAGTGCTTGCTCTGAAGGACTATACTCGACAAGAATATAGAGAATAAGAATCATATGTATAATAAGATAATTAATTAAATAATACAATTATATAAATTAAGAACTCTATCTAAAAGCCAGACCGACCAAATTTCTTATTCACTGCTGAAATACAGTAAAGTTACATTTTAAAAGTACAATCGCAAGTAAATTACAAACGGCATGTAATGTTGTAAAATATGAATAAAACAGTATTAGACACAAATATGGTAGTATAAAAAATGAAAAAGCTCAATGAGTGCTCAAATGTATTTCATTCATGATAGGTGTGATGTTATCAAACCGGTTTCGCTGATGGGGGAATTCGTAGAAATGGGGCGTTTAAAACGATTTAACAAGACCGAGCACGGATGGGCGAGAAAGGATGAATAAAGGAATGTACGAAACATTAACACCTTTACAGTGTTCAGTAAATAAAGAGTTACTGCATTATGTTTCCAGACATCCTTAATTTACATTTTTCTCCTAATTATATTGTTAGGGGGTGCGGTGTGGAGATCCGCACCAAGAGATGTTTTACTGATTATGGGCTTTAGAGGGGGTCAGTGAAATAGGAATTGTTGTGAGAGCTTATGACAGACACGGGAAAACATTTCCATTTGGAGATAGCGTGGGATTATTAATTTAAAAACTGAAAAGGAAACCAAAAGAAAACTGAAAACACAAAATAAACAGAGCTCCACCGTCTACGTGAGAACGGACGGGATTCTGGAAACTAAAACAAAAAACTAAAGATCCTCTCGAGGTTTAATACATTTTAGGCAGAGACATCTGCTCGGTTTTGTTAAATACTGTAGTTTTCAATTCTGCTAAATCCCCCATCCATGAAACCGGTTTGATAATTGCACATCTACATCAAAGGTGAGAAAGGGATTACAGTAACTAAGTGCGCTGTCCCGTTGTATATACTGTACAACACGTTTATCAGCCTTTTGATAAAAATGCTGCCTTTTTGTAAAGTGAAAGTACGAGCCACGGGTTTTTGCACAGCGACGAGCACCTTTATTTTAGTCATAAATTTACAATCACATTTCAGCTATTGTTTCCAGCCGTGGTCAAATAATGGATGAAATAATTTTTTAATGTTGGACACAAACAGCTAAAAACTTGATTATTACTATATATATATATATATATATATTGTTACTTTCTAATGATGGCGACACATTTTTACGTTTTAAATAAGACATGTTGGCATATTCACGAATCAGGACATTTGCATAGCTAACACTATCAGATAGCCTACTATACTATCAGGAAATTAAATTAATGTCAATACCATTTAAACCGAGGCATTGCCATGTCTTTCCCTTTTTTTTTCCTGTTAAGACATTACAAAAACTATATAAGAAACTTTTAAAGCATGAATTTGGGCATCTCATTTCATCATTGTGAAAATAATATGAAGCACATATACACACATTCATCATGAAATATCTGTTGTAAAACAAAATAAAATTTATGTTTGCTTCAGCATTGGAAACAATATTGTTTTAGGCTAACTAGTTATATACAATTATTCGTTCTACAGTACTTGGTCCGGCTTTTAGATAAAGTCCTTCCATGCGCCATCTGGCGGATATTCAGTGAAACACAACACATTTATTCCAATTCCCGAATGCTGCTTGCTGCAAGTTGCGGCACGCCGCACGCTAAATTGCGGAATCTCGTGGGAAAACACGCGCAGTCTTAATGGCCACATCTGTACACACACACACACACACACACACACACACACACACACACACAGTGCATCTGGAAAGTATTTACAGCTTCACTTTTTCCACATTTTGCTAAGTTACAGCCTTATTCCAAAATGGTTTAAATTCATTATTTTTGTGAAAAGAAAAAATTGTTTGAAATGTGAATGAGTATTCACAGTCTTTGCCATAACACTTAAAATTGAGCTCAGCTGCTTCCAGTTTCCATTAATTATCCTTAAGATGTTTCTACAACTTGATTGGAGTCCATCTGTGCTACCTGTTCCCTCTTCACAGATAAATGCTGGACCTCTTTCAAAATGACCATCAGGTCTGGAGCTTTGTTTCTCAGTGAATTTTCAAGCAACTATTTGTCTCTGCTTCCACCCATAGCAGCCATTGCATCAGCCTTGTGTGCCCGCAGTCTTCTCTTACTGTTGTGACCTCAACATTGGTTAAATCCTCAGACTCATCAATAGATATCAAATTTACTACTGCACCAAAGTCTTTGTTTTGGTGCTGTAGCCCAAAAATCCCATTAAGAACTCAACCTTTCTTGATTTCACACATACGTAAACTTGTCAGTCTTCTTTGCCATGGCAGCACATCCAAAAAAAAGAATATTTAGTTGCAATGCAAATAACCAGCAATAATCAGCATCTAATTTTTATTCACAGATTCAAACACACGCAGTATTATGTGTAATGTATGAGGACTGAGTAATGTAGGATTGCATACACATGTAATGCCGAAGCTCAAAATCAAGTCACAAACTAAACAAATAAACAGATTAATAATACATACACACAATTAACTGTGCAGTCAAACATAAAGATAAAAATAAGAAAAGCAAAAATCAAATGTAAATGTAAATCAAATAATAATGAATAGAGAAAGCGCAATCAAAGGAGAATCGCTACTGATACTAACGAAGGAGAGAAGAAAAGAAATGAAAATTAAAGATCCCAAATATAAACTGGGATTGTGCTGCTTAAATGATTGTTAATCATTGAATGGGCATGCGATTTTTCTCTTTAACATGTTTATTAGCCTTTGAGTGTATTATGAATATTAAAAGTGCTATATGAATAATCTTAATGTAAATATTTTATTGTCACTGTAAGTACTGACATGTATTTCCTTTTGGATAATACTGTGACTGCTCTCACCGTTTTAGCATGGTTTTACGTTTGATTAATGTCTTTACACAGTTGTAAACGTGAACAAACATGCCAGTGCGCTCTGTCCACAATATACCATTTGAAGCCGATGTCCAGGATCTGTCTGTGTGTGGTGGCTCTTGATGCACTGACTTCAGTCTCAGTCCACTCCTTGTGAAAGTCCCCAACACTTTTGAATAGCCTTTTCCTGACAATCTTCTCCAGACTGCTTGTGCACCTTTTTCTTTCACACTTTACCCTTCCACATAACTTTCTATTAATGTACTTTGATACAGCACTTCGGCAACATCCAACTTCTTTTGATGAAACCTTTTGAGGCTTTCCCTCCTTATGGAGGATGTCAATGATGGTTTTCTGCACAACTGTCAGGTCAGCAATCTTTCTCATGATTGTGCTTCTACTAAACCAGACTGAGAGACCATTTAAAGGCTCAGGAACCCTTTGCAGGTGTTATGGCCTAATTAGCTGATTAGAGTGGGACACTTTGAGCCTAAAATATTGAATCTTTTCACAATAAAATAAAAATTTTTTCTAACATTGTGGATTTGGGGTTTTCAATAGCTGTAAGCAATGATCATCTCGATTATGACAAATCACGGCTTGAACTATCTTGCTTTGCATGTAATGAGTCTATCTTATATATTAGTTTTGCCTTTTAAGTTGCATTGATGAAATAAAGGAACTTTTGCACAATATTCAAATTTTTCAAGTTTCACCTGTATACAGTGCTGTAAACTCGCACATCTCGGACATGCATGTGTGTTTGTCAGTGGAGCACAGTTCCAGACTTATTCCCAGTAGTGAAAAGCAAGTTGTGTTATGCATTTGTTGTTGTCTCTTAACAGAGTAAAAAGTACTCATGCGTAGTTGAGTATTATTTCCGCTTACAGAAGTGGTCATAAAAAAGTTTTAAAAAGTAGCAGAACATATCCTTCCCATGCCGGTCCCATTACCCAGATCTTACACCACTTGATGCCTACTTAGGAGGAATGTTAAAGGAGAGTGTGTTAAAATGTAAAGAACCAAGCCTGCATTACATCAGAAAATCGCTGATGTAATGCAGCAAGTCTGCAGCAGCGACCCTTCTGTTCTGGGAATGTGCTGTTTGCTTTTAAGGAAAGTAAAAATAAAGACTTTCAATAGGAAATAATTTTTTTTTAAATCAGATTAATGTAGAAACATACTTTATATCAATGTCACAGCTGTTTTACAAATATACAGTACAATAGAATTATTTAGATCAAAGTATATTCATCCAATTGAGAATCTGTGATAAGAATAAAAAATTGCTGTTCGCAGACACTCTTTATCCAATCTGACTGCGCTTCAGCTATTCTGCAAATAAGAATTATTTTTGCTTCTTAAGGTGTAGCTCTGTGACAAACCTTCAAATAAAAAAAAAGTGTTACCAAACTAAAGTGCAAGTTGATTAAAAAAAATAAATAAATGCTCATAGAGATTGAAGAAAAAAAAATGAAATGTAAAAAAATGAAATTTTTATTATACTATTATATAGAATTTATTATTCATATTATTTATACTATTATGTACTAAATAATGTCAAATTACTAACTGAAATTATTATAATTATTTTTTTTTATTTTTTTTATTTACCCATTCATTTATTACTCAATTTAATAATTTACCTATGTATTACTTTTTATTTGTACTTAAATGCATTTACAGACTGCAGCAAAGTTACACACCAGGTCGGGCACTAAAGAGTGTGTGAGGACAGTGAGAGTGTTATTCAAAGCGGGGTATACATGTTGGTATTTACAGTGACATAAAAATATTTGCACTAAGTTTATTCATGTAACACTTTTCATATTCATAAAAACATTCAAAGACTAAGAAATATGATTAGGAGAAAATTGCAGGTGCACACGAGAGAGAGAGAGAGAGAGAGAGAGTCAAAATCATACATGCTGCAGAATCCCTTTTTATATTCAGTATCTTAATCTTTTCTTTTCTTCTCCCCTTCATTTGTATCAATAGTGATTCTTCCTGGACTTTGACTTATTATTAGTAGTAGTAGTAGTAATGTGGTTATTATTATTATTATTATTATTATTATTATTATACTTGCGTTTTGCTTTACTTCTTGAGTAGTTTTTATCCCTAGTGTGACTTAATGTTTAAATATTGACAATAAAAATTAGTTGGTAAATTTGTTATAATTTATTATAAAATTACTATAAATGATCAAACCACAGACATTTAGATTAAAACATGTCTATTGTGTGTCGGACTTTAGCATGTAATATTATCGTAATAAATCTTTGCTATTTTCCTTAAAATATTACTTTTGTTAATTTTGTCATTTTTTCATCTACATTTAATATGATGATTTTTGCCTGCTGAATGCTGACGAACATGTAAGGAGGTGGTTACCAATGCTTGATGATGACTCGATAACGGCACTTTAGAATCGATACTGAGGTGTTAGAGGCGTTAATGGAAAATATATTCGGGAGACCCCGGCCAGCCAAAATTTTTAAACATGCTCCGATTTTCCTCTCAACACTAACGACACTAACGACCATGACAGAATTCACACTTAGCCCAAAAGAGGCTCAAAATGAACTGTTACTGGCATCTACTGAGCTCTCCAAAGCTTGTGACAAATTTGCATGGGTATACTGTAGATTCAGTAGCAAATTCGCCTCAGTAGAATGGGGTTATTAGAGTGTATACAAGCAGCACTTGGCTTAAATCTGTTCAATGTGGCTAACGTGAGGTACTGCAGGTGACCTTGCATCTGTCTAACATCTGTCTGCTGCATGCATTTATTGGGTTTCATCTTTTCTTTTTTTTGTCTCTCCGTTCCATTTGATTCACTGTAACAGCACCACCTACTGGACATGAAGTGCATAAATCTAACTGTTAATGTTCACTGTTTCAGAGGTAAAGAAAACAAATGCAGCTGTGGTTCTGACCTGATTCCGGCTTCTACATTTTATGCACTTAGATTAATTTCATCAGCAATTCATGAGGAATAATCTAAACTGACTGAACCAAATGGTGAACATGGTTTAACATTGTTAACATGGTTAACAAACAATTAAAGCTTGTCCTGTTTTGCAAATGCAATCATTTAAAAGATTTCGAGTTAATCTGTGTGTGTGTTTGTGTGCGCGTGCATGCACGTGCGTGTGTTGGTTGAATTTATTTATTCAGTTCTTAGGTGTTGGTGTATTTTCTATAATTCTGTTTCATTTATGATAATTAATAGTTGTATTTCATAAACAATGTTTTACTTTTACAGTCACACACACTCTGGAGTACAGTTACACTATGGTCACACCAGGAAACAATTTCACTTCTGTTGGTCTGTTGGATGGAGAGGAGTTTATGTACTACGACAGCAATACAGCAAGGATGACCCCAAAGACAGAGTGGATCAATAATGAGACTGATTCATCTTACTGGCAGAAAGAGACAAATGATGTGAAGTTTCAAAAGGATTGGCTCAAAGACAAGCTTGATGTTTTGAGCCCTAAACAAATTAAAGGTGAAACACAATCCGAGCTTTCATCACTAACACACACACACACACACACACACACACACACACTAGCTGTGCATTCTAAATTGAACACTATTGTGTTGCAGTCTGTATGACTGATGTGCCACCAGAACAGTTTTTCTGCATATTTGACACACTTGAGATCTATAGAATATCTCATACACATATTGTAACGGGTTCAACCCCTTTTGCACGGATGGCACCAAAAAGCACGGACACGAGTCGAGGTCTTACAGGAAAAAAGGTACTTTATTTGAGGAAAATGGAGACGGAAAGGGTGAAAGGAGGGAGAATAGAAAGAAAATAAGGAATTATGTGAAAGTGCAGGGCTGGGGGCCAGTTCCCCGCTGGCATGTGTGCACAGGCTGGTGAGCGTTGGCGGTGGGCAGAGTTGCAGCGTGGGCCTGTGTGAAGAGCAGCTCCTGCGCAGTTCGCTCTCGGTGGATGTCCGGGCCTGCTCCTCGCAGCTCTCTCTGTGGGCGCGGCCTCAGACAAGAGTCCTCTGTGACATTGGCGATTCTCTCTGTGGCGGCTGGGCGGCTTTCCCCAGCTGGGAACAGGGTCCGCGACGTGTACTTTTCCTCCTCGGCGCAGGGGCACGAAACTCCGGTTCCGTGTGAGTGTTGAAGAGCTGCGGGAGCTCCGGCAAGAAGCGCCCAGCTGTCCATGCTGCAGTGATCAAAGGCACACTCCACTCGCCTCTTCGAAGTCCCTGGGGCTTGTTACATTGCCCAGCTCACATGCCGTTCCACGTTTTGCCTTGCGCTCAACATGTCCAGTAGCCCAACAAACCCGAGTTACACTCCTGACTGTGTTTTATATAGCGTGGGGAGAAGCCTGGGATCCATTAACGGAGATAGCTCACCCGATGGGCCTAATTGGGCACCGCTCCTTCGCTAACCTGCAGGTGGCATGTATGCCACTGCTGACAAAAAGAATACAAAGGCTTGTCTCAAATTTGTCAAAAAACATAAGGACTATCTCCAAGACTTTTGGGCACATATTTGGGCAAGGAAGGCATGCGTTCTGTTACATCTGGCATAAAACTAACACAGTGTTTCATAAAATGAACATCATACCAAAGTCAAACATGGTGGTGGTAGTTTGATGATATGGGGCTGAAGCTTAAGTGCACTTGTATGTAGCAGGACAATGAGCCACCTCTTAATGGCGTTAAGATTTGTGGTTTGCGTAGTCAAAGTCCGGACTTGAAACCAGTAGAGATACTGTGACATGACCTTAAACAGGGTAAACCCTCCAGTGTGACTGAATTAATACAATTCTGCAAAGGAGAGTGGGACAAAATTCCTTCACAGTGGTGTGACTATGGGTTGGAAGGTTCCAGGTTTAAACCCCACGACCATCAAGTTGCCACTGTTGGGCCCTTGAGCAAGGCCCTCAATTCTTAATTGCTAAGATGTGTAATGGTGTGTGGGATAAGGGCGTCTGCCAAATTCTGTGTTGTAAATTAAAGAAACATTGTCAACCAGCACAAATGGCTGATTGCTGTTGTTGCCACAAAGGGTGGCACGACCAGTTATTAGGTTTAGGGGCAATTACTTTTTCATATAGTTCCAGGTGTGAAAAGTCAGGAAGGGGGCAAGTATTTTACTCTTAAGTAAATAAACATATCCAAGGTTTTAATTTCCCTCATAGAGAACTGAGGCTGAGGCTTTCTCCACCAAAAAAATTGCAGTCAGTGCATCTTTAGTTACAGATTTTTTCAAAATATGCAGGAGAGGCGGTCGCCCAGAAGCAGGCCTGTGAATCACTGGTTTAGATCATTTCCCTGCATGTGCCTGAAACCCATCACATTTTAAAAACGATTTCACTTCCCAAATAATTCTCATAAAATATTCATCATCTTTATTTCACATACTTCCAAAAACACAGTATAAATGAAGTTAATAACAATATTTTACACCACAATATTTTTGAAATTTTTATGTTTATTACATTATTTCATTAATTATTATTATCATAAAATAAGCATAAACTAAATTTCTGGCCAAGAGAGAATATTGCAGATATTATCCAGTAATAAAACTCTAACGAATATACAGTACATTTATATAGAAATTAAACATTGTTATTCTCCTGGTTATTTATTTATTTTAGCTCAAATTGGTCATTGGTCATCTCAACTGACACAGAAATGCTGCAAGTGTGTTTATTACCTTGCAGATGTCTTTATAATGGTGTGTGTGTTTGTGTGTGTGTGTGTGTGTGTGTGTGTGTTACTACAGAAGTTAATACACTACAGAGGGTGTACGGCTGTGAGATTGATGATAAGAACGTCACTAGAGGATATGATAAGTCCATATACAATGGAAGAGACTTCATCAGTCTGGATCTGAACACTGGAACCTGGACTGCAGTAGATGATCGAGCTCAGAATTTTGCAAAGGAGTGGAATCCTAAGGCTGGTTTCTGGAAGAACTTTGTGGAGATAATGTGTATTGATCGCTTACAGAGCTACAAGAAATATAGCACAAAGAAGGAGGATTCAGGTAAAGTGTGTGAACTGTAACAAACAGTTGTATGACACACATTTATTACACAAAGCCTCATTTTATTGCACACTCACTCACTCACACACACACACACACAATACACACACACACACACACAGTATATACACACACAGTATATACACACACACACACACACACACACACGGTATACACACACACACACACACACAGTATATACACTGTTTTATTACAGCACACATACATCTACTGTATAGTGTACACACACAATCCAATATACTTCCATGCACACACACACACACACACACACACTTATAGTGTACAGACTCCCAGGGCTGCTTGATTATGGAAAAAAGTTTTTTTTTTTGGTCAATACAGTATAAAGATCACAATCATTTTTAACACTATTACTCATTTGTCTGATTTCACTGTGTTTCAAACAGTGAATTTTCTTACAATGTAAATATAAGTAATAAAAAACTAAACTTAAAAGATCAGAGAGGGAGACTGAGAGTGAGGTTAGTAGTAATGGGGGAAAATTTTGTTAGTTTTGGATTGCAATTCTTTTGTTTGGCAACTCATGAATCCAAATAGTTTTTTTTTTACATTAATAATAGAGACGAGCCGGTGGATTGGCCAGAGACCAGAATTGGCTGGTTTTAAGTTTCACTGGTCATGACCTCAGATGTAACCCATTTTGTACCAAGTTTTGCAAAAGTGTTAATATGTAACCAGGATATTTGTAAAATCATAAAATCATAATACAAAAGAACGAACAATTCGGACCAGAAGATATGAGAGATGAGCTGCTCATTCTGTTTATTATAATCTGCCCTTGGCTGCATTGTAATATTTTCATTACTGGAACTATAGCCAAAATTATGTATGTAGACGTGTTGGGGGTCTGATTATTGAATTATTTTATTTCTGGTCAAAAGAACAAAATAAACTAAATGACCCAAAAAAAAAGATTCGTTTATTTTGATAAACCGAGTCACTAAAATAATCCAAACTTTCCATCACTACTTGGCACCCTGTAATAACTAAACTAAATGAATCAGTGGTTCCGTTAGTTCTGACCACAGGGAGGGATCTCTACTGATCACAGATCAGCTACAGTCTGTTATCACTGGCTCTTAATGAGGGAGCAACATTTACGATTTATAACACAAAATGCAAAATGACTGCAGAATGAAATGTCACACAATAATCCTTTAATCTCAGTTATCTTATTTACATAAAAGTTGGAAGCCAAAAATGTAACTGAATTAAAATTTTGGATAATTGTACGGCCCTACACACTCCAACACACTTGTTTGTTACAACACACACTTATAGTGTACAAACTCCAACACACTCCTTCATTACAACCCACACATGTACACACACACTCACTCACACACACACACACACACACACACACACACACACACACGCCTCCTTCCCTGGCCTTCCTTGTCCTCTTCTGTGTTCTGTGTCAGACTCTTCGTCTGCTTTACCCGGTACTTTCACACACACTTTCCTCTCGACACCTTTCCCCTCAGTGTCACTCAGCATCTACTATTGTCTACACAGTCCTTTATTACAGCATGCACACACACACACACACACACACACACACACACACACACACACACACACACACACACACACACATATAGTGTTCATACTCCTTTATAACTGTACACTATTAGTGTGTTTGTACTTTCTTCAATGCATTCCTTTTTTACAGACACACAGACACTCTCTCTCTCTCTCTCTCTCCCTCTCTCATAGTACACACACTATAAGAGTATTTAGTGTGAGAAGTAGCAAAAGGTTCTAATAAACCATAAACATAGAGAGTGAAAGCTGATTTTCCTACTGCAGCAGATGTTAAAGACTCTGTTGTAATTTAACAGGAGGAGCTGAGGGAAGATCAGAGGGAGGAGCTGAGGGAAGATCAGATATACCAGAAGGAGGATCAGATGGACAATCAGATGCAGAGAAGACGGTCGTCACTGTTGTGGTTGTTCTTGTTCTTGTTGCTGCTGCTGCTGCTGGATTTGTCATCTATAAGAAGAAGCTTTGTGGTAAGAAGCAAATAGTTTAAAACTAAAATAATTTCACTAAAAGTTGTATTAAATGTAGAAATTTTCATCATATTACATGTAATATTTTTATACTTTAATTAAGGACACTGTTATGGACAGTGCTCTCAACTCACACACCTTCTATAGAGAACAGAATCTGTCTCTCAGACAACTCACACAGTCAATAAATCTCCCAGTGTGTGTGTGGTTCCCTGCTGAAAATACAGGTTTTGAATAGAATAGATTTTGGGGCTTACTCAAGGGCTCAACAGGGACAACTTGGCGGTCGTGGGGTTTGAACCTGGGACCTTCTGAACCGTAGTCCAAGGCCTTAAGCACTGAGCTACTCCTGACCCCTGTATTAAAACTCGTTACTGAGTGTGTCTAAAAGCACAAGCTTTTTATATCATTAAAAAACATTGATTACATCAGTAGCAGTCGTGTGCTCATGCAGGACAGTTTCTATCTGAGAAAAGAACAGATGTTTTAAAATGGGCTAAAAACTTTGTCTCTAAAAGTCTCATTGGCTTAAGTCACACTGCAGGCTGAAATGGCCCAAAGCCGATTGTTTTAAATCAGGCCCAGGCCACTTTCATATGTGGTCCTAAATCAGATACATATCCGATGTTCTGCAATGCGTCTTCAGTCTGAACGGCCATGTCGCATTTCATGCGGTTTTTATACAGTGTCAGCGGAAAGTGAAGAGCCTCAGGGCAAAATGTAAAGAAACTAAAGACTTAAAAAACTAAATAATATTCTGCTTCTTATCACTTCGTTATTTATGCTTCGATTGCACATTAATTTAAAAATCACTACACACATGATATCACAATCCGCATCCGTAAACACATTTTGGAATTTAAACACACACGGAATTTAATTTCCGTAAACACATTTTGAGATGAGCAAATCCGGATTCATCCGGAAATAACCCGATCCTTTATATGACTCACGGATCCGAATCCTTCTCTTTATTTATTCGGATCAGTTGAGTCCTAAGTTATCTTGTTGCTAACAACAACATACATTACACTGGTAATTACTGGTAATTACACAATTCAGTTGTTCTCAGTGGTTTTTAGCTAGTTACCGTAGGAACAAGTGGCTGACTGAGTTGTTTAGAAAACTTCCTGCACGGTCAGAAACTTAAGAGACTCAGAATAGCGGCTACTGATTCGTCTGATTCATCTGAACCGTGGGACTTGGCGGATCCGCCGGACTCGCAACACGGAGTGAAACAGCCGGATCCGAGGGTGTGTTCATGAGTCCAAGGACTTGGTAGATTCCGAGAATTCGTTGAGCGCCCCTAGTGGTGGCCCATGGCACAAACAGCCAGAATCCGTATCACAATGACATAAACCGATAAAATTGTGATTGGACTTAATGCTCTATAATCTGATTTTAGTAACACCAAATATATTTGTTACATGTTGGTGTGATGTAGATGTGTATTATGACTGGGATGAAAAACGGCTCGGCACGGATGAGCATTTTTTTTTTTAAATCTAGATTCAGTTACATTTTACAGTTACTTTTCATTGTTTGTTTGTTTGTTTGTTTCTTATTTTTGCACAGCCCATTTAAGAAGTGGATATATTGGAGCCCGTCAGAATCCCAAGCAGTGAGGTGCAGAGTGTACACCATTACTGTGCCATTATTGCCCCAGTTTATAAAGTAAGACCTTCACAGCTAAAACGTTCCTTCAGCAGTGGATTCATCCTGCAGCTGGACTGTGATCAGATGATGGTGTGAGATGATGGACTGAGTTCAGGACTCACTGTCAGGGCTCCAGACAAAAATACATTTTTAGTGGCCTGTGACTATTAAAACCCCAAATATTTATGGGCCAAATAAAATTTTTAGGAGACAAAATTTAACCCTTTTTATAAGGTAACCAGATGAACTCCTGTAGCCACGTGATTACAAGACTTTTCAGAAGCTGTGCTTTACCAACATTATCTAATAATGATGACTGAATAGCAAATAAATCCGGCTGGGATGACTATAATAAAAACATACGTGGAGCTTGCATGGGATATGGCCTTGTTTTAAAGGAAGTTTCCATAACAGGCAGCAGGGAATAACTGTTTAAAGTACATTATAAATTGGATCACAGCAACAGACTAATGTTTATTGCTTCAAATAATGACAAGTAATACATTCTCATGCACATCATGCATATTTCATGCATGAAGTTATTTGTAAAAAGAAACAATTTTTTCTCCTATCTTCCGAGGTCGTTTTAGGCTGATGAAATGTAGCAGTAATTTTGATAAAAAAATACTCCTTCTCTTTCTGTTCCTCACTTTCCCCCTCCCCTTCCACATGCACACACAAACTCACTTTTACTTTTGCATGCATAGATAAAATAAAACTATCTTCACATAGACAGCGGTATTAAAAAAGAAAGTACACGGCCTGAGACACTTTGTCTGCTGAGCGGGGTGATAATTTGTCCAGCAGCTCATCTGCTCCAGATCACCCGTGTTTGTGTTGTGTATATTTGTGCTTTCCTCTTAGTGTAGGCCTTTTAATTAACATTATTATAAGAATATCTTAACATAGACTTGTACACTAATTAACACAGATTTACCAAAGAAAATGTTTTTTAAAGTATTTTTCTGCAACTTTATACAGTATATATCGATGAGTTTAAGGTTGACGTTTGTGGCACTTTTCTATTTAGAATTTTTTTGTACATTTTTTGCACTTTATCTAGTTACTTGGTATTTATTACGTATATATTCTTGACTGTTAGGATGTAAGGATAACACTAATGTTTGACATGAAAATGCTCCAAAACTGTCAATACAACATGTAAAAATACTGAGATATTCTGTTGGAACTGTCCTATGGCAGGATTTTAAGGATTAAATCAGGTAGTAATTCCATAAGTCCGTAAGCGCTGTAGTGAGTTCTGTATGAATTATGATTTTTGGTTTATTTGCTTTTTACTCATTTGATTCACTTGTTTTTGTTCTGTCCTCATGATTTTTTATTTCTTTTGTTACTGAGCTGGGGAATTTGTGTGGATTATAAATAAGGACACTGTTTGTATTTGCCTTTTAAAGTTGTCTTGCATTTGTCCCTTCTGTAGCTGATATTCTCACTTACCTTCAGTAAGAGTTTTAAACCTTTCTCTGGTTTGGACCTGCAGTTTCTGGGTGGGGTGGGTCAGATACACCTTCATAACACCCCAGTTTATCACAGGCTACTACAAAGGGCTGGGACCAGGGGTGATGACTTTCCTGATTACTACAACATTCTGAAAAATAAAGTTTTTATTGGATTTTAATTTTGATACACTATATTATATAAATACAACATTTGCAATAAAAATAGTTTTTGATAAAGTCTGCCGTTTTCTTTTGTGATTCTTTTGCATAAAAAGTGGTTTGTCCCTCTGTCCTACATATCTATAGTGTACACAGTGTGTTTGCCATCAACATTAATACATCATTGTGACATCACCTAAAAAGTCACAGAGGCGTGATTTTTATTATACTCATTTTTACATGCTTTGTGCTGTACTGCATGCTTTAATTATACTCTATGCATCTCCTTAAAGTCTATAATGACCAGAGGATCAGATGAAAGAGGCAGGAAATGTATTTTATTCCAGGATGGACCCCCAGTTGAGTAGTCACCATATCCTATAAATATCATTTCACAAACTGCTCCAGTGCTTTTGATGCCAGGGGTAGCTCAGTGGTTAGGGCATTGGACTACAGTTCGAAGGATCCCAGGTTCAAACCCCACAACCACCAAGTTGCCACTGTTGGGCTCTTGAGCAAGGCCCTTAACCCTCAACTGCTCAGATGTGTAATGAGATAAAAATGTAAGTCGCTCTGGATAAGAGCGTCTGCCAAATGCCTAAATGTAAAAAGCCTGTAACCAAAGTGAAATACGGATTGAATCGACACCAAAGATTGTAATGACCAGGGCCTGATCTGAAATATAAGTTTACATGAAATGCCAATATAATATGTATGAAATTTTTAACAATATTGTTCTACCTATTTTACCAATGCCATACCACAATGCCATGTTCCTGCTGAAGCACTTTAAAATAGACCTAACCTTAGAGGGAAAATGAACAATTTGACACCAAAGATATAAAATAGAAGCCTGAGTCTGTAAATATGTGTGTACAGTAAATGTGTGTGCTCTATACATCATTTTTACTTTTAAATATGAAATCTCTTAATAATGTATTTATATTCAACCTTGTGTTAAATAAAAACATTTTGATGCTTATTACAACCAAAACTATATTTACATGGCTGTTCAATTAGTTTAAAATTGTAACCATTTATGAAAAGCGTCCTGAGTAATTTAGCTTGAAATAGTAGTGGTTACAGCTACAGTAAAGTACGGTGTATTATAGAGAACATCGGGAGGGAACATCAGGGAATATATAATGTACCAAAAAATGAATCGTTATTAATTATGTGATTAACATTCCTGTTACCTAACATATTATAGTCTCCTTTTATCTCCTAGAATTTGCCATCTAATAAGAGGTGTTTTTTTTTTTTTGTTCCTTTCACATTTAGCATGAGTAGAGTACATTTTCAAGGCAATAGAGTAACAGTGGTGCAGATGCTGGGCAGTAAAGTGTGAGTGATTATTTGCTTTAAGAACTTTTTGTGAGAATGTTTAGGGCTTTGAGTAAAAACCCTCTCTGAACATTCACACACATCCTTCACAAACCTCATCATCAGTGGGGATCTGAAATAACAGAGACGGGTTTAATGTGTCTGTAAATCCAGCCATGACATTGAGAAAGGCGTGATGTGTGTAAAGTGGAAACACGGAGCATGGTGGACATTGATAAGCACCATGTTTAGCTGATATCTCTAACAACAATTGGTGGAAAAGGTAGAGCTGTAAGCTGAAGGTACAGTGACTAAGTAAAGTAACTGCCATGATATACAGTCATCAGTGGTCACTTTCAATACCACTTTGCCTTTGGTGGAAAACACAATGTACTGTAGTGATTACAACCGTGGAGCCACAACCCGTTAACCTAAAGGACAGGCTGGCTGCTATCACACTGCACCATCCATTACCAGCATGCTAAACATGTTTCCTGTTAAAGTCACAGTTGTTGGCTGATATTCAATTTAGCGCGATCCTGTTCTCCCTGCAATAGTTTCATGCAATATTATACAGATAAATAGGCAATAACAATCATCCCTGTGGAGGTTTAATGTATGTGAAAGTACATTTTAAAGTAAACAGTATAGTGCTTAGTCAGATTTCAGCAAAGTAATTACCTTTATAATAAGCAGTGACAATTCCAAATCTGTGATATTGGTGGTCGACACATGTATGCTGTCATTAAGGCATGGAATTGGGTAGGTCCAACTTGCGCAATATTCGCTGCTATTGTATAACTTCTCCTGCAGTCCAGCATATCAGGAGAGTAAAGAATGTTGCATTTCTGTTGAGATAACAGTGCAATCAATATAATTAGATTTGGAACGGATGTGGACAACATAATGTACTTGTAGTACTGCAGTTGTGATCCAGGCTGTTAAGGCAGTACAGCCGTAGATTCTTCCCTTTCTTGTCAGTGTTGCCCAGGAAACGTTTCTTTTCAGTCTCAGCAAGCATTTCTCAATAACAAAAATATAGTAAACTGAAAAATGTCTCTACCAAAAATGACAGCTTTCAAAATTACGGTGACATAGCTGTACCTGTTAGAAATTCTTTACTGACAGCACTGACAGTGTCAATACCGTTTTCCCCAGAAAAAGAAACTTTCAGACTGAATATAGGTTAGAATTTTCTTTTTGCTGTTGCCACTGTTTTCCTCTACTGAAGAGACACACAAAGGGAAAATGTGCTGCTTTCATCCACTTGACAGCTGATCCAGTTCAAGATATTTTCTGAACTTTAAATTGAAAATTTGTATAAAAAATAAATATAAGTTGATGCTTTACTGAAGGGTAAAAAAAAAACTTAATAATAATAATAATAATAATGTGAAAACAATCATTCTGTAATTATTTGGTTATTTTTTTTCTGGTAGCAATGGAGATTGTGGAGTCTGATGGTAACAGGGAGAGTAGGTTTTACCTTTGAAAGGAATTCATTGCTTCACTTCATGGCCTGCACTCCTGTATAGATACAAGTGTTACAAAATAATAATTAATAAGCAAACACAGTATAAGGCATTATAATCTAATATAAATATTCCTGTGCCCTGAGAACAACCCCCTCTCTGTGCTTCTATATCCTTCAAAGACATATACGTCCAAACAGCTCTTGTCCGCTAGAACCCTTTTGTTTAACCAGGAGAATGCTAATGTATTTCCTCTCACCTGTCTCTCTCTCTCTATGACTGACATGTTAATGATGTTCAGGACACCACATGGGTCATAAAGCACTTTGATAAGAATAAACAGATCTTTAGACCTCATCCCTCTGTGTGTGTGTGTGTGTGTGTGTGTGTGTGTGTGTGTGTGTGTGTGTGTGTGTGTGTGTGTGTGTGTGAGAGAATCTAAAGTAAGCTTCTGTCTCCCCTTGTCTTACACAGTTACCCTTTCTTCATTCTTTTTACACATGCACTCGCACACGGTAATGGAAACATTGTTTATTGAAAAAAATATGACGCTTGCGCACACAGACAGAGAGCAGGTTATTTGAGCAGAGAGAGAAAATGAATTTTTAACCTCTCTAATAAGACTTGCTTTTACTTTACACGCACGCTGTACACACACATACAGACACAAAATAAAATGTTTTTTACGCCCACACATGTGGTCACAGTGTTATGGTAAACAGTACACGCATGCACGAATGTTGATTATACCAGTAAGAGACGAGCACTAAGACCCAGCAGGGGAGACGATTAACAACAATTCCGCGCCACAAGAGAGAGAGAAAAACCATTGGCTCAGTTGTGATCATGTGACGATCGGCGTCAAAACAAAAAGCGCATGCGTGATACATAATACTCGGTACTCATAAACCAAGACTTGTTCGTTTTTCAAGTCAATATCTATTTAAAATCTTTCTCATTTTGCGGAACACTCGCAAACCGTGTTACTCGCAATCTGAGGTTTTACTGTATGATATATAGATTCGGCGTATGCATACTGTATACATCATCACGGTGCATGCCATAGAGATCTTTGTTGTATGTACATGTTACTACAGTGTTTGTCACGTTCAGTAACAGGACGAGCATGTGACATTGCATTTGCAGAAATTGTGCAATCATGCATTTTCAACCAAAACATGTTCTTTCACTCATGAGATATAGATAAAAAAGTGGTAAAGCAAGCAGTTTCAAGATTTTAAACATTTTAAACGAACCTTTTAGAATAAATAAAATGACAAAATAAATATATCAGAACTATGTGAAATTTTAATTTTTATGCATTAAAACAGGCTATCGGGTATAATTTCATGTAATAAAAAAAATAAAAAATAAAAAAAAAAGCTCAGATGGCTAAGCCAGGTTTTAAGCTTAAGTTTTCAAGCATATAGTACAGCTGTTATAACCATTGACCTACTGTAAAACTTCAAACGCTTAACAGCCCCATTTTGGTAGAGTCGTGTTGTTGGGCTAGGGTTAGGGCTGATGTCATACAAATACCAGAGCTGTTTTTTTTTTTTTATCCCAGTTTGTCACTACATCACACCAACTTGTAAAAAATATGTTTGGTGTAAATATTATACAGTAGAGCACTACATCTAATCACACAATCCTGTAAAAGTGAAACAGCTGCAGTTTGTTGTGACATTGTGATACAGATTCTGCCTGTTTTTTTTATGGTCCTAGACTAGGGGCGCTGAACAAATCATCAGAATACACTGAATCCTTGGAATCATGAACACACACTGAGTCCCTCGGATCCGACTGTTTCACTCCACGCTACGAGTCCGGCTGATCCTCTGAATCCCTCGGTATAGACCAATCAGATGAATCAAGATTTTAAGTCTCTTATGTTTCTGACCTGCAGGCAGATTCTTAAACAACTCAGTCAGCTTACAGTTACTAGCTAACAATGTCTGAGAACATATGAATTGTAAAATTTTCAGTTTATATGTATTTATTTATATATCTTGTTGTTAGCGACAAATTAACTTAAGACTAATCTAAGTAAATGAAGAGAGGCATTCGTGAATCATGAGTCATATAAAGAATCGGGTTATTTAATCCTAATGGGTCCGGATTTGCTCATCTCTAGTATACAGTGCGTTTGTGAGATCAAAAGAATGAATATGAAACATGCACCCAACACCAAATGCATCTACAGTACATCATAGTGCGGTACGAGGACCTACGTGACCAGTGATGTCCTTGTCATAAAAGCCTCAAAACCACCCAGCTGGTGGAGACAGTGAAGTACCTGGACGAGACAGTGCAGGACGAGGCGCGTGTGAAGCAGGGGAAGGTTCAGACAGGGCAGGGCATATTTTGGGCAGAAGATGGTATATGCTAGGCAGACCACGGTATGATTTGAGGGTGTGATTTTGGACAGACATGGTTTAGCCCAGCTAAAATGGCTAACATGAATTAGCTTAGGGATAACAACACTTCTAGAATAGCACGACATGGTTCTAGCACGGCAGGGCGTGATTCAAGTACTAAGGTATTATACTAATTTTTACATGCTCTGTGCTATACGGTCTATAAATTCAAATTAAAATCAAATTTTATTTGTCACATACACAGTCATACACAGTACGATATGCAGTAAAATGCTTAAATGGCCGCCAGCGACCTCAAAAAGAGAATTAAAGCTTATAATAAGAAATAAATATGAATAAAAGAAAAATAATAGAAAATTTTAATTTAACTAGGATAAAAATAGAAATAAAAATAGAAATATATTGTACATTAAAATAGAAATAAAAATAGAAATATACTGTACAATAAACATAATGACCAGAGGATCAGATGGAAGGGGCATTCAGAATGGACCCCCAGCTGGGTAGTCACTATTTCCTGTAAATATTATTTCACAAACTGCTCCAAAGCCTTTGATATAACCACAGTCAAATACAGATTAAATTGACACCAAGCATTGTAATGACCAGGCCTGGAGCACACACACACACACACACACACACACACACACACACACACACACACACACACACACAATAAAGTCTAGCCATGTAAATTACAAACTGTGTATGATTTGACATAAGTTTTCTTCCTCCAGGACATTTATGGTGCCATTTTTAAAAGTGCTGTTTTGTCATTTATTGCAAGAGGTGTTTTCCTTGTATTTCTCTTTTCATTATGTGTATATTAAAGAAATCAGAAATACATGACATTTTTTTAAATTTGCTATCAATTTGGTGTGATAAAGATTTGAAAACTCTTAGTAATACATTTATATTCACATCTATGTTACATAAAAACATTTTTATGCTTATTACAACCCAAACTAATTTGTGGGAGGGGTGTAGACTGAGAACAGACTACTCCTGGCATGAGCTGCAGAGTATTCCTGCCAACTCTCTAAACTTTGTCACATACTGTAGTGTTTGGTGCTCACTGACTCGACCGGGGAATGCGCACCATCAATAGGCATCGAACACTGAGGAGGCAGGAACATGTGCAGGAACCAGGAAATAGAATAAAATGTTAAAACTTGAATTAGTGTATACTAATAATTAATATTATATATAAATGGAATCTTAAAATTAAAACTGGCACATATTAAAATCTGTACTGTTCCCCGTTCATCTTTTTGTTCTTAAGAGTTCAGTTGGGTTTAGTAGGAATGACAAGTCATGTAGTCTATGATTGCTCATTGAGACCAGGCAGTAAGTGTATGATACACCGTTTATTAAAATCCATAACAAAACTTCTGGAAGTCACATGGTTAGTGTAAACTTCCAGTCTTTTCAAAATCTTTTAGGATTGTGGAAGTTGCATATTACATTTTTACACATTACAACAATATTGTTAAGTACAAAGAGCTGTTTGTATTATTTATTTTATTAGAAACAAACAAAAAGACACATGTTTATTTAAACATGAATATTTAAGTATAATGAATAGCAAACTACAATTTAAGTGGAGAATCCGAAAGCTGTCGTATTACATTATAATAAATTTTATTACATCGTATTGAAAATGCCTTTTAACCTACAGTGATGTCTGTTTATGGAAAATATTTAAACTTTACACACAGACAGAAGACAAGATTTAATGTTACAAGGTACAGTATATAACTCTTCCAGCCATAGAAAATCAAAGGCAACTAAGTCATATTCAGTAAACAATGTATAATATATAACAGTATGTACACACATTACTCTTTTAAATTGATGAATATACATCACGTGGATCAAACTTTTCATCATGTCTCTTGGTTCTCTTGTTTTTCAAATATAGGTAAATAAAAAAAATATTAGAGAAACTTAACATAACTGATTCTGTTTAAAAAATTAATTGCATGAAAACTTTATATCTAAATTTCTAATTGCATTTTTTTCTTAGTGGTTTTCATGATTTATTGTTTCATGATTAAATATTTTGGTATAATATTGAATAGTTTGTTTAAAAATGACTAGAATTAAAATCCTCTTTTTTTAAATGTGTTTTTTATATGAAACACAAGAGCAACCTTTTGCTGTTTTAACACATGCACACCAACAGAGTTTGATTAGGCATTTGTGGATTAAAAAGCTGCTGCCCTTCATGTTTTTTAAACAAAAAAATATATATACTGTAAGTGTGAATCTGTTTTAAAATTTATACTTAGAACAATGCAAAAAAATGTGACACAGATTAGTTGTAGTAGCAGCAGAGGTAGATCATCAGGACAAAGATAGAAATCACACATAGGTTACTAATCACAGCCAGCGTGTAGTACACAGCAGGAGAGTCTAAACCTTGGAGAGAAACATTAAAAAAAAAAATTTAGATCATTAAATCTGTGTCATATTTTAATGTAAACAAGCCTGTGTGAGATCTGTTGCATTCTCCTCAGAAAAAAAGTTATATTATTTTTTTCAGAAAAAAAGTTTTAAACCTGCATCATATTTTACTTAAAATGTACAAAAACAATTTACCTGTTTCACTGTTCACAGGATTGGTCAGATTTTTACCTAAAATATGAAACATTGCCCTTACAATCTCATTTATGTTAAACAACTTTTACTGAAAGTCTTTATTTTTATACATTTACCTTTCCTCACTTGTAAAGAGGTCAAGTTGCTAAGGATCATTTCCCTACCGTACCCGCAGTAATAGAGTCCTGTATCAGAGACATTTACTGCAGTGATGGTGAGAGACGTGTTCTTGTCATGAACAGACATCACTATTCTCTCACTCTCAGTAAAGAAGTGACATGTTTCTGGTGTATCCAGCCACTTAGGCTGTTTACACCCAATAAGAAGTGGAACTGAACCACAAGTGTATTTATACCAGAAGAGAGAATTTGGAAAATATGAGGCATATTGACACCAAATAGTGACGTTATCTCCAGCTTTTGCCACCAAAGTAACAGAGCACAGAGTCTCTGACAGCAAACCTGCAAGACATAGAAAACATACACACCTTATTTATAATATATTTCATCGTCTTTGTTTTACTTTTAAATTCCCTATAAAATAGTTTTCAGTATTTTCAGTATTAAAGCCTCGTATAGCTAAATAAAAAACTTTTTTGAAGTTTGCAGTCATTATAATTTTTTTTTATTACAAACTTCTGTAATAAATAATGTAATGACAACTGCAAATGTAACACTTACCCATGGCACAGAGAAACACAAGCAGAGGTTTGAAGTGGACCATTGCGTATCAGCCGAGAGACGAAGAGGAAATGACCTGAGGGGGAAATCAGCTGCTACTTTATTTCTGTTTGTAAGGGGTGTGGACGTTTATGCAAATTATAATTCTTTGAAAACTGATATCCATATTAATGAGATTTATGTTTCTTAGGTTTTTCTCCTGACAAAAACTCACTTTATATTACATTAATAATTACACACACACACACACACACACACACACACACACACACACACACACACACACACACACACTTTATATTACATTACATTATTGCAACACACTGGCAAACTTTAAAACACATATTAATATACAGTATAATAAAGTGATGTAAAGTTTATTTTTTAATACATTTAAATTTATTATGTCTTAAGAAAGTTTATTAGTTTATTCTTAATATGATTTTATATGTTATGTATATCAAAAGTAGCAAGTTTTCCATAATATTATTCTCTATAATGTTATTATTTTAGTTGTCGATCCATCCATTCATCCATTTACCCTCTGTAGTCCAAATAGGGGCTGGCGAGGCCAATGGTGATTACCATTTTAATTATTCCCATTTTGTAAATAAGGTAGGACCTCCGGTTGCTATAAACACAGGTCTCAGAAAAAACATGTTACTATAATTATTTTTACTGTTTTGTTTAAGAGCTAACAATACTCTTTTACCCAAACTAAACTGAACATTTTAAAGTAAAAAAGTCTCGCAACTCTCTTACTTTATTAACACCGTGTGATGTCCTGATAAGAAGTCCAAAGGCCACATTTACCTGAGCTCATACCACTCATTGTTTTTGGGAAAACATTATTAACCAGAAATAGATTCTTTTGAGAAAAAAAGCGTAGCCCACTTTCTACTTACGTACAGATGCTTCACAGCAAGGTGCAAATCACTGGTGACACTAAAGAACAAAAATGCCCGATTAGACTTGGATGAGTCAGGCAAGTCCAGAGGGCAGAGGGGGTCTGGATCACTGGCAGCTCACATAAGATATGATGTAAACGTATATTTAGTGCAGAGTGCAAGCAGAGACTATGGGCGATATTACCAATAACAGAATATCTCCAAGGAAGAGCAAGAAGGAAACACAGACATGGGGGCTCCCTGGGAAGTAAAGCAACCAACCTGAGTGATCAAAAAGAGTGGGGAGACTAAAATTTGCCATCTAATAAGAACTTATGTAATTGTGCCATCTCTAAATGCATCTTTCTGTAGTTAAGTACACATGACACTGCTTAAAAGACACTGAGCACCATCATTTTATATTTTATATTTTATTATTATTATTATTATTATTATTATTATTATTATATAAGATGTGAGATAGGACATATATTTATTTTTTTTATAGGCCTGCACCCTCAGTCAGCATGAAGTCACTCTTGTAAAGAAACGTAAAAGAAAACATTTTAATATTCTTATATTTTATTTATTTATTTCCAGCACAGACATAGACACTTCAGTTTTACAGTGGTGTGTTTTATGAAATTGCATCTTCTTATATTCACTTCAAAATATACTATTGTGATAGACGTGGTTATTGTAAGATGTTTTGGGGTCATATTACTTAAAAAATATTTTATCACATATGTATCAAATATAGTCACATTACTCAAGTATAAAATACAATCATATAATGTTATGAATTAAGGATTGCTATTAAAAACTCATAACTCATATGAGATGAAATTATTGGCCCAGGAAAGGTTTCTTTTTCGCGTAAGATTATTGTGAGCACAACGCAAGTCAGATGGACGACCTTGACCCAGATAAGAAAACACGAACAACGAACAAAGGGCTTACTTTCTTAATAAGGTGCTTTTTGCGAGAAAGGAAGCCGAACTGAGACATAGTGAGGGTCAGGAGTAGGGACAGGAGTAGGGACACAGGATCGGAATGGGCTTTTATGTAGCACTCATTATCTCTTATCAGAAGGTGGATAACACCACACAAACTCTGTACAAATGTAAAATGCAGTTTAATGCACTGCACAAATACAATACAAACAGATAAATACATTGGAGAGAACATTTTGTTTTTGGCTAATACCAACAAACAAAAATATATAATAATTAATTAATAACAATATATAAGCTGCATCAACAGAACATGAGTAAATATAAAGGGTTGGATTATAATGGGGGAATTTTCTGGAACAAGGTAGGAGATAATGGGCACCGAACTTGGCAAATGGAAGTAAAACCAAATCTAGTCAGGCCTCATCAAGGACACACACTAGTAACTAAGTATCTCACAGCTACAGATGCTGTGTCAAAGTTTGGATTTTTGTTTATCTGTGTACATAACATTCTTCCTGCTATCCAAAAACTTCTGTAGCAAACTTCAACGTGCCTTTCAAACAGTAATGGAGTTTTCTAAAGTCATGGCAGGCAGAGATCAGGGCTGTGGAGTGTAAAGTCTCCTGCACTGTAAACGCGAATAAGTTGGTAAAGCTCAAAAAATCAAATTTTTTGAGTAATGATGTTTTCAATTTTAAGTAAAAACAGAACTATCGGTTTTTGAGTTTGTTGTATTCATTCATATTTATCATTCTTTATTTGCATTATTGAGTAGCCTAACTCATACTATTTAATAGTAATTATCTTTTTTTTTAGTTGTTGCAAATCAAGGAAATTGTTGTTGGTCTTTCGTCTGCTCCCAGCAATGGGTCGCCACAGTGGACCATCCGGTCCGCACACAAGCTTGGCACAGGTTTTACACCAGATGCCCTGCATGAAGCAGCCCTCCTATTTTATCTGGGGTTTAGACAGGCGCTTCACCCAGTGGCTGAGAATCGAACCCGGGCCTTTCATGTGGCAGACGAAACGCCTACCACTGAGCCACCAGTGCCCTGTTACAAGGCAAATAATTAATTTTTTTTATATTTCTTCAGTTTAATCTAAAAGTACAAAATCTATGAAAATTAATACTAAAACTAATAGGAATTCAGGATTTATATTTAAACCCCGAAACCGGAGGTGTAAACCTGATGATTTCAAAAACTAAACAATTTATGCTAGTAAAGTAGTCGATTCAAATTAAAGATTGATATTTGCCAGTTATAAGAAATCTTGCATTTTAGCATCCTAAATAGTAGGTAGCAAAAAAGGAAGGTTACGTTTTCTCCCATGCGCGTCTAAACACATTCTATTCATAACTCTAGAGAGAACAAACTGACGACAATCAGATAACATAAATCAAAAACATCAACTTTAGCGTCCCCAGATTTGTAAAGATTATACTTACAGCATCATGCAAAGACAGACCAATCCACCATTTTGATCAAAACAATTCAACGTGGGCAGTTCAATGTGCATTGATGATATCAGACACAAAATCGCTAGGCTGAAAGATTTTAGGTTGGTGGAATTTTAGAGAAGACAGTTACTGTGGCTTAAAATATCAAAGTTGTTCAGTAAACTTGAAAAGTGTCATTCCTACAAACTCATAAATACCAAAAAGTTCTAAACACTTATCAGGGTCCATTAATTAGAACTAATTGTAATGATTTAAGTTAACAGTACTCAATATGTTTAATTACTTTGAGCATTAGGTTTTACAGTGTGGGATATGCTCCAGGCTCCATGAGATGTGATCATGACAGAAAGATCAGGATTGTCAGGAAGAGATTGCAGGTTGCTAATTTAAATTTTAATTTCTTATGTTTAGTGCAGAATATACTTTTGTGATAAAGACGTTATATATCCAGGAGTGGGTTGAGTGGAATATTTTGACCCAATATTTTTTTAGGGCTTTTGCAACTAGAGGACATGATTTCCTTCATGTACTGTCCTAGCCTTTTGTCTTCCCAGAATGACAGATAACGGAAAGGAGGCTCTTATCAGGTCTCCTCAAGGCCACACATTAGTAATAAGTTCAGATTTTTTTTTCCACTGTGTACATGCCATTTTTTCCTGCTATCTATTTGGTGTAGCAAACTTTAGGAACAAGGTTCAAGATGCCTTCACACAGTAATGGAGGTTTCTTGCATCTCTTGCATTCTAGTGAACGTAAAGAAATGCCTCAAGTATTACTCCAAAACAAACACTATGTTGAATTATTGTAATGCTATACTGTCTGACTGTTCAACTAGGTGCATAAACAAGCTTCAGTTAGTCCAGAATGCAGCAGCAAGAGTCCTCACTAGAACAAGAAGGTACAAGCACATCACCCCTATCTTATCCACACTGCACTGACTCCCAGTAAGATTTTGCATCAATTTACAGTAAAATACTAAAAGCACTAAATGGTCTCATGCCACAGTATCTGAGTGAACTAGTGTTTTATGACCCCCACCCCTACTTCTTGTTGTTCATGCTTGTCTATAATGCGTATTATGAAAACTACAGCAGGAGGCAGAGATTATAAGCAGGAGGAAGTCTTCCAATTAATATTCAGGACTCAGACAAAGTCTCAGTGTTTAAGTCTAGGCTAAAAACCAATCTATTAAGCCAAGCATTTTTGTAAATAGATTTATCTTAGGTAAAGGAGCAGATCTGCAGGACTCATGAATGTACTGTAGAATATTATGGAAAACTGGTACAGTATGTTTAGATGCTGTCTTCCTCACTCTCGTTGATCACGGTTTTTTGACAGTGGAGTGACTGGGTGCTTAACATCCCATGACCTGAATTTACTGAATGACCAAGTTATGATCCACACACATCTATGGATCTTTTTATTTTTTAACTCTCATGCTGTGTTTTGTTCAAGTCTGATTGATACAATTTTCTTTTTTATAAAGTGCAGTAAATTGTATTAATTTCCCAAGGGGTTTAATGACTTTATTCACACATGACATTTGAACACATAAAATAAATTGAAACATTTTATAAAAATGTGCTTGTTTTATGAAACTTGTATGCACTCATGGTGTCATTGAAAATGAACAGACAAGACTACAATTAGTGTATAAAACAGAGTTCAATCACATTTCTACTCTCCTCTCCCAAAAGTAGACAGTGAGGAGGGTTTAGAGGAGGAAGAGTTAGAGGTTGAGACCAATGCAAATTATAACCAGAGGAGAAAGACTCTGACACTGATGCGGAAGAAGACCCAGCTGAAGTTGTGGTCTGTGGTCAAACCCAATTCGCCATATCCCGAGTAGATGACACGAAGTCCTGTTTTCAACTTTTCCTCATAAATCCCATTGTAAATATTGTCAGGAACATGACAAACCTGGAGGGGAGAAGGTTTATGTAAAGACCTGGAATGAGGTCGACCAGGTGAATATTGAAGCCTATGTGGGTGTGTTGATTTTTTCTTGTGGTGTCTACAGATCCCACAACAAACCTGCATCCAGCTTATGGGTTGTGGACACACGGGTCAGGCAATTTTTCATGCTACAATGTCTGCAGACCTTCCAGATCTTGTTACGTGTGATTCGATTTAATGACCACTGTTGATGAGCATCTCGTCGGTTTTGATAAGGGTTTTTTGAACAGTATATACCAAACAAACCATCTAAGTATGGTGGAAAGATATGGGCAGCATGTAATTTGAAGATATGTTATACCTGGAACATGCAGGAAAACCGGCTGATAGACAGGAAGGAGGGGGGGGGGGTCAAGCATGATATTTGTATAATATTGCATTATAGTTTTCCCTGTGTACATTTGGCCTACTTTTGTTTTCAAAAAATAAATCCCGGGAACACATGCATTGTATTCAAAGTGACATTGATAGACATTTCAGTGAAGTACTTTGTGCTAAATAGTTAAATAGGTTTCATCTTAGTATTTGTTATAATTAAAATAATATCTTTCTAATGTTTTTTTTCCCCAAAAAACAATGAGTGGTATGAGCTCAGGTAAATGTGGCCTGCAGGACACACTGCAAATAGTTCAAAACTTGTAATGTTCACAAGCGCTAAAGTGGATAAAAATTTCTAATATAACATTAGATAATAATATATGTAAAAGTATAATAAAATAAAATGATTTGGTCAAAAGTGACAGGAACATTATGAGTGAGAGCCAAAAAGAAACGCAACATGAGAGTTAATGGCAGAGGCATATTCCAGGATTGTGAAAGAGCAGTTTTGGAAGCATGAGGAATCATTTTCACACATGAACTGGCCACCACATTGTGTGCTGTATACAAAGCTGAAGGTGGCTGAATGAAATCTCAGTGTGCAACATTTTTCCTTTGGCCAGGCCAGGCAGTGTATATATCGACTTTTTGATCATCATAGAAATCATGACTGATGTAAGCATGTTAAAAAGTATACAAGTTCAGTGTTTAAAAAAGCAGAATTGATCATGCAAAACATTTTTTTTTCCTGCTGTAGTTTATGCACATCTTCATCACTGGTCCAAAATGTTTTAAATTTTTCTACAAAGAACAGCAGCAGCATTCAGCTCTGGGTCCCATACACGAGCACTTATGGACATCACCATTTAAATCACATATCTATATTTTCTCGAATTTCTTTTTTAAATTATGAAATATGTTGTATGAACGTCCTTTTCTTACTATTTTCTTACTACTATTTTCCACTATTACTGTTACTGCCGTTCTTCTGCTGCTAAAACTGTTTTTTATTTGCAGAAATGTTTTTATATTGTGTATTTCACAATAAAAATACTAATAATAATAATAATCATAATATTTATAATATTATGTGAGGTGTGTTGTGTTCTGTGATGCTTTTCTGCTCACCGCAGTTGTAAAGAGCTATTTAGTTACTAAAGACTTCCTGTCAGCTCAGACCAGAGTGCTTAGTTTATTCTTAACATGGGTTCAGGCTGTTTTCTGTCTTAGCATCATTCTGTATAAACTCTAGAGACTGTTGTGTGTGAAATCCCAGGAGGTCAAATGAAACTCAAACCAGCAACAACAACCAGATCACAGGTAAAACTCACAGGGGTCACACTTCTCTCTCCCTGTTCTGAACATTAACTGAAAGAAATTCTATTTTACAGTTTTAGAACTGCAATTACTGTGAAATATATTTGAAAATCCTGCTTTTTATTGATGTATTTTACATTGATTTCTTTTTTTATTTCCATTTTATATATTATTATATTTATTTAACCTTTTTTAAAAACAATCATGTAAAAAATTACTTTTTTAACCTTTTCCAGATGTGTGTGTGTGTGTGTGTGTGTGTGTGTGTTTTACAGCCTGGAGAGTTCTGGGTAATTGAGTTCTCCCTCTCGACTCCTCTCCACTGCTGCCCCCTGCTGGCTGTCAGTGGTGTAGCGCGGGCTCCTACAACCTGACTGTTCCTGGATGAGTTACTGCTTAAGTGTCAAGTTTTTCAGGTCCGAGTTGGAAAGAGCAGTAGCTTCAACTGCCAAAAATTTTAATTACTTCATAAAATTACCCTTTTGTGTCTCCTCAAAAAACACTCTACTACATTTATCATAAAGAAATATATTGAGAATATTTGGAATGAATCGACAAAAAGACAGAATATTATTTAAAAAAATAATTTATGGAGTTATAAATGTTTTGCTTATTCTTTATTCATTAACATGGGAAAGGGTGCCCAGATAGCAAGGTGACATTGATTTAATGTTGAAATTTTATCAGAATCATAATTTTGGTTGAGGTTGATTATTCAATGCTAAATAATGTTGAATAAATGTTGAATGTTGATCAATGCAAGATCTTTGGTTTTGGAACCCATCCTCATTCAACAATGTAAGGCAAATTAAATTAACCAAGTGGATTTCTATAAAATGTGTATGCATGTGTTTCTGTATTTAAAACAGGTTCAAAAATTTACTGATTTACTGAAAAGAGATTTGCCATGCTTAAAAAAAAAAAAAAAATAATAATAATATATAAAAAAAAAAAATATATATATATATATATATATATATATATATATATATATATACTTGATATTGAGGAAAAAATTATTTGACGGTTAGTTTTGTGTATTTATCTTGCTGTCCAGTTTACTCACTTGAGAGCTTAATTCCTGTTTGCCGTTCGAATTTTGGCTTGCATTTAACATCAGAAGGTGACGGAGGGCGTTTTTACACTGTCGCCACGTCAGTATAATACACTCTACAGGCATGGGAATTTAATATGTTGTAGGCTGGAAGTGCCTGCCACTTACGGTGAAAGAATTTTGGCGATCGGACCTACGGTATTCTGTTGGGAAGCATTTGTTTAAGAGCTTAGTTCCTGTTTGCTGTTGTCTGTGTCTGACCCAGAGCAGTGTGCTTACCCCCCCCCCCCCTCCGCCACTGACAGGAGTTACTATAGTAACAAGTCTTCACAGCTGTTTATTGATAAACAGTCTCTCTTTTTCTCACTTAAATTTTAAAACTCAGCACTTTACTGTCTTTCGCATTTATCATGATGCTAATAAGCCACGTCCCTAGCAACCATTTAGAGCACCCTTCACAATTATGGACACAAGAGAAAGGCTGTGTGACTATTGGTTGTGTAACTGAAGATTGCACTGAGCAATATTGTGACACAGCCTGGAGATGGCCTGCACTTTCCAGAATTCTCCTGAGGTGAGTAACATTGGTTAATATTTTTACTTGCTACATGTAAAAACTAAATTTTTTAATTAATTGTAATGTACAAAACTCTGTAGACTACCCTTCCCATATATCAACAAAAGACAAAAATAAATAAAAATACGGCTGCATAACTATTGGTTGTGTACCTCAAGTTTTTGTGCTTCTGATTACCTCAGCAATATTGTGACACTGCCCGGAGACGGCCTGCACTTGCACTTCTGATTGGCTGAGCAATAGTGTGACCCTGCCCAGAAGTCTGCACTTTCCAGAATTTTCCTGAGGTGAGTGGTTTTTATTTACTTATTTTATTATTATTATATATTTATTCCTTTTTGATGTTGGTTTTCCCAAATATTTTTTCAGTGTTGTGTTCAGGTGATGAATATGTTTTCATTTGAATGATTCTCTTTTTTTTCCTCCTACAGTGTCCTGGAGCTCCAACACAAGGTTTTGATGGACAGAACAAACAACAAGAACAGAAACTGAGAAGGTCAGGGACAGAGGGGTTTTAGAGAAAAAATATTATTTGACGCTAAGTTTTGTGTATTTTTCTTGCTGTCCAGTTTACTAACATGCTTAGCTCATCATCACTGTTAATCGTAGTTTTACATTGCCATATCAATCATTACTGTTAATGTTGTGGTATTATTTATTAGTTTGCTGTTTACTTACTGTAGGTTTATTAATGCTAAATTATGTTTTAGGGGTTTATGAAGGTACTTTTAGTGCGAAACTATTAATAGGCCTTAGTAATTAATTCAGCATAATGAGAGAACGGGTATATTATTAATGTTGAACGCAATCATTAGCAAAGCCACCAACTTTATGTGCCCTTTACTGTATTTTAGACTGTAGAACCGGTACAAAAATTTCACACCTATCCTAATTTATAATGCACATAATTCATAATTGCTCATGTTTGCACTTATTTATTCTTTTATTCATGCAGTTCATTTAAATTTTAATTTATATTAATTCATATTCATATAATGTACAGTTTATGTTGTCATTTCTTTGCTCTCAAACTAAATGCAATGTAATAATAGGCCACATTAACAGTGCAGCATGCATCCAACTCTGGGTAAAAAGCTTATAATAAAATCATCAAAATAAGTCTTCATGTTAAGAATAAATACGCAAACAGTACGGTATCTGAGCATACGGATCGGAAATTCGTGGGTACGGTTTGTTTATCCGTGGCCACGATTTGTTCAACTGAGGGAAACGTTTAAGTATTTGTGAGTGCAGTCTATATCTATATCTTCTTTTATTTAATTTTTTTTGTCCTACAGATTTTTTGGGGGGTTTTTTTGCACATAATATAACAGACTACATTGTTACATTAAGTATATTTGTTTTCATAGCATTGAATATTTACATTGTAGGACAACATTTGCAGATTGTGAAATAACATGTATATTTAAAAAAAATCAAATGTGTGCATTGTACCTATGGAAGATTGTAGGAAATTTCAAAAATGTTGTATATCTGTACATTTATAAAAGTCACATTTCCAAAATTACCTTACCTTCTGTCATTCATAAACAACTACCACTTCAGGTTTTTAGAGCATTCTGCAGTTCTAACTTTTGGTTTGTTTTTCATTCTTTAGATGCCCTACAACAACAGCTGATTTGTTTGTCTTTGCTTCAACAGTTCAGAAATGGCTTCGTTATGCCCCAGAACAGCTGGGGGGAATTGCTTGTGGTGGAAAACCATAAGTTCAGACTTACTGCATGTCTTATCTGTTTTGCTAAGTAAATACATTTTAACTGTACTAATAATGTTTTAGTCATCTGTTGTGTTTCTGTCTTGATTGTTTCTATTTGCATTTGACTGCATTTTGCTGAGGCAGGTTGCAATTTTTATATGCAGTTAGATTCTGTTTTATAAATTTAGAATAAACAATCTCTTCTAATAGGTAAAGTCATTGTGGCATCCAGTTTATAATATTTTTGTTTGTAAGTTGTAGTGTGTTTTATTATATAGTTGTTTTATTTTAATTGTGATGTTACTTCCTGTTTAAATGGGTATGGAGCATAAATAAATAAATACGTTTACATGTAAACTGAAGGATGTTGAGTTACTGACTTTTTGTTTAGAAAAAAAGCTTTTCAGCCCTACATGGTCTCTGATGTAAAGAAATAAATCAAAACAGACATGATTTACTGTCATAGAATCTTGCTGTACATAAACCAAGACTAAACTATAATTGCTTCAATGTTAATTCAATGTAAAATAAGTGATTTAATTTAAGTTGAACAAACATTGATTTTATGCCCATTTTGATTTATTTTTCATCATTGAAATAACATTATTTCAAGGTGCAAACCTGATGAAAAATCAATGCTAAATTTCAACATTGATTTAATGACAAGTTGGTTGATGCCTAAATGTTGATTCAATGATGATTCAGTGTTGTTCTGCTATCTGGGTGAGGTTAAAAACTCTACTGAAAACAGCCACTAGAGGGCGGTAGATAAATGCTGATTTAACGTTTTTTCCCCTCCTGGCCCACGATGCTCACATTGCATTATATTATCTCCCTCACCCTGGAGGTGCAAGGCGACAGTGCTGTATTATGTTGTGTTGCGTTATGCTATGCTATGCTATGTTATGCTATGAATGTTAACTTGAATGTTATAAACTATTTAGTGCTTCCATTTATGGACATCTGTTCCAGTTATTTTTTATTTTTTTACTTTCTCTAAAGAATAAATAATATCTAACAATATCACATCATGTGCAGATATTTATTTATCCCACTGAAGAATCAGTTATCATGCTTTCATCATTTCCCTTTGTTTTTCTTTTTGGAGAAGAGAATTTCAGAATAATTCACCATGTCTGAGTCGGCAACCTGCAGGAACACAGAAGATACACAGAGAAAATGTATTTATTGAGCTGCTGTAATGTTTAATGGTACAACTGTAACTGTATTTCAGTAATGAACCTGGCATTTTAATAGCTGTGTTATATATATTGATAAAAAAATACTAATCACATCCCATATATGCAAATATAGAGAACTGTTAGAAATGTAAAGAATAATTCAAATAGATTTAGGACTGTTTTAGATAATGGAAATGTAAAATAATAATAATAATAATAAGAAGAAGAAGAATAACAATAATAATAATAATAATAAACAAATATGAACTGATACTTTTTTATATATACGTACAATATACATAACCTATATAACTTTCAATATTTCTACCCTTCTATAGAGTAAAACAGTGTGTGTGTGTGTGTGTGTGTGTGTATGTTTTTTTTAATTAGACTTAAATTTACCTTATTATCTTCTGCTTGAGCACCTAATGGAATGTTATTAAGATTAATTATTATTATTATTATTATTAGTAGTAGTAGTAGAAGTAGTAACAGTAGTTGTAGTAGTAGTGCGGGTGTAATAATTGACCTGTGTGAGTTTTTCTGTGCTTCAGTATGAGGATCAGGACACTGAGAAGAATTACACCCAGTGCACTAAACCCCACAATCAGCATGAAGGACACAGGAGGAGAGACTGAACCTCGGAGAGAAACATTAAAGAGAACATTTAAATAATTTAAACCGCATCATATTTTTATTTAATTAATTTTGATTAAATTTGACATATTATTTTAATTTGTGTGAGAACAGAAGTATTATACTTGTTGGTTTCTCCTCAGAAAGTGTCCTATTTGTGTCTTAAAAAAACAAAATAAATTTTCATTTTACAACCTGCTTTAAACCGGCATTATCTTTTCATTTAGTAAGTTATATTTCAACTAATGTGTTATGTAAATCTCTGTAAAAAAAAAAAAAAAAAAAAAATCATACTTATTTCTTTCCCCTTAGCAAATGTTTTTCTTTTGCCTTAAAAAAAAAAAAAAAAAACATTTTAAATTTACAACCTGCATTTATCCAGCATTATATTTCAATTTAAACATGGACAGTGCAGAAGTCTTTAGCAAAAAAATAAAAAATAAAAATACCTTTTGCTTCATCCACAGAAATTTGTATATTTCCTCCAGAAAAAAATAATAATAATTTAAAGTCAGTTAACTGAATAAACTTTTATATAATGACTGACTCTGTATAAATTTACCTTTGACTTGTAAAGAGGTCGAGGTGCCAAAGATCATTTTGTCCTGTTTCCTGAAGCTGCAGTAATAGAGTCCTGTATCAGAGACATTTACTGCAGTGATGGTGAGAGACGTGTTCTTGGCATAAACAGACATCACTATTCTCTCACTCTCAGTAAAGAATGTGCAGTTCTCTGATGGAGCCGATGGCAAAAACCGTTTGCACCCGATCAGAAGTGGGACTGAATCACACGTGTGTTTAAACCAGGAGATGTAGCCCGTATCAGCCAGGCCGTGTCGGCACCAAATACTGGCTTTATCTCCAACATCTGCCTTTAAAATTGAAGAGCACAGAGTCTCTGAGAGCAAACCTGCATCACAGAAACACACACACACACACACACACAAAGTCTATGTAAATAAAATAAATTTTTCATGCAAACAAGTAAGATAATACAAATTTGGTAAAGTGATCATTAAGCTCATTAAGACTTACCCATGACACAGAGAAACACAGGCAGAGCTTTAACCTGGTCCATTGTGTATCAGACGAATGACAAAGATGAAATGAATGTAAGTCTCTGGGCTAAACTAATGTTGGTTTATTTATATAAATGAGGGGTGGGGGTACATATTTACGCAGCCTGCAGAGGTTTGGAAAAAATGGCCCACAGAAACAAACTGCCCAAAATATATGTCCTTAGAATCTTTATAGTTTTTCTATGACAGCACATAGAGTCTATTTATCAGCTATTTTTTTAGAAACAATACAAAGACATCACACACACACACACACGCAAACACGTGTGCGCATATTACATTTCAAGTAGAAGGTTAGCTGACTTGATGATGGTAAATCAAATACACTGGCAAGTTTACTAAAAACACACTAATGAGAAATTAATAGATGCAGAGATATTTTTGAATGCATTATTATTACTATCTATATGTTATTTTTTTTTTAAGTACAATTATTTTATTACTTTATTTTATATGATAGCATTTTTAAGATCCTCTAGGTGCCAAGAATTTTATTTTCCAGTTGTTTTAGTTTTATAACAATAGGAATTATTTCAATCAACAATCAGACATTTAATTTTTTTATTGAACAGTGCCAAGTAATGCGTGTGTAAACCATTCAGGTGGTAAGAAGCTGAAGAACCACAGGTGAGTGTGTCAGTTCACACAGTTCTAACACGAGCATCATACATGCAAACATCCTGCATCTCAAGGCTGTGGTTGCGCAGCGTTCGAACGATAAAAATGGACTGTTGCTACTTACAGTATGATCGAGCTACAGCTTGTGGTTTTAGAGAGAGCGCTCCACATGACTACAAGACAGACCAAGAAAAAAACATAGCTGGTTATAAAAGAATGTTATTATTGTCTTCAAACATGAAACACGTTGAATGTATGTTTTGTCCATTAATCACTACAAAATATCCAATAACTAAAACTCTTATCTCTTCCATAATTATCCAGACCTTTGGGTCAGTCCTTCTCCCCCAATTGCTCAGTTTGGCCCGGCGGTCCAATCTAGTAGGAGTCTTGGTGGTTCCAAACTTCTTCCATTTCTGGATGATGGAGGCCACTGTGCTCATCGAGACCTCCAATGCTGCGGGATTTTTTTTTTATACCTTTCCCCAGATATGTGCCTTGATACAATCCCGGAGGCCTTTATACAATTTCTTGGACTTCATGGTTTGGTTTGTGCTCTGACATGCACTGTTAACTGTGGAACCTTATATAAACATGTGTGTGCATTTCCATGGACATCATGTCCAATCAACTGAATTTACCACTGGTGGCCTCCAATCAAGTTGTAGAAACATCTCAAGGATGATCAGGCAAAGGCCGTAAATACTTATGTACGTGTGATTTTTTTTGTTTGTTTTGTTTTTTATTTTGAATAAACTTATTTTACATTGTCATTATGGGGTATTGTTTGTAGAATTTAGAGGAAAATAATGAATTTAATCCATTTTGGAATAAGGCTGTAACATACGAAAATGTGGAAAAGGTGAAGTGCTGTGAATACTTACATCAGTAAGACAACATACATAAAAACAAGCCCAGATTAATTAATTAATTAATAGTAATAATCATACTAATAATACTAATTATTATTAATATTATTTTACTTTAATTATTATTATTATTATTATTATTATATAAAACGCTGTACAGAGATGTGGAAACATACACTTTTGATAAGAAAATGAACCAATTCAGACACACACATTAGAAATAAAAGTGATTTTAACATGCTTCTTAACAATATATCATATACATTAAACTACTGAATTGACCACTTACAATCAAACGTATGTTTTGGTCTTGGTATTAAACATAAGAGAACTTTATAATATCATAATAACACTTACTCACCCTTACTCATTTCTATACGGCTTTATCCTGTATTCAGGGTCGCAAGGGGCCTGAAAGCCTATCCCAGGAGACTTAGGGCATGAGGCAGGGTACACTCTGGATGGGGTGCCAATCCATCACAGGGCACACACACATACCCACACTTACACACTTATATCATAACAACAACAACAAAAAAATGATGAATATATAAAAAGATTTAAAGACTTTGGCCAAATACGTAAAAAAATTGCTTATGTAGAATTATGTAGAAAAAAAAATAAAAAAAAAAAATATATATATATATATATATATATATATATATATATATATGTATATATATATATTTATATATATAGGTTCATATATATAGGTTTTATATATATGCATAGAGGATTTCAGATTCTGCTCAGACTGTATCTAAATAGAAGGGTAAGCTGGCTGTATTCGAAGTGTCATTACTTGCACATTTAACATATTCTATATTTTACATATATAACATTGTATCCTATTGCGTTATGTAGCACAAAATGATAATGTAGGGAGGGTCACCAGTCCTGGCTGATCAACAGTTTTAGGAAGTGAAGAAGCAAGGCTCTTTCCTTAAAGTGAGGGGCGATTTTGTTGCAGTTTACGATCTTGTTAGTCTGCGACTTGTTTACAAGCTGCATTTTTCCAGTTATGTCTTTAATGACAAGCTCCAGCATATTCCTCACTTAATGACCTGTATGTAAAATAAAGTCAAAGATGATAGGAATTACATACATTTTATATTATACTGTATATTATATTATTATATTATATTATTATATAATACAATTATCAGCAATAAACCTGTTTCATCATCTTTTTACAAATGTGGCTAATAAGGAATTGAAACGTATATAGGAGCAATGTTTAGCATTATACAGTACAAATAGATGTGTATACAGATATCCATATTTGTTTTCTTTAGGCATTTTTAAAATTCATACGCTGAGTGCAGAGTTGCACAATCCAAAAAATGTGGAATTGGAAAGGGTTTTACCCGTCATGTCACCCAAGCCTTTGCTACCTAAAGTCATCACAAATAAAGTTTATTCATTTTCTCCAAAACTGAAATAGCTTGATAATAATAATAATTTTAAACTGTAATTAACCAATGTTGCATTTCCGGCACTATATTATATAAAATAACAGAGACTAATTGCTTTAGACAAATCATTAACCAGAATATTTTCTTTTGTATAATAATCAAGTTAAAGTCAGTAATTTTTACCTTTTTTTAGGTTTTACTTTGGATCAGTGACTTTCTAGTTTAGTGACAAACTAGAATATATCTAATATTTAACAGTACTTACTCACCCATCATCTTTATCCTGTGTACCGGGTAGCTGGGGGGCCTGGAGCCTATCCCAGGAGGCTGCATACACCCTGAAAAGGGTCTCAATTCATCGCAGGGCACACACTTACAGTCATAAGGTCATTCACACACATGGATAATTAGGAAATGGCAATTAGCTAAAAACATAAAAACATGCAGATTAGGAGGAAACCGGAGTACTTAGAGGAAACCCAAAGGCCTTCTAAAACCGATTTTCTACTCGTCTTTCTTTAAAAAAAAAACATTATATGCTTTCTTAGATAGATAGATAGATAGATAGATAGATAGATAGATAGATAGATAGATAGATAGATTTTTTTACATAAATGTTTTTATTTAATTATGTTTAATAAAGCAAATGATTTCCTCATATTTTATCCATCAACTCCACGCAGGCAGGAGATCATATGAATGGTGTCTCCAGGAATAATGTTGTAATCCTGCAGCTTCCTGCCACACTGGAGTTGCTGGCTATTGTGTATCAGCTGCTGCTGGTACTCCTTCTTGTTTACAGACCTTTGTTATCATCTGATCTACAGTTTCATCATCAGTGACATCATATGTTTTTATCTGTCCACTCAAATTATTTTACAAACTACTAAAATGGCACAGGATTCACAGAAATCAGCAACATCACTGTAGATCCTGCAGGCCATAATCACTCACGATCTTCTGGTCATTGTTAAGGATCTGCTCACTGCTGTCTGAAAGTTTCAGGCGTGATGCTCTTGACTCATAGTGAGGGGCAATGAGTTGCTTGAGGTCACTGATGGTGGCACTTGGCAACACACTCACAAGCTGTGTTCTTCCACTCATGTCTTTGATTGTGAGCTCCATCGGTTTAATAACCTGTGGGTGAAGACGATGAGAAGCAAATTCATGCAAATATTCTACCTCATGAAACGCTGTTTCTTAAAAAAAATAAGAGATAATTTGTCTCCACCTTCAACTGTGCACACAATCACTCACCAACACCACTTGCCGTTACAGGAACTCGGTTGGGAGTTATTGCCACATCCACTGTACAGTCCTGACCTTGCTCCAAGCCATTTCCACATGCTTGGGCCGTTAAAGGAGTTCCTGGGAGGCCAGCATTTCAGACTTAAGGCAGGCCGATCATGGCTCTAATGTACTGAGATTCTTCTTACATTGATGACATCCAAGCAGTAGTGAAATGCAGAGATAAGTGCATCAGTGTAACAGGGAATTATATTGAGAATGCCAGAAAAAGGTCATGTGGCCTGATGAGTCCAGATTAAGCCTATTCCAGCGCGAAGGAACATCAGGGTAATAAGGAAAGCACATGAAGCGGTAGAACCATCATGCATACTGGCCACTGTACAGAGTATTCCAGGGTATCTTCCAACATAGTGCAAATGAAACATTTAAAATAGAACATGTGACATAACAAAAACAATATTTTACTTAGAATCTAGGAACCTATGATTTAAACACATATCAAAACACATAAAAAATCTGTTTTAACAGCTAATATTTAACAGATTTTGCAGGATGCCAAGAACCATGCTTATCTTTCAACATAATGCAAAGCAAACTTAAAAAAATAATAATAACATGGAGTCCTACCCCAAGAACACGTAAAGCTACAGTGCCCTGCATGGGATAAACAGCTATGGTTGCTTATTTTTCTGGGGTGACGCCAATTGCAATAGTGACATCTAGTGATCAATACTACAGTAGTTACAGTCCCTTACATTTACAATCCGAAATTAAAAGCGAATTTACTCATCTGATAAGTAATAAAACTATATTTCATAAAGACAGTTCCCACATGAACAAGTTGACGAATAAGAGCTTAATGATGTACATTTTTTGCACAGACTATATTTTAGGCAGAAGAATCAGGACACTTAGCTCATGTGCAGGCTGATCCCGTGTCCCTACAGAATGATTCAGCTCATTGGCTGTCTCTTTATCTTGAATGAATGTTTATAGTTAGATAAACTGTGGCGTATCTGGCCTGTTGTGCATAAGCCAGGGCAAATCATATGAAATGTCTGAGCCAGATCTGGGCCAGTGTAGTTTTACTACTGTGCCTGATTTGGGTCAAGTTTAATAAAGTTAAAGGTTGAGCTGGCCCAGCTCTGGCACGCATTTAACTCTGATGAGCAGAACAGATCTGTGCCATATTTGTTCCGTTGTGCAAAATAGACTGGGCTAAATCTTGTTACCTGATCTGTAACAGATCTTGAGAAACATCTGGGCCAGAATAGTTTAGTTATCAAGTTCAAGTTTATTTGTCATATGAATGTCAACACACGGCCAACAATACAATGAAATGCTTGTTACAAGAAGGAACAGACATCATCTTCGCTGTATTGTTCACATCAAACCAAGCATAGTAGGTGTTAAGTTCACCTGGAAGTGTTGTGCTAAGTGGTGTCACATTTTTGCTTGCTCCTTTGTAATCAGTGATGCAGCACTCCACAGGCGTGACTATGGTGAGTGGACTCCACCCTCCCCTTGTACTCTCTCTTAGCAGCTCTGTTGGCTTTCCTGAGGTCCCACCTGGCAGCTTTGTATTTATCAGGAATTAAAGGCAGATGTCCATGCTCTTAGCTTAATGTGGATCACCTGATTCACCCACTGCTTTTGGTTGGGGTAGAAGCAGCCGGTGTATTTAGGAAAAAATGCCATCATTGCACTTACTGATACACCCTATAACAGAGTCAGAGTATTCATTGATGTTGCCATTGCCTGCATCCTCGAACATCTGCCAATCAGTTGTTTCAAAGCAGTCCATTAACGCCCTGTTACCTCAGTTTACCTTGTTTTAGCTTTTGTCTGTATGTTGGTAACAATAGAATTGAGCAGTGGTCTGATTTCCCAAAAATGGGCTGAAAGAGGGAAAGAGGTTTATAACAGTCTCTGTAAGGAGTGTAACAATGGTTAAGAGTATTCTCTCCTCTGGTGTGAACAGTAATGTACTGTTGATATTTTGGAAGCACCTCTTTTATATAAGCTCTGTTAAAGTCCCCCCCCCCCCAAAAAAAAAATAAAAGCAGCATCTGGGTGTGAGTTTTCAAGTCCGTTTATAACCTTATACATTTCCTCCAATGCTTGTGATTTATCAGCCTGTGGGTGGATGTAAACAGCTGTAAGGAGTACTGTGCTGAACTCTCTGGGGAGGAAGAATGGCCTGTAATGGACAGCAGCTTTAGGTTAGATAACCAGTGAGTTATTAACACACTAAAATTGTATTATATATATTGTATTAATATTGCCATCTCAGGGAGTTTTTTCTTGCCACTGTCACCGTCACCCTTCACTTACTCATCAAAGACATTTCATTCATCATTCATTCATTCATTTATCTCATTATTATCTAGACACATTCTTCTCACACATACACACTGTAATGGTTAACCCCTAGAGGGCGCCAAAGCGTCTAGTTTGTGTTCTTTTCTGTTAGTAGTTTTGTTTAGGTTGGACTTCGTGTCCCAGACTGCACCTCGGTCAGGTGACGTAAGGATTCACCTGAACCGAGGAAAGGCAATTAAGTTTATTATAAATAGCCTGACTGGAGCTCAGTCAGGCGTCTAGCTTTTGTTGCAATTGTTATATGATTTATGTCGGTGTGATTTTGTGTTGCTTAGTAAAAGCCATTATTAAAACGCCAGCTCGCCTCCTGCACTTATGCCACAACCACGCAGACACCGAATCAGGAATCGTGACACACACTTCCATAAATTTTCTTTTTTTAATTTTATTTTTATTTTTGTGAAGCTGCTTTGAGACAATGACAATTGTTAAAAGCGCTATATAAATAAAATTGAATTAAATTGAATAAAATGATCTGTTGGCCACGCAGATTTACCCATAAAGCACACTACGATGGAAAGTCAATCAATCAATCAACATTCATTTGTATAGCACCTCACAGCAACCTAAGTCGAACCAAGGTGCTTTACAGCATTAAAAGAAAATAACACACATAAAATTGTTTAAAAAAAACAAAACATGAAACTAAAAATATTAAAAGAAAAAACTAAATAGGTGCATAAAAAATGTTATTAAAGGGGTCATACAGGCCTACATGCACTATTTTAAGCTGTTTGGACTGAACTGTGTGTTAGGAGAGTGCGTACACAACCACTCTACGATGATAAAGAGCCGCCCAGTGGTTTCCTTTTTATTTATTACAATAACATGCCCCTTCTGAAATCAGGCCAATCGCAAATGTCTGTCGCCATATGACGCCACACCACAAGAGGCCGCTCCTACACTAGTTGATTGACACTGGTGTTTTAGCAAAGACCCGCCCCGAGTGAGAAGAAGCTGTCGGCCATTGTTTTTCGCCGCTGAAGCAATATGGCGCCTAAGCGAGTGTTGTGTACAGTTGTTGGGTGTAATAGCGAACACAGCAGTCGCCATTCACTACCTAGGGTTAGTGACCTAGGGTACCTACCTAGGGTTAGGTATCTGAGCCGCTGAGGACACAGTGGCTGAATTTAGTTTTTGAAGCTAACGTCCCCGCTGATTTACCTAAATGCGTTCATGTTTGCGCTAATCATTTTTCACCAGACTGCTTTATAAACGCGGGTCAATATGAAGCAGGTTTTACTAGAAAGCTGCTCCTAAAAAATGGATCTGTACTAACGCTTCATGTTCCTGATTCATCTTCACCAGGCTCAGTGAGTAATTTCTTTTTCTATGACTTTTTGCAGATCGCCTTTTCTAATAATCACGATGAATGCGGAGTGTAAGTTAACTTACACTCTCATAGAACATGGTTATGGCTTCTTCTCTATGTACATCCGTCTCTATATAATCCCTAATCGCCCGTTTATAATAAACAATGCATTAAGGTGATTGTCTAGTTGCAAACTGTGTACGTAGTCGGAAAACTATATTATGCTTACCTTTGTTACATTAGCTGGTTTATAACGATGTCTGTCGAAGATTAAGAAGTCATGTAAACACATCAGTAAACACATCGCGTCCGTATCTCTCTCGGTAAGTTTCTCCGCTTTATGTTGTTGTTGCTCGCGGCAGCGTTACAGCCTGTTAATTCATGCCCATGCAGTGATGAGAAAGACAAATCGAGTCGATGCATGTCCATTCTTTTAATTTCTGCGTTGTCAGGCGATATTACAAACTTCCGCGTAGGTTCCGTACTTAAATCAAACCAAAGAATACTTAAGAAAACAGGCTCAGGCTCTATATTCCAGCGTTTTCCAGTTTGGACTGCACTACCCACAAAGCACTGCGCTGTGGGCAATGCTTTGTGGGTAATGCAGTCCAAAGCATTGCCCGCACTGGACTACACTCCTGTGGCTATACCCCACGTGTGTTGTGAAGACACGCCCCACAGAACCGGGGGGGCGGGCTCAGCAGAGATCATAAGCATTTAAGGGAATATGCACTAAATAGGTTGCTGAGAACAGAGCTAGTTTTTACCAGTTAAAAGTAGTGGTTTTTTTACACAACCATTGAGAATTTTTAATTAAATATATTGCAAACTTTTCATTAGGACCCTAAAGATCATATTATCATTTACTGAAACATGTTTCTGGATGATCCCTTTAAATTAAGATAAATATATAGTGATGATAATAATTGTATAATATAGTAGTAAAAAAATGATAAAAAGGCATACTGTTATAAAATATCAAAAGCCATCCTGAATAAATGAGTCTTAAGTTTTGCTTTAAACAGAGGCAGGTCAGTAATACATCGTACTGTAGCTCAGGTGGAATGGTGTTCCAGAGTTTAGGACCAGCCACTACAAAAGAGCGATCAACCCACTGTTTGCACTTTGACCGAGGGACCACCAGTAGGTTTTGGTCAGCAGAATTAAAACTCTACTTTGTTGATAAAAGCTCACTGTCTTACACAAGTAAGAAGTGTACCTGAAGCCAGTAAATGGAAAACAGGATTGGTGTGATGTGATCATATTCACGAATATTAGTCAGCATACGAGCCGCAGCATTCTGCACAACTTGCAGGCGATGTAAACAAGCTTGAGTGACTCCAACATAAAGAGGATTGCAGTAGTCTAGCCGCGAACTAATAAAAGCATAAAATGGCTTTCTTCAGGTCACTCTGAATTGAAAAGGGCTTGACCTTTGCGAGGATGTGAAGATGGAAAAAGCCTGCCTTGACAGAGTCAATGTGGCTCAGAATCCTGGTGTTCACTGTCCTGAAGGCTCTCCTCACATCATGCTTAGACTTGATGAACACATTTCCCGTGTTGGCATCCTATTAGCATTAGCATTAGCTAAAATATAACGATTGACCTATAAAGCACTAAGTGGTATTACACCACATTACCTGCTAGTGTTTAATGATCTGCCACGCCTACTTCAATCAAAGAATGCAGGCTGCTTGTTAGTAACGCATATTATGAAAACTACAGCAGAAGGCAGAGCTTATGAGCAGGAGGAATAACCTTATAATTAATCTTCTGGACTCAGACCCAGTGTCAGTGTTTAAATAGGCTAAAACCCTATTTATTTATCCAAGTATTTTTGTGACTAGATGTGTCTTAGGTAAAGGAGCAGATCTGGGGAACTCATGGGGACATAGAGTATTAAACTGGTATGTTTAGAGGCTGTCTTCCCCACTCTCATTGATCACTCAGGTTTGTTGATGGAGAAGTGTTTGGTTGCTTTACATCCCACGACCTAAATGTACTAAATGACAGGTTATAATCCATACACATCTATGGATCTTTTTATTTCTTAATGCCACAGGCATATTCCAGCATTGTGAAGGAGTAGATTTAGAAGCAAAAGGAATAATTTTAGACATGAACTGGCGACCACATTGTGTTCTGTAAACAAAGCTGAATAATAATATTAATTAATTAATTATATACACACACAAATATGGAAAAGTGAAAAAAAAAATTATTTCCTTTTTTATTTAATTAATTAATTAATTTAAGAAATGACTGTTTAAACCTTCTCCATATATGCGTGTGTGTGTGTGTGTGTGTGTGTGTGTTTCTCGATAACGCACACTCTTAGCATGCTAAGAAGACTCATAAGATATATCTTAAGTTAAGTGATAATTTTTCTAAGTGTGTTCCCTGAACTGTCTCTTAGGAGTCTTCTTAAGTCGCTGCCTCTTACGTCCGACGTTACAAGGCGCTGTCTACAGTGAAGGCCTTGAATTAGCTGATATCGGTTGCTCAGGAATCGATTTTCCACTTATTTTGCATGACAACGTTAAGAGCGCTTTCTATGCAAATTAAACATGGCACTAAATTCTTCAAATAAATTTTTTTTCTACATGGGTTAACTTATCAATAGCATGCCACAAATATACAAATTAAATCACCAAACTGTCGCCAATATTTTCATGTAACCTGTAGTAGCAGTGAAACGAACCGAGTATACAATCATAGTTGATTGACAGACAGCTGACAACACTCTTCACCAGCTTCAGAAACAATGTGAAGCATGTCACGCGGAAAGATGGAAAGTAATCACAGCGCAAAAACTCGGGGGGAATCATGATAAACCCTACTTACGGCCATCGTGGGATAGGGGTATACCACCGCATAGGTGATATAGGGGTTTAAAGCATTATAATCACTCAGAAAAATGAATGGATGTGGGGTTTGAAACTCACAATCGACTTAATCAAATTTCATCATAAAATAAAACGTGTCTAAAGAAAAGTCCATCCAGTCATGGATGATGTCTAATGATCAATAAAACATATTTTAAACAAAAAGTGTAAGCTTGAGTTCTCTCCCTCATCTCCTATCCGCTGCTGCCCCCTGCTGGCTATCAGTGGTGTACCGCGGCCTCTTACAACAGATTGGAGATCAAAATAAGCAACAATACCAGGGAGAAAAATGCAATGAGCTCCCTGCTGAGAGTCTTTTAGAGAAATTTAACAATATGTGGTTGTTTGGCTGAGTTACTCTTAAGTGTCAAGAGCTTCAGGTCCGAGTTGGAAAGAACAGGAGCTTCTGTTAATTACTTCATAAACTTACCCTTTGGTTTATCCTCAAATAACACTTATGAGGTCCATTTATCATAAAGAAATATATTAAGAATATTAAGGATGCATCAACAAAAAGACAGAAAACTATTACCAAAAATAATTTATGGAGTTATTAAAACCGAACCCGGACCCTGTAGGTGCAAAGCGACAGTGCTAACCACTACACCACCGTGCCGCTTACATTATATTATATTATATTATATTATATTATATTATATTATATTATATTATATTATATTATATTATTTTATTTTATTATATAATATATTATTGTATATTATGCATTTTAATGTTATAAATGATTTAGGGCTTTTATTTATGGACATCTGTTCCAGTATTTTTAATTTTTTTTAGGTCTCTAAAGAGTAACTGATATCTGACAATGTCACATCACGCGCAGATAATTACTTATCCAACTGAAGAATACATAACTATGCTTTAATCATTTTCCTTTCTTTTCTTTTTGGAGAAGTGAAATGCAAAATAATTCACCATGTCTGAGTCAGCGACCTGCAGGAACACAGAAGATACACAGAGAAGATTTGAGTTGCTGTACTGTTTAATAAGGACTTTAAAAGGTTTAATGTTTAATAGAGACCTTAAAAATGTTAAAAGTGTATACTGTATCTGTATTTCAATAATGTGCCGGGCATTTTAATAGCTGTGTCATATGTTATAATAGCTGTTTATAAAAAAAAAAAAAAATTAAACCCGTACTAATGAGGTTACAGAGAACTGTAAGAAATGTGAAAAAATATAAAAATAGATTTAAGACTGTTTTAGATAATAAACACATAAAAATATAATAATAAAAAAAAAAAATAATAATAATAATAATCAAATTTAAACTGATACTATTTTAAAAAAGGATTATGTACAATACACATAACAAATATGCGTATTGTATGCGTATATATGTGTATATGTTGTTCAATGCAGTTTGAACAGAACAGAAAGTCATAACATTGCTGAGTTTAGATCTGACCACCTTAAGCAACCCAGAACATAACACAGTGGCAACTTTGTATGATGGGTGCATCGCTTCGTGTGCTTCCCTTCTTAACCTGACGCACCATATAACTTTTTTTTCACCTTGCTATTATTATTATTATTATAAGAGTAAAAATTGACCTGTGTGAGTTTTTCTCTGCTTCAGTATGATGAAGATCAGGACACTGAGTAGAATCACAGTCACTGCAATAAAGCCCACAGTCAGCATAAAGAACACAGCAGGATAATCTGAACCTTGGAAAGAAACATTAAAGAGAACATTTAGAGGATTTAACCACTCATTCAATTAAATTTGTTATCATTTTAGTTTGTGTAAGAACAGAAGTATTATACTTGTTGCTTTCTCCTCAGTAACTGTTCTATTTGTATCTAAAAAAAAGAAGAAGATTTTATTTACAACCTGCTTTAAACCCACATTATATTTTCATTAAAATGTACTGAAGTTTTTGTAAAAAAAATAATAAAAAAAAAAATATATATATATATATATATATAGTTGCTTTGTTCTCAGAAAACGTAAATAAAAAAAAAAATAAAATAAAAAAAAAAGTTTTAGTTTACAACCTGCATCAATCCAGCATCATATTTCAATTTAAACATGGACAGTGCAGAAGTCTTTGGCAGAACAAAGAAATACCTGTTGCTTCCTCTGCAGAAATTTTTATTTTGAAAAAACGAAACATCAATTTTATTTAAAGTCGGTTAACTGAATTAACTTTTATGTAATGACTGACTGTGTATATATGAGGTGCCATATAGGGCTTAAATTAAACTTCACTTATGCACACACATATGAAACACTTGCATAAACATATATGAAATAGTCACACATACATACACTTAACAAAAATATAAACGCAACACCTTTGTTTCTGCTTCTGCTTTGTTGTGGGCAGTATAAGGTACACCTGTGCACTACTCATGATGTCAGATCAGCATCTTGATGTGGCACAACTTTGAGGTGGGATGGATTATTAAGTGCTCACTATCACACATTTAGACTAATTTGTGAACAATGTTTGAGAGAAATGGTAATATTGTGTATCTGGAATGAATTTTAGATCTTTAAGTCCATCTCATGAAAAATCGGAGCAGAAACAAAGGTGTTGCGTTTATATTTTTGTTGAGTGTAATATACTACCAACTGCTCAAACAACTACATATGAAATGCGCACGCATACACGCATACATACTTTCCGCACATTCACACATACATACTTTCTGCACACACACACACACACACACATACATACTTTCCGCACACACACACTTAGAAGACGCGCGCGCACAAAGAAAACTGTATCGGTGTAGGGATCGAGTAAACAACAGATCTTTAGTTTAGCGGAAAAGGGAATGGATCATTTCCTATAAGTCGTTACATATCACTGGAGTGTGAAAAAAATTTAACTCGAAAAATAATTTATATTTTTATTATAATTATTATCGAGGACGACATCATATAAATAGGACACAAAAATTTACATTTTAATTTAATTAAGAAACCATTCGTATTATATAGGCTAGTAATCTGTAAAAATAAATAAATAAATAAATAAATCATGAAACTTAATCGAATAATTTATTTATAAACGTTTCAATATGTTATATATTTTTTAATGGTATCGGTTTTTGTTTCAATAAATATTCTATATCTAATGTAACAGCGACAGGTATCCGAGGTGCTTGTGTTACCATGGTAACGCAAGGAGGAAGTGATGTTGCATGGTGTTCTGAATGGTGGAATTTTGTAGAGTGAAGTTCCCTTATCAGACATTTCCTGCGCAGGGTGTAGGGAGTAGGGTGTAGGGAGTAGGGTGTAGGGAGTAGTAATTTCAATGTACAGTATATGAACTTCATTCTCCCTGATTAGTAGTAGCGTTTCTTAAATAGACCGTTAATGGACAGTTTAGAAGACAACGAGTGATTTATTTATCACCACAAAAGTGGGTGGTATGGAGGGTCGAAACAATGTTTGAATTTTCGATGAGTTAGTTATTGTTCATGTTAGCGAAGGCGAGGAAACACATTTCACAAAACAGTAATTGCTTCTGTTGTAGGATCCGACATATTAGCCACAGATTCCGTGCTTCAATTTTCTTTTTGCAAATCATCACCTGCGTTTTCTGCCGCTGCAATATTTAGACAATTATGTGGACAGTTTTGAATACGCCATGAGCAGTGATGATCATTATACTGTCCTACTCCGTCTTCTAAACTGTCCAACAGCAGACTGTTTACAAACCAGTACTACCGTTCAGGGAGAATGAAGCGAAAAGTCCGTCTACACTGAAATGACTTCCGGTTACACTGAGAATCTCATATGTGAATGTGCGTGAAGAGTTTGTATGTGTTCGCGGGAAGTATGTATCTGTGTGTGTGTGTGTGTGTGTGTGCGGAAAGTATGTGTGTGTGTGTGTGTGTGTGTGTGTGTGCGGAAAGTACAGTATGTGTGTGTGTGTGTGTGTGTGTGTGTGCGAAGAGTACAGTATGTATGTGTGTGCGTGTGTGTGCGCGCGCGCGCTCAGAGAGTATGTATGTATGTGTGTGTGTGTGTGTGCGCGCGGAAAGTATGTATGTGTGTGTGCGCAGAGAGTATGTGTGTGTGTGTGCGCGCGCGCATTTCATATGTAGTTGTTTGAGCAGTTAGTAGTATATACTGTATGTGTGAGTGTTTCATATGTGTGTGCATGAGTGAAGTTTGATTTAAGCCCTATACGGCACCTCGTACGATAAATTTACCTTTGACTTGTAAAGAGGTCGAGGTGCCAAAGATCATTTTGTCCTGTTTCCTGAAGCTGCAGTAATAGAGTCCTGTATCAGAGACATTTACTGCAGTGATGGTGAGAGACGTGTTCTTGGCATAAACAGACATCACTATTCTCTCACTCTCAGTAAAGAATGTGCAATTCTCTAATGGAGCCGATGGCAAAAACCGTTTGCACCCGATCAGAAGTGGGACTGAATCACACGTGTGTTTAAACCAGGAGATGTAGCCCGTATCAGCCAGGCCGTGTTGGCACCAAATACTGGCTTTATCTCCAACATCTGCCATTAAAATTAAAGAGCACAGCGTTTCTGAGAGCAAACCTGCATCACAGAAACACACACACACACACACACACACACAAATTATGTGTAAGTTAAAAGCAAGTGTGATATTTTTTTTTACTTTTAAATTTAACTTACTCATCTGTTTTAAAGTTGTGTACATTTAAAAAACAATTTTTTTTATTTGCCATTTTCAAAATAAATAAATAAATTTTTAATTGTATGATCACATAATAGATCTTGTATTCATATTACAGATATAATAAGAATTTAGTATCATGAGGATCATTAAGACTTACCCATGACACAGAGAACCACAGGCAGAGCTTTAACCTGGACCATTGTGTATCAGCCGAGAGACAAAGGTGAAATGAACTGCTGGGCGAAACTAATGCTGGTTTATTTATAAGAATTAGGAGGTGTATATTTATGCATCCTGGAGAGGTTTGAAGAAAAAAAAAAAAAAAGGCCCACAGAAACAAACTGCCTAAAATATGTGTCCCTATAATCTCTATAGTTTCTCTACACACACACAAACACACACACACGTGCACACGTACCATATTACATTTCAAGTAGAAGGTTAGCTGACCTGATGATAAATCAGATACACTGGCAAGTTTATTACAAACAAACTAATGTGGAATCAATTAATGCAGAGTGTACTTTTAATGCTTTATAATTATTATTAATATATTTAAAGGTACAATTGTTTTATTACTTTATTTTTATATAATAGCATTTGTATGTTAAGGGTGCCAAGAATTTTTTTTCAGTAATTTTAGTTTTATATGTAGCAATAGGAATTATTGCCATCAACATTTTAACATTAGTTTTTTTATTATTAAAGTAATTAAAGAGTGTGAAAAAGCGTCAGGTTATAAAAAGCTGAGGAAGCACAGCTGAGTGTGTCAGTTCCCACAGTTCAAACACAAGCATCATACAGTACGTGCAAACGTCCTGCATCTCAAGTCTCTGGTTGCACAGCGTTCGAATGATAAAAATGGACTGTTGCTACTTATGATCAAACTACAGCTTGTGGTTTTAGAGAGAGCGCTTCACATGACTATAAGACAGACCAAGAAAAAAACATAGCTGGTTATAAAAAATTTTATTATTGTCTTCAAACATGAATGTACACTGGGTTTTAAAGGAAAGCATTTCCTCATTTAAACAACATTAGATGTTAGTTTTGTCCATTAACATTCTATGTTGTCCACTACAAAAAACTCAATAATGACAAAATGATCCAAATAAGATTATCTAAATAATGTTATTCAGTTAATTATTCAGACCCTTGATTCAGTACTCTGTAGGAGGACATTTAGGACTTCGTTATAATATAGCTTATATATAACTGACATCTTTGTCTCTCTTTACACAGGCCTTACGGTTTTTGTAGTATATAATGTTTAATCTGTTATGTTTCTGCCTTGTTAAAACCTTGGGGGTTCCTCACAGTCTCTACTGCACTGAGCAGCACAGCTTATTAAACACTGGATTGGAGCAGCAGTGGGATGTCTGATGAGAATACTGTTGTGAAGTAGGGTTGTTCCGATTCCGATACTAGTATCGGAAATGCTGCCGATACCACAAAAAAATCTGGCATCGGTATTGGCGAGTATTTGAGTCCACGTACCGATCTGATACAATTTTCCTAAACATAACCTAGTTATTGCCATGCACACTCACGCTGCGCCGGCACTAGGACCCGAAAGTAGTACGGTCGCAATTCAGGACGCATAAAAGGAGACAAAATGGCGCATCACATTGCTCAGTCATTAAGTTACCCACGCTGGTTCCAACGCTCCGCATTGTATTCGTGAGTACTCACCTATTTTGGGTTTTTCATCCTCCCAAGTGTGTGTTTAAAACGCGGGTATATTTGTGTAAATACTTGCTTTTGCTCCAAGAGACTTCTAAGATTATTACACCTGGTTATCCTGCTGACTCGCGCTACTTCCGCGTTTGGGTTTACCGCTACACGGGCTAACTGCTAAGTCGTCTGTTTCACCCCGGTTAGTTCATGACAGTTATGCCTGCTAGCTTTGCTTAACGCTGCAAATCGAAAATTAATTGTTCAGTTATATAAATATGTAAAAAAAACTAAATACCTTTTTCAGTTTACAGTGTTAGAATTGTGGCTGCATTTGAAGTTTTTTTTCAGATGTTGAAGTGCAGTTTCTTTTTCAAAAATATGTAATACTGTTTAATGTATGTCAGATAATAAAAACACTCTAGTTCACTATATGTACTTGTTCATGTTTTATTAAGGGATAAATCTAAAGCACAGCATACAATAATTCTGTCAATTAATACAGGGCTAGTAGTATCCACAGCTGTTTATACGGATACACACTCGGGTATCGGATCAGTACTCGGTATCGGCCCATACCCTGAGCTCAAGTATCGGAATCGGTATTGGGAGAGGAAAAGTGGTATCGATACATCTCTATTGTGAAGGTCACAATGTTAACTACCACAAAAACCTCGGCTAGTGGAGTTGATTTGTTGAATTCCACAATATGCTGGGTTATTGAGGTTTCCAGGGTGACGTCCACAGAGTGATGTACTTTAGAGGTTACCATGTTGACCTCCACAGAGTGTTTGTCTAATGAAGTTACTAGTTTGACCTCCACAGGGAGCTGGGATAATGAGGTTGCCACACTGTGAATGGCAACATGCATCCTTATTAGCTGTAAAAAAAATCTTGAGCACCGTTGGATCCAGTGCTACTGCCATGTACATTATCTGTGACATTTAACATGTGGAGTAGACTAATAGATCTTTATGTCTATTTGAGTTATGTTGTGAGAGTATTTATTATCCAGCAGATGTCAGTGTGTGTGTGTTCAAATATAAATTGTTCAGTTTAAGTTTGAAAAAACAAACTTGCAGTTACACTTTTATGTATAAATTATGCATACAGTAGAAATCTATTTATTTTGATCAGTTATGATTTTATGTCATGTTTATGTTTAGAATTCTTAATAATGTGTTAACTGGGATCTAAACTAAACTATAATTTTTTTGTAGTTTTCTATATGTTAAATCTTATTAAAATAGGAGTAGTATTCAAGTTAGCAGCAAGAAAATACAAATAAAATCAACCCTAGATACAAATAAATAATGCATTACTATTATGTAGGGGAGTTTGTCAGGAAACATACAGCATGTACAGCAGACACTGAGAACATTACAGGGATTTTAAACAAAATTTTACATTAATAGAAAAAAATGAATAACAACCTAGAACAATATTTGGAAAAAATGACAAATTCAGATATAAATGTGTGTGTGTATATATATATATATATATATATATATATATATATATATATATATATTTGTTGTATTTTGCCATTTTGTTAAAGTGTTAAATAGGACAAAATAATGCCCTCATTTTTTTCCCCCAGAGCCTCCACGAAGACGGTAATTCTGGGAAATTGTGCTTCCTGGAAGAATATTGTAATCCTGCAGACTCCTTCCACGCTCAAGCCGCTGGTTGTTGTAGCTCAGCCACTGCTGGTCCTCTGGTGTTCGCTCTTTGTTGCGGACCTTTTTCATGAATTGATCGACGGTCTCTTCTTTAGTGATGTCATACGTTTTTATTTGTCCATTTAAATTCTTCATGAACACCTGATATGGTGCAGGGGGCGTGGAAATCAGCAGCATTACTGTAGATCCTGAGCTCAGGCCGTAGTCACTCACAGTCTTCTGGTCGTTTTCAAGGATCTGACCACTGCTTGCTGAAAGCTTCAGGCATGACGCTTTTGTCTCAAAGTGAGGGGCGATGCGTTGCTTGAGATCACTGATGGTAGCACTCGGCAACACACTGACAAGCTGTGTTTTTCCACTAATGTCTTTGATGACAAGCTCCATTGTAATACGCTATTATTGACCTGTGGGTGAAGATAAAATGTATGCAAATATTAGACACTTATTAGCAATGGCAACAAGCTTTAAAACAAAAGTAAGTAGCCCTTAAAAGACACCACTTTTTTAACCAGTTTTTTGTTTTGCAGGGTTTTTTTTAAATAAATAAATATAGGGCTCTGGATTGTGCAGTGTAGGGTGACATCCTTTTTTTTAGCACAGCCTAGGCAATATGATGAACTGAATTCTATTTCATTTTAACCAACTGTACAAACATGACTGAAGATAAAAAAAAATCCACATCAACTATTTTGTGTTGCTGGCACAGATCTGTGCTGCTTGTGTTTTAACAAGTAATGGAAGCTTACAAATATTGGTTATCATTCTATAAATAGTTCTGTACTATTATTATTATTATTATTATTATTATTATTATTATTAAGACATTTAATTATGACTCTATGAAATTAAAATTATTTTAAGCACATTTTAAGTGAGATATGTGACGCTTTTACTACTTTTATTATTTGTTAGTTACACAAATAGAAGAAGAAAAAATCACACACTAAATAACTGTAGTGTTAAATTTCAAATTTTTTTATCTACTTGCTTCAGAAAACCAATTAGATTTTACTGATAAAAATACAAAATTAGTCAGTCACTTTTATTTTATTTAATTTTAAGATTTTATTATGAATCAGTGACATTGTTACTTTGATACAAACCAAAATCTAGCTAATATTTAGCATTATATTTATTATTATTTATAAGTACACATTATTTCAAATAGAGCAAAACTTATTTTTTCGGTCCTCAGTATCTTTTTCCCAGAATCAAATGTGCCTGAACGTCCTTTCCAGCTGAACTGCAATATACTGTAAAACTTCACCATGGCTACACCCCTTTATTTACTGGATAACCAATGGGAGACGAGCATGAGAGATCGGAATAACTACAAGCCCCGCCTCCACAGTTAGGATTCATTTACTGTGTAGTACTCAGGAACTTTCTGTTTCCATTCAGCGCTCAGATGTGTTAGTAGAAACTTGAAAAGACCCTGCAGGGTGTGCTATTAAGCAAGACTTTTAACAAGACAGGGCTAATCGGACTGTTTCAGTTTTGGAAGGAAAAAAAACAACAGAAATTGGCATGACGCAAGAAAAATTAATGGTCTGGTCACGTGATGGGGAAAGCCCGCTCCTTACGTCACATCTTCTGAAAAGTTCAGTGTCATGGTGTACTTTGCATATTACACACTCAACCAGTAAATACTGTATACACACATAATAATTATTTTTCTAGGTTTAGTATGTGGTAATAGACTAAAATGGCTACATTTACCTCATTTTCAGATTCATTTTTATTTTGTTTGTTTACTTATTTGTTTGTCAAATGGCACTTTCAGTCATTTTTACTGCTTGTTGCAGCACAGCAACAGACTACACTTTCACACATTCAGTGAGAAGCTTCGTGTCCATATAAGTTTACATTAATGTAAAAAAAAAGTGTATGTATAATGCCTCAGTGGCAAAGACAAATATAGTTTTTTTGAGAGATGTGAGACATGAGCTCATGTTGGATATAAGATTCTATTGTTGGCTGTGTTAGCCTAAGCTCACCAAAAATTAAGATAACCTATATATGTATTGTTAAATGTTCCTAAAACGTTAAGACACTGTATTTTTTTTTTTTTTAAGTTAAGAGACTTTTTTCAGAATGATTTATCATAAATGTCACTTATTAACTTTATTTAACTGTATTTCGTTCTTGTTGAACATACTACAGGTATATTCTTTAAAAAAAATACTTTATTTAAACAGGAGATGCATTGTGTTTATCAGTTTTTATCATTATGATATGACATTTGGTTTGTTGTAATGTGCGTGTTTGATTATCTGGGACTAAACCTCTCCCCACTCCATGTGTAAATTATGCCTATTTCTTAGGTACAGCATCCTGGTTAAGTGAAGAAATGATTATGTAATGTTGAAAATGACTACACAGTAAAATAAGATCTGAATTGATCTAATTTATTCTGTTCATATGGTATAATACTCTACAGTGCCTACTGTACATACCTACAGGATTACACATTCAATATGACAATAATAAACATGCTATTTTTTGTTGTTGTTGTTGTTGTTGTTTCTTTTAGCATCATAAGGACTCAGATGTTTTGATTAACGCAATGCATTTACAGTAGCATGTCAGGCAGGGCTGGACTGGGACCAAAAAACGGCCCTGGCATTTTTGGCCAGCGCGGCCCACCATGATTATTTAAACAGTATGCTGAGGCACATGACACATCACAGGATATATGCGCTCACCGTTTTGTTTCAAACATTAAACCACACTAACCTGCATGGAAGCGAATAACCTTGGTAAAAAAATATTATTCATTATTATTATTGTTATTATACAGTCTTTTATTAGCGATCCCTTTTCTCTCTCTCCCTCTGTCTCTCTCTCACACACACACGTGAGTGACCTCCAACCCAGCAAGGATGAAGTTGTGCACAAAACTCATAGTCTACTATTAAATGTTTTTAAGTCTGACTGCAATAATTTGAGCATTTGCACAGTGTTAGCCTACAAATCCCCCAGATAGCTTACTATTTAGTGAAGATGTAGGCTACACTTAACAGTTTCATTGTTAATTCCATGGGCTATCATCATTCTGCGTGTGTGTGTGTGTGTGTGTGTGTAGGCCTATGTGTGTCTACCTAGAAATCCAAGGTCAGCCATGTCATTTAGATAACTCCAGGGGTTTATTTGTTGTACTGCGTGAAGATTGACAACAATTTCAATCAATCATGACAGACGTGAGACCACTCATTAATTTGATGTGGGTGGCAACGTAGCCTAGCCTTATTGGCAGACGGTTCATTTGCGAGTAGCAGCTAGGTAGGCTAGTGGTGCAGGTTGTCGACAAACACTCAAATGCATGAGTGACACACACACACACACATACCACAAAAAAGTCCTCTGTCTTTCCTACATAAATGTCCCTCCCTTCACCCTGCCAACATTTCGGCTACTTCTTACCGGACTCGTAGCTATTCTGAAGCCTTCTTCAATCTGTCCCTGCTGGGTCACGTCTCTCACCACCTCCTCCTCCGAATCAATTTTAATAGCTACTGCCTCTGCACTGTTGCTAGATGTTGATGGCCCTACACCAGCAGCTGCAATTGAACATGTGCACCCCTCTTGCTTTTTTCTGGTTTATCCATTGTTATAGACGGACTCATCTCAAACTCTGGTCGAACTCTAAATAGCAGATTTTGTCAAGGGGAGATGAGGGCGGGCCAGGACGGAGGCAGGGCGTGGCCTGAGATTTCATTGGACTAGCGCAATGTCCTTTAAGACAGTCAACCAACGGGCCGCGATTCGTGTCTTAGATACTCTATCGTTGCGGTAATAAATAAATTGGCCTAATAAACTTTTTAAAAAATATTAAATTATGACTGACAGCCCCAGACCAAAAATGTGCGTCGGCCCACTGGGCGGTGCCCGGTATGCCCTATGGTCAGTTGAGGCCTGGTGTCAGGTGATATTACACAGGTGTGATCACAGTTTGTGTTCCTGCTAAATAAAACCTCCTTTTTAAAAGCCCTGTTTAAAGTCAGAGTGCATTATCAGGGATACTAAGAGACCAGATAATTGTTCGTGGCATTGCTTTAGCCTTGTAAATTACAAATTGCCATTAACTTAGTGAATTATTAATGTGTAGTCAATTACTTGACATTCCTGCTTTGAGAGCTCTGAGTGATGTTTCCTGTGTGGAGACAAAAAAGGATAATCTTTACTCATAAGTATCAGTGGCAACAACAGGGCTAGTTTCTGTTTCGTTTTTATCACAGGTGTGCTGGAGAAAGGAAAGGGAGAGCAGGTATAACGGGAGAAGGGGAATTCCAGCCAAATCGCTTCACGTCACACAATCCTGAGTGAGCTGGGATTGGTGTCGTTGCATTTTCCGGGGCGTGAGAAGAGGAAGGTTGAATAATGCCAGTTGTCGGAGAATAGTCTGTGTGTTTATCACATTTAACACATTTTAGTAAATTGTTGTTGAAGCAAACATTTTATGTGCAACCAATGTCCATTATTATATTATATATTATATAATAATTTAATATATTATTATAATAATTCTTTTGACTATGTAAAGCTGCTTTGCGGCAATGAAAATTGCTAAAAGCGCTATACAAATAAAATTGAATTGAATTGAATTATTAAATTGAGTAAATCCAATGAGTAATTTTTTTCAGTGTTGGTTCATTTTAACTGAAATGTTGGGTTAATTATACCACACAAATAGGTTATTATTATTTCTTTATGTTTTACAGTGAATCTGTAAAAAAAAAAAATTCCCATGTCTATTAAACAGTTAAATTACTTTGATATACTGGTTTATTACAAAAAAAAACATACATATATGCAATAAACAACATTCTATTAAATGTTCATAGAAAAAAACTTTATTTTTCAAAATAAAATAAACATGGCTTTTGGGATAAAGCTCATATATATTAGTCAGACGAGTTTGTAAATAAATAACTACTTATATATTAGTGGTCTGCGTTGATTTTAAGCTAATTACTGAGGAAATGCATTGTCATAGCTGGGGTCATACTGGCACGTTACAATCACCCAAATATTAATACTTCCATCTAGTAGTTATCTGTACAGCTAACTGATAGAGTCACAAGCAACTTTGGTTAAAGAGGGCTACCTGGTTAGCTTACATGCAGCAGTCATATTTGCATACTTGCCAAAGGGGGAAAGGTGCAAGATATTGTTATAACTCGGGAGAGAGGCGGACGAGTTTTGACCGCGGAGTAAATTACTAGCTAGTGAAAAATGTCTCGCGTTACTTTGTTGTAACCCTGTTCCCTGAAAAGGCGAAAACGAGATGCTGCGTGAAAACGCTATGGGAATACTGTATCTTTTCGTGTTGCCGGTTGTGAAGCATGTGTGTACCAAACACGCCAAATTTTGGCTTATATAACCTCGGTCAGGTGACGTCATCTGATTAGATGCACCTGCAGGTTATAAATAGGAGTGAGCCGGCAACATTCCTCAGATTGATTGTCTGAACGGACGTCCGGTCACGTGGGCAGTGCGGCATTGGGACGCAGCATCTCGTTCCCGCCTTTTCAGGGAACAGGGTTACAACAAAGTAACCCCAGACGTTCCCTTTCAAAGGCTACACTCGATGCTGCGTGAAAACGCTATGGGAACGAGAGTACCAACGTCGCCGCACTGCGAGTGTCTGGACCCCGCATTGTGTAGCGTGTGCGCACAAAGCTGAGAGGTCTCAGAACTATGTCTGGGAAGCTGACTCGAGGACTCGTGAGCCCGGAGTGACAGGAACATCCAGACTATAAAATCTAATAAATGTGTGCGGAGAGGACCAGCCTGCCGCGTCACACACTTGTTGCAGGGGAATACCTCTTGCTAGTGCCATAGATGAAGCAATCCCCCTGGTTGAATGAGCCCTGATTCCTAGAGGCGAAGTGAGCCCACGCGCCTCATAGGAGAGAGCAATAGCATCTCTCACCCAATGTGACATGGTCTGCGTAGTAGCGGCCGCCCCCCGGTTGCGGCCTCCATAGCAAATAAAGAGCTGCTTTGATCTACGCCACTGGCAGGTGCGGTGGACGTAAATCCGAAAAGCCCGTACTGGACATAATAGGTGAAGTTTCTCCTGCTCCGAAGCTGTAAAAGGCGGAGGACAGAAGGCTTCAAGAACAACAGGGTGCATGTTTGAAAATGGAACTTTCGGAAGATAGTTCGGGTGAGGATGTAGAATGGCCTTGACTAGCCCAGGGGCAAAGTCCAGGCAGGATGGGGAGATTGACAAGGCGCGCAGATCCCCAATCCTCTTGAGAGAGGTAATGGCCATAAGAAAAACCATCTTAAGAGTCAGAAGCCTGTCAGGCGCTGACTCTAGCGGTTCGAAAGGAGTGTCAATTAGACCTTCGAGCACGATAGATAAATCCCATGACGGGGTCGTGGCTTTAGTGGGTGGCCTCAACCGTTTAGCTCCACGAATAAAACGGGCAACTAAAGGGTGTTTTCCCACAGTAATCGCCTCGATTGGAACGTGGCAGGCTGAGCTAGCGGCCACGTACGTCCTAAGGGTACTAGGGCACAAGCCCGAGGACAACTTATCTTGCAGGAACTTCAGCACTGAAACAATTTGGCAGTGGACTGGGTCTACCTGCTTTGTCATGCATCAACTTTCAAAAACATTCCATTTGAGGGCATAAGCTTTTCTAGTGGAGGGAGCTCTAGCGGCTAGAATAGTGTCAATAACGCTGGCTGGGAGACCAGCTTGACTTAGTTGGTCCCGTTCAGGGGCCAAACGTGAAGGTTCCAAAGCTCCGGTCGGGGATGAAATATTGTCCCCTGCGCCTGAGACAGAAGATCCCTCCTCACTGGAATCATCCAAGGTGAGCCATCGAGGAGAGATATTAGATCCGAGAACCATACTCTGGCCGGCCAACGGGGCGCTATCAGTAAGAGGCGCAAACCGTGTTGACGGACCATCGCCAGGACTCCCGGGAGCAGAGATATTGGCGGAAACGCATAAAGGCGTAAATTGGGCCACGTATGGGCCATCGCGTCTAGACCCAGGGGAGTTGGATGAGTCAGAGAGTAGTAGAGAGGACATTGTGCTGTCTCTTGGGAGGCAAAGAGGTCCACCTCTGCTGTAGAGAATCTTTCCCAGATTTGGCTGACTATGTCAGGGTGGAGTTTCCATTCCCCGTTTGTCACAGCTTGTCTGGACAGTAAATCTGCTCCCACATTCATGTGCCCTGGAATGTAAATCGCCCTGAGGGACAGGAACTTGTCCTGTGCCCAGAGCAGAACCTGATGCGCTAGCTCATTCAAGCAGCGCGAGTGCAGTCCGCCCTGGCGATTTATGTAGGAGACTACCGATGTATTGTCCACCCGCACTAGAACATGGTAGCCTCTCAGCTGCTGGAGGAAGTGCTGTAGGGCCAAAAATAAAGCCATCATTTCGAGGCAATTGATGTGCCATGCGAGAAGATGACCTCTCCAGCGCCCTTGGCCATCCAAGACCGCACCCCAGCCGGTAAGGGAAGCGTCTGTCGTTAGCATTTTGCGACGACAAGACGGACCTAGAGTGGGACCCAAGGTGAGAAACTGGGGTCTGAACCACAAAGAAAGGGTACGACGTCCTTCGAGCGTAACCCTTATTCGCCTTCGGGGATTGGCCCTTGTATGAAATCCCCTGGCTCTTAGCCACAACTGAAAAGCTCTCATGTGCAGGAGGCCCAAAGGTATCACCGTGGATGCAGCTGCCATGAGGCCTAAACATTTTTGGAAGTGATAAATAGTCACTTCCTGGTCTAGTCTGATTTCCTTGAGGGCGCTGAGGATGGATTCGACACGAGCGGGAGACAATTGTGCCCGCATAGTGATCGAATCCCATCTGACACCCAAGTATGTTGTCCTCTGAGCCGGAACGAGAACGCTTTTGGTAGCATTAAGTCTCAATCCCAGCGAATGGAGATGAGCTAGGACGACATCGCGATGTCGGAGCGCTAGCTGCTGAGACTGGGCCAGGATTAGCCAGTCGTCTATGTAATTGAGAATACGGATGCCCTGGAGTCGCAAGGCAGCCAGGACAGCATCCATACATTTTGTATATGTGCGGGGTGACAGAGCTAGACCGAATGGAAGGACCTGATACTAGTAAGCTTCTCCCCGGAAAGCGAACCTCAGGAACTTCCTGTGTTGTGGCAAAACTTTTATGTGGAAGTATGCGTCCTTTAAATCTATCGTCACGAACCAATCTTCTGGTTGGATTTGCGAGACAATCATATTGATGGTAACATCTTGAATCTGTACTTTTTGAGATTGGAAACCAGAAAGTAGCGACTGTAGTAGCCTGACTCCCTTTCTGGAGGAGGAACCTGATCTATGGCTCCCTTCTCCAGCAATGTCTGGAGTTCGGAGTTTAGCAGATGCGCTCTCTCCGGTATCACGGAAGTGTAGACCACGCCGTTAAACGCGGAGGGCGATGAGCAAGCTGAATCCTGTAGCCTTTCTCTACAGTCTTTACAGTCTCGGAACCGTCGCCAAATAGGCCGGAAGGTGAGACAGGGGCATCAAGGAGGAATCTTTTATCCTTGTCCTTGATGCCTGTCAGGTTTAACCACAGGTGCCTTTCAGCGGTCACCAAGGAGGCCATGGAACGGCCGATTGCACGGGCTGTCTGTTTAGTCGCACGCAGGGATAAATCAGTAGCCCGGCGTAATTCATTGAATGCGTCATGATTCAGTGTGCCGCTCGTGCTCAAATCTTTCAGCAGATCAGCTTGATACACCTGCAAAACCTGCTGCTTGGAATGCTTTCCCTACTAGGGTAGAAGAAGTTTTACATGGCTTGGAGGGAAGTGTTGGTTTCTTTAATGAGGATGATGTTCCAGGAGAGAGATAGCCCGCAAGCGTCTCTTCTATCTGGGGCATCACCACATAACCTCGTGCTTTTGCATCAACGATGTTTGAATAAAACGAAGTCGATGGTACAAAAATACGGGAAGAAAAAGGATTTCTCCAAGAACGAGATAACTCGTTGTGGAGGTCATCAAAAAATGGGAGAGAGCGGTGTTTTGGCTCCATCTCCTGGCCACCCGACAGAAATCTGTCATCTAATTTAGATTGTTTTGGGTGAGCCTGCTGCTGTGGCCAGTCAATATGCAGTCGTTCGACTGCACGCGTTATAACTTCAAGCAATTCCTCATATTCTCTTTCATCTTTTGAGGAGCGTTCTGAGGAAGCAACTTCCATTTCCACAGAAGCAGGAGAACGAGTCTCTTCAACACACCCGCGAGAAGCACCGGAGTGCGCTCGTGAAGTGGAAGGAGAGACATCGGGATCGGGGGAGAGGGCGAGAGAAAGGAGGGACTCCGTCTCTCGCTCCTCGGCCAGATCTGCTTGTGATCCCCATGAGTGCAGCGCGGCTCGTGGTTCCCTAAAGAACGCGAGACCCGCGCGAAGCAGCTTCATGGGGAGAAGATCACAGTGCTCACACTCTCCATTAAGCCCTTCGAGAGCGTGCTTTTCACCCAAACATTCGAAGCAGAATGTGTGCATATCGCCCTCCGAAAGGAAATTTTCACAAGGAGGGGGACATCTGGTTCTAAACTCCGCCATACTAACTGGTGAGTTTTATAGATTTAATTCTGCTTATTTTGTATTTTTGTTATGCTTGCTGACACACACACGCGCACAATGCGGTGAAGAAAAAGATCTGAGGAATGTTGCCGGCTCACTCCTATTTATAACCTGCAGGTGCATCTAATCAGATGATGTCACCTGACCGAGGTTATATAAGCCAAAATTTGGCGTGTTTGGTACACACATGCTTCACAACCGGCAACATGAAAAGATATTCCCATAGCGTTTTCACGCAGCATCGAGTGTAGCCTTTGAAAGGGAACCGGAGGGTTAGCAGGTCTGTATATTTGTGAGAGGGTCAGTGTTTTGTAACCCTAGCATTTTATTGTCTCAAACAGTGAGAATAATAAAGTTCTAATGTTAATGTGGTTGCTAACGCTAGCAACCTAACTAAATGCTAGCGTCATTCTTATACTACAGTTACAGTTTCGTACACCCTGCAAACATTCTACAGAGAAAGATAAAAAGCTCAGACATCTTATCCGTTTCGTTCATACACAGATGGGGTTCTTTGGCTAACTAGCAGCTATTGTCAGCTAAATTAATTTTACCTCAAACCAGCCTGAAAGTTTAAGTGTAACCTTAACACGGTAACAGTAATAAATCTCACATATAGTAATCATTTTTCAGTCATATGTGACTTATGTGAGTGAACATGTGTACACAGACCTTGTATTTAATGTCATTTTCCCTTAAATGAACCATCATCAGCGGTGTGGGAGCTCAAGAAAAACACAAAGCTCTGACTGACAGCCGCTGAATCCACCGGTGAACTTTGGGGGAGGAGCCAAGCAAACTTTAACCCAGCAGCTGGGTTACACAAAAACTACCCAACTCTCTGTAAATAACCCAGAAAAATGACCCAACAGAGGCAAACCAGCGCTTGGGTAGAAAAAACAACCCAGCGTTTTTTAGTGTGTATCCGCTGCTGCCCCTGCTGGCTGTCCAGTGGTTTACCGCGGCCTTTTACAACAAATTGGAGATCAAAATAGGCAACAATACCAGGAAGAAAAATGCAATGAGCTCCCTCCTGAGACTCTTTTAGAGGAATTTAACAATATGTGGTTGTTCCAGGCTGAGTTACTATTAAGTACCAATATCTTTAGGTCCGAGTTGGAAAGAGCAGGAGCTTCAACTGGCAAAACTGTTAATTACTTCATAAACTTACCCTTTTGTTTCTCCTTAAAAAACACTTATAAAGTCCATTTATCATAAAGAAATATATTAGGAATATTAAGCATGCATAAACAAAAAGACAGAACACTATTAACAAAAATAATTTAAAATAAACATGAACCAGCAACAGTGCTAACCACTACAGCACTGTGCTGCCTATATTATATTATATTATATTATATTATATTATATTATATTATATTATATTATATTATATTATGCATTTTAACTTTAATGTTATAAATGATTTAGTGCTTCTATTTATGGACATCTGTTCCAGTATATTTTTTTCTTTCTCTAAAGAGTAACTGATATCTTACAATATCACATCACGCGCAGATATTTACTTATCCAACTGAAGAATACATAACTATGCTTTCATCATTCCCCTTGCTTTTCCTTTTGGAGAAGTTAAATGCAAAATAATTCACCATGTCTGAGTCAGCAACCTGCAGGAACACAGAAGATACACTGAGAAGATTTGAGTTGCTGTACTGTTTAATAAGGACTTATGTTCAATAGAGACCCTAAAAATGTTAAAAATGTATACTGTAGCTGTATTTCAGTAATGAGCCGGGCATTTTAATACCTGTGTCATATACCGTATCATAATAGCTGCTTATTAAAAAAATAAACCCATACTAATGAGGTACTGTAAGAACTGTAAGATATTATTAAAGAATTAATTATTTCTATAATAATATTATATATATATTAATATAATATATATATTAATAATAATTAATAATTAATTATTCAAATAGATTTAAGACTGTTTTAGATAATAAAAACATGCAAATTATTATTATTATTATTATTATTATTATTATTATTATTATAACAACAATCAAATGTGAACTAATACTATTTAAAAAATTATGTACAATGCAAACAAATAACAAATGTGTATTGTAGGTATGTATATGTGTATATGTTGTTCAATGCAGTTTGAACAGAACAGAAAATCATAACATTGCTAAGTTTAGACCTGACCACCTTAAGTAACCCTGTGGCAACTCTGTATGATGGGTGCATCGCTTCATGCGCTTTCCTTCTTAACCTGATGCACCATATTACTTTTTTTCATCATGTTATTATTTATTTAACAAAAAAGGAGGCCAAAAAAAAGAAACATATTGGCACGTATATACTGTATAAAACTTTTAATATTTCTTTAAATAAATATTTTACCCTCTTATTGAGTAAATCTGTGTGTGTGTGTGTGTGGGGGGGGGGTTAAATTACTCTTAACTCTATTTACCTTATTATCTTCTGCTTGAGCACCTAATGTAACACAAAGATTATTATTATTATTATTATGTATTTTTTGTATTGTTGTTGTTATTATTATCATAGGAGTAATAATTGACCTGTGTGAGTTTTTTTGTGCTTCAGTATGAGGATCAGGACACTGAGAAGAATTACACCCAGTGCACTAAACCCCACAATCAGCATGAATGACACAGAAGGAGAGTCTGAACCTTGAAGAGAAACATTAAAGAGAACATTTAAATAATTAAAACCGCATCATATTTTTATTTAATTAGTTTTGATTAAATTTTACATGTTATTATTTTAATTTGTGTGAGAACATAAGTATTATACTTGTTGGTTTCTCCTCAGAAAGTGTCCTATTTGTGTCTAAAAAAAAAGAGGAAGAAATTTTCATTTTACAACCTGCTTTAAACCGGCATTATCTTTTCATTAAAACTAGTAAGTTATGTAAATCTCTATAAAAAAAAATAAATTTCATCATACTTATTGCTTTCCCCTCGGCAAATGTTTTTCTTTTGCCTTAAAAAAAACATTTTAAATTTACAACCTGCATTTATCCAGCATTATATTTCAATTTAAACATTGACAGTGCAGAAGTCTTTAGCAGAAAAAAAAATACCTGTTGCTTCATCCGCAGAAATTTGTATATTTCCTCCAGAAAAAAATAATAATAATAATTTAAAGTCAGTTAAATGAATAAACTTTTATATAATGACTGACTCTGTATAAATTTACCTTTGACTTGTAAAGAGGTCGAGGTGCCAAAGATAATTTTTTCCTGTTTCCTGAAGCTGCAGTAATAGAGTCCTGTATCAGAGACATTTACTGCAGTGATGGTGAGAGACGTGTTCTTGGCATAAACAGACATCACTATTCTCTCACTCTCAGTAAAGAATGTGCAGTTCTCTGATGGAGACGATGGCAAAAACCGTTTGCACCCGATCAGAAGTGGGACTGAATCACACGTGTGTTTAAACCAGGAGATGTAGCCCGTATCAGCCAGGCCGTGTTGGCACCAAATACTGGCTTTATCTCCAACATCTGCCTTTAAAATTAAAGAGCACAGAGTCTCTAAGAGCAAACCTGCATCACAGAACCATACATAAACACACACACACACACACACACACACACACACACACACACACACACACACACACACACAAACACACACAGAGACACTTTTTTTTTTACTTTTACTTTTAAATTCGACCCACTCATCTGTTTTGATTGAATGTGTTTGATTCAAATATAATAAGAATTTAGTAAAGTGATTAATAAGATCATTAAAACTTACCAAATACACAGAGAACCACAGGCAGAGCTTTAACCTGGACCATTGTGTATCAGACGAGAGACAAGGGTGAAATGAACTGGTAGGCGAAACTAATGCTGGTTTATTTTTGAAAATTGGGGGGGATGGGGGGCAGAGGTTTGAAAAAAAAAAAGGCCCACTGAAACAAACTGCCTAAAATATATGTCCCTATAATCTCTATAGTTTCTCTACACACACACAAACACACACGTGCACACGTACCATATTACATTTCAAGTAGAAGGTTAGCTGACCTGATGATAAATCAGATACACTGGCAAGTTTATTACAAACAAACTAATGTGGAATCAATCGATGCAGAGTGTACTTTTAATGCTTTATAATTATTATTAATATGTTTAAAAGAACAGTGTAACAAAGTAGAATTGTTTTATAACTTTATTTTTATATGATAGCATTTGTATGTTAAAGGTGCCAATAATTTATTTTTTTATATTTTAAGTAATTTTAGTTTTATATGTACAGTAGCAATAGAAATTATTTCCATCAACATTTTAACATTTGTGTTCTGTTATTGAATAGTGCAAAGTAATAAAGTGTCTAGCGTCAGGTTATAAGAAGCTGAGGAAGCACAGGTGAGTGTGTCAGTTCCCACAGTTCAAACACAAGCATCATACAGTACGTGCAAACGTCCTGCATCTCAAAGTCTGTGGTTGCACAGCATTCGAACGATAAAAATGGACTGCTGCTACTTATGATCGAGCTACAGCTTGTGGTTTTAGAGAGAGCGCTCCACATGACTATAAGACAGACCAAGAAAAAAACATAGCTGGTTATAAAAGAATGTTATTATTGTCTTCAAACATGAATGTACACTGGGTTTAGAAAGTATGCATTTACTCATTTAAAACACATTAGATGAACGTTTTGTCCAATAATCACAACAAAATACCCAATAATAACAAAAAGATCTAAATAAGATTATCTTCGTCCTAAGTCTTCAACAGAGTACTGAATCAAGGTTTTGGATAATTATCTTAATAAGATTATTAAGATAATTCTCCAAACCCTTGATTCAGTACTCTGTTGAAGCAGATTTAGGACTTGTTCATAATAATGCAGCTAATAAACAACTGATATCTTTACCTCTCTCTATACAGCCTTTACTGTTTTTGTATATAATGGTACATAATGTTAAATCTGTTATTTTTCTGCCTTGTTAAAACCTTGGGGGTTCCTCACAGTCTCTACTGCACTAAGCAGCACAGCTATTTAAACACTGAATTGGAGCAGCAGTGGGACGTCCAAAAAGAATACTGTTGTGAAGGTCAAAATGTTAACTACCACAAAACCCTGGGTTAGTGGAGTTGCTTTGTTGACTTCCACAATATGCTGGGTTACTGAGGTTGCCAGGTTGAGCCCACAGAGTTTTTGGCTAATGAAGTTACTATTTTGACCTCCACATGGAGCTGGGATAGTGAGGTTGCCACACTGTGAATGGCAACATGCTTCCTTATTAGCTGTAAAGAAATCTTGAGCACTGCTGCATCCAGTGGTACTGCCATGTACAGTATTTGTGGAACAAATTATCTGTGACAATTTAACATGTGGAGTAGCTTTCTTTAGGTTTATTCGAGTTATGTTGTGAGAGTGTTCATTATCCAGCAGATGTCAGTGTGTAAATTGTTCAGTTTCTGTTAGAAAAAACAAACTTGCAGTTACACCTTTGTGTATAAATTATGCATACAGTAGAAATCTATTTGTTTTGATCAGTTATGATTTCATGTCATGTTTACATTTAGACATCATTTTTTACTAATGTGTTATTTAATGTGTGAAAATTTTTTTAACTAAACTGTAATTTTTGTAGTTTCCTATATGTTAAATCTCATTGATTAGTATTTAAATTACTGTAGCAGCAAGAAAATACAGATAAAATCAACCCTAGATCCAAATAAATAATGCATTACTATTATGTAAGTAAGTTTGTCAGGAAACATACAGCATGTACAGCAGACACTGAGAACATTACAGGGATTTTAAACTAGATTTTACCTAAATGGAAAAATAAATAACAATCTAGAACAATACTCCCATATGAAGATGTAAAATGGGGAAAAAAATGACAAATTCAGATATAAATGTAGATATATTTGTTGTATCTGTCATTTTGTTAAAGTATTAAATATGACAAAATAATCCCCTTATATTTTTCCCCAGAGCCTTCATGAAGACGGTAATTCTGGGAAATTGTGCTTCCTGGAAGAATATTGTATTCCTGCAGACTCCTTCCACGCTTAAGCCGCTGGTTGTTGTAGCTCAGCCACAGCTGGTCCTCTGGTGTTCTTCACCATGGCTACACCCCTTTATTTACTGGATAACCAATGGGAGACGAGCATGAGAGATCGGAATAACTACAAGCCCCGCCTCCACAGTTAGGATTCATTTACTGTGTAGTACTTAGGAACTTTCTGTTTCCATTCAGCGCTCAGATGTGTTAGTAGAAACTTGAAAAGACCCTGCAGGGTGTGCTATTAAGCAAGACTTTTAACAAGACATCGCTAATCGGACTGTTTCAGTTTTGAGAGAAAAAAACAACAAAAATTGGCATGACGCAAGAAAAATTTATTGTCTGGTCACGTGATGGGGAAAGCCCGCTCCTTACGTCACATCTTCTGAAAAGTTCAGTGTCATGGTGTACTTTGCATATTACACACTCAACCAGTAAAAACTGTATACACACATAATAATTATTTTTCTAGGTTTAGTATGTGGTAATAGACTAAAATGGCTACATTTACCTCATTTTCAGATTCATTTTTATTTTGTTTGTTTACTTATTTGTTTGTCAAATGGCACTTTCAGTCATTTTTACTGCTTGTTGCAGCACAGCAACAGACTACACTTTCACACATTCAGTGAGAAGCTTCGTGTCCATATAAGTTTACATTAATGTAAAAAAAAAAGTGTATGTATAATGCCTCAGTGGCAAAGACAAATATAGTTTTTTTGAGAGATGTGAGACATAAGCTCATGTTGGATATAAGATTCTATTGTTGGCTGTGTTAGCCTAAGCTCACCAAAAATTAAGATAACCTATATATGTATTGTTAAATGTTCCTAAAACGTTAAGACACTGTATTTTTTTTTTTTTAAGTTTAGAGACTTTTTTCAGAATGATTTATCATAAATGTCACTTATTAACTTTATTTAACTGTATTTTGTTCTTGTTGAACATACTACAGGTATATTCTTTTAAAAAAATACTTTATTTAAACAGGAGATGCATTGTGTTTATCAGTTTTTATCATTGTGATATGACATTTGGTTTGTTGTAATGTGCGTGTTTGATTATCTGGGACTAAACCTCTCCCCACTCCATGTGTAAATTATGCCTATGTTTTAGGTACAGCATCCTGGTTAAGTGAAGAAATGATTATGTAATGTTGAAAATGACTACACAGTAAAATAAGATCTGAATTGATCTAATTTATTCTGTTCATATGGTATAATACTCTACAGTGCCTACTGTACATACCTACAGGATTACACATTCAATATGACAATAATAAACATGCTATTTTTTGTTGTTGTTGTTGTTGTTGTTTCTTTTAGCATCATAAGGACTTAGATGTTTTGATTAACACAATGCATTTACAGTAACATGTCAGGCAGGGCTGGACTGGGACCAAAAAACGGCCCTGGCATTTTTGGCCATCGCGGCCCACCATGATTATTTAAACAGTATGCTGAGGCACATGACACATCACAGGATATATGCGCTCACCGTTTTGTTTCAAACATTAAACCACACTAACCTGCATGGAAGCAAATAACCTTGGTAAAAAAATATTATTATTCATTATTATTACTGTTATTATACAGTCTTTTATTAGCAATCCCTTTTTTCTCTCTCTCCCTCTGTCTCTCTCTCACACACACACGTGAGTGACCTCCAACCCAGCAAGGATGAAGTTGTGCACAAAAATCATAGTCTCCTATTAAATGTTTTTAAGTCTGACTGCAATAATTTGAACATTTGCACAGTGTTAGCCTACAAATCCCCCAGATAGCTTAGTGAAGATGTAGGCTACACTTAACAGTTTCATTGTTAATTCCATGGGCTATCATCATTCTGCATGTGTGTGTGTGTGTGTGTGTGTGTGTGTGTGTGTGTGTGTGTGTGTGTAGGCCTATGTGTGTCTACCTAGAAATCCAAGGTCAGCCATGTCATTTAGATAACTCCAGGGGTTTATTTGTTGTACTGCGTGAAGATTGACAACAATTTCAATCAATCATGACAGACGTGAGACCACTCATTAATTTGATGTGGGTGGCAACGTAGCCTAGCCTTATTGGCAGACGGATCATTTGCGAGTAGCAGATAGGTAGGCTAGTGGTGCAGGTTGTCGACAAACACTCAAATGCATGAGTGACACACACACACACACACACACACACACACACACACGCACACATACCACAAAAAAGTCCTCTGTCTTTCCTACATAAATGTCCCTCCCTTCACTCTGCCAACATTTCGGCTACTTCTTACCGGACTCGTAGCTATTCTGAAGCCTTCCTCAATCTGTCCCTGCTGGGTCACGTCTCTCACCACCTCCTCCTCCGAATCAATTTTAATAGCTACTGCCTCTGCACTGTTGCTAGATGTTGATGGCCCTACACCAGCAGCTGCAATTGAACGTGTGCACCCCTCTTGCTTTTTTCTGCTTTATCCATTGTTATAGACGGACTCATCTCAAACTCTGGTCGAACTCTAAATAGCAGATTTTGTCAAGGGGAGATGAGGGCGGGCCAGGACGGAGGCAGGGCGTGGCCTGAGATTTTATTGGACTAGCGCAATGTCCTTTAAGACAGTCAACCAATGGGCCGCGATTCGTGTCTTAGATACTCTATCGTTGCGGTAATAAATAAATTGGCCTAATAAACTTTTTTAAAAATATTAAATTATGACTGACAGCCCCAGCCCAAAAATGTGCGTCGGCCCACTGGGCGGTGCCTGGTATGCTTTATGGTCAGTCGAGGCCTGGTGTCAGGTGATATTACACAGGTGTGATCACAGTTTGTGTTCCTGCTAAATAAAACCTCCTTTTTAAAAGCCCTGTTTAAAGTCAGAGTGCATTATCAGGGATACTAAGAGACCAGATAATTGTTCGTGGCATTGCTTCAGCCTTGTAAATTACAAATTGGCATTATCTCAGTGAATTATTAATGTGTAGTCAATTGCTTGACATTCCTGCTTCGAGAGTTCTGAGTGATGTTTCCTGTGTGGAGACAAAAAAAGATAATCTTTACTCATAAGTATCAGTGGCAACAACAGGACTAGTTTCTGTTTCGTTTTTATCACAGGTGTGCTGGAGAAAGGAAAGGGAGAGCAGGTATAACGGAAGAAGGGGAATTCCAGCCAAATCGCTCCCCGTCACACAATCCTGATTGTTGTTGTTGCATTTTCCGTGGCGTGAGAAGAGGAAGGTTGAATAATGCCAGTTGTCGGAGAATAGTCTGTGTTTTTATCCTTTGCCTGGTATTCTTTATTTGACACTGAAAATCTATCTTTAGGAATTAAACCAGGCACCATGTGAAATGAAAACACTCAGTAATCTTTGCTGAACACAAGCAGGTATAGAATAATCAGGACATGCAACGTGCAGTGGCTGATGGGAGGTGTAGCATAAACATGGTTCAAAATATAGGATGTGATCAGTGTGTGTTATGTAGTGCATGCTGGGAGCTTTAGTCCAATGCCACACATGTTGATCTTTTGGCACGTACCAAAAGATCAACATGCCCCAAGCTGGCAGATTCTTAAAAGTCAAAGTTGGGGACTAATTTGTGCATTTGTCTGGGGTTTATTCTTCCTGTGTTCATTATGTTTTTCTTGTCATTCATTTATATTGTCACCTTTCAATGGATGAGAATATTACATATTATTATTATTTTCTTGTAGTTTTATTGCCTTAAGATCAACAGTTCATATACATTTCATGTAATTACCTGAACTGGAAGTATTTTTTTTTTTAAGTTAACATATTTAATGCTTATTTCCTGGCCAAACCCAGTGAACCAACACAGTAAACCATCTTAAAACACATCCATTGTTATAATAATAATGATTTATTATTTATTTTAAGTTTATCATGATGTAACAGCACTAATATTTTTGTTTTATTAAACCATAACATTTTTCATTTAGAAAAGAGAAAAGTGAAAACATGGGAATAAATAAAGAGCAAATTAAACATTAAATATAAATTAACACAACTGTGAACATCAGACACAGAGCACATTACAGCCCTTATAAACAATAGATATAAACAATAGATAGATTTTAGATTAAATACATAAATTATGATGAAAAGCAACATTTATACAAGAACCAGTTTGGAAATACAAATTAAATGACAATTTTAACATGTTTATACACATTACTACCTGTATCTTTTTACTATCTATACTTTTGGACTTTCAACCCTAAAGGAAATTAATCATTTTTTAGATATTTTCTACTTAGACTCAAGCCCATGTTTTGGTCTTGGTACTAAACAAAAAGGAACATTTATTATGAATTAAAGATAGTTATGCATGCTGTTGAATAGTAAATGAATAAATAAATGAATACATACATACATACATACATACACTACATACATACTAAGGAACTATCAAATTGTCATTTCTTGGATATGCAACATAGGTGTTTTTTATTATTTTATAGTTATATTATTATTATTATTATAGATTTTTTTTTTACATATAGAGTATTTTGTCTTAATGTGTTCAGTAGGACAAAACATCTTCACATATTGTATTCCATCAGCCTCCACGCAGACGGAGGGTCATTTCAATGGTGTCTCCAGAAGAAATGTTGTAATCTTGCAGCTTCCTGCCACACTGGAGCTGTCTGCCATTGTGGATCAGCCGCTGCTGGTCCACTGGTACTCCTTCCTTATTGCAGACTTTTGTCATCAACTGGTCAACAGTTTCATCGTCAGTGACGTCATATGTTTTTATCTGCCTCTTCTCATTCCTTACAAACACCTGAAATGGCACAGGGGTCGCAGAGATCAGCAGCATCACCTCAGATCCTGAACTCAGGCCGTAATCACTCACGGTCTTCTGGTGATTGTCAAGGATCTGCCCATTGCTGGATGAAAGCTTCAGGCATGACGCTCTTGCCTTAAAGAGAGGGGCGATGAGTTGCTTAAGTTTGCCGATGGTGGCACCCGGCAGCACACTCACAACCTGCTTTCTTCCACTTATGTCCTTGATGACAAGCTCCATCGTTTTCTCCTAATAATGACCTGTGAGTGAAGGTGATAGAAGGTAAGCCTAGGTAAATATTTAACCTGAAATAACAACAATAAGCCAAAAACAGTCCTATGTTTTTGGACTGAAGCTATGAAATAAATGTCGTTAAAAAGTAATGAAAACGTGAGTACTGTTTAGCATTATATAAATGGTTCTGCATTTTAGGTTAAACCAGGTTAAATAAAATTTTTAGCGGAGTTTGCAGGGAGGCAGGCTTGGCAAAAAAAAAAAACACTGGATGAAATATGGCACTACATTGGGGTTAAAATAGGTACAATTTAAACATTTATTGTAGATATATTTGGTCTGATGAAATTAACACGTTAACATTTCGAAACATTGCTTGTTTAATGTGTTTAAAAACATTAAACCTGTTAATTGGGTGTCATTTTTTCCTTGCTAAGTCAAGTTACCATTAACATCATGGTAAGGTGTTCTTCTGTGTGGTAGTATACCACTGACCGCTAGGGGCGCACTCCGCAACTTCTACGATTCAGCATAATAACCAGTTCATATGTCTTTTCAGGGAATCGAAAATCGGTTTTTATCTTTCTTAAGTGGTATTCCTGTAGAAATTAATTAGAAGTCACAAGTTATATTTAAAGTAAAAACGTTATGCAATCAAAAATATAACAAACAATAATAAAACAAGAAATATTTTTATTGAATTTTATTATATTTAGTTTACTAAAAATTAGTTTTATGTCTTAAATTTCATTACCTGAGTTATCACAAATTAATTTATTATAAAACAGTGAAATGCAAAAACAGCGACTACATCTATTTAGGACACTGGTTATTTAATATACTCTACATCTTTTACAATCCTACTGTAACAACAGGTGAACCTGCCACTGAGAATTTCCTAAAGGTGTGTGTGTGTGTGTGTGTGTGTGTGTGTTGGATATAAGTTTAAAATATTTATAATATTTAGCATTATTAAGCGTTATAATATTTATTATTATTATTATTATTATTATTATTATTATTATAAAATTTTATGTATTACAGGAAATACACAACATTTAAACCAGAGTAAAACTTACCTCTTGGGTAGAAAACGTATTTTCTATCTTCAGTATTTTTTTCCAGAATCAAATTTGACTGATTTTCCTTTCCAGCTCAACTGCAATATAAGACTTCACTATGGCCACGCCCCTTATTTACGGAATAGCCAATGGGAGACAAGCGTGAGAGAGCGTGTTTTACTCAGGAACTTTCTGTTTCCGTTCAGCGCTCCGGTGTTAGTCAGTAAAGATGCTGCAGGGTGTGGCGCTGTTGTGTTTTGAAACCTCGTCTGTTTCAATTTTAGAGGAAAAAAAGCAATGATAATTGTGGTGACGTAAAAAAAAAATCTCTCATGACGTGACGGGGAAACCCGCTCTTATTCCTTATTCACATTTTATGGAAATTTCATTACTGTATAGACATATGTAATGATGATTTTCCAGTATATATTTTATTTTAGCTGGTTTGTTTGTTCCTCAGAATAACTTCAGACTGATTCCTTTTTGGTTACAAATAGTTCAAGTTCAAGTTCAATTTTATTTCTAAAGCACCAAATAAAACAACAATGTTGACCATAGTGCTGTACAGACAATAACACAATAAACAGCATGACACTAACGCCCTTCATACTTATCTTTGATCGAACGCTATCATAAAAAATATATGTCTTCAAATGGCTTTTAAACTGGCCAAGTGTAGGCAGGTCTCTAATATATGAAGGCAGGCTGTTCCATAAGTTAGGGGTGCGCGATCCCCTCTAGACCTCATCTCAGACCGAGGAACAACAAGACGTTTCTGTGATTGAGATCGTAATAATCTCGTTGACTTCTGTTCTTAAATTAGATCAGCAATATAGGTTGGTGCTAAACCATGTAAAGATTTAAAAACAAATAATAAAATTTTAAAATTTATCCTAAAGGTAACAGGCAACCAATGCAAAGCTTTTAACACCGGAGTAATATGTTCGAATTTGCACATGCTTGTAAGCAGTCTTGCAGCCGCATTCTGGACCATCTAAGAATTTATTTTAAGCACCATAATATAGCGAGTTACAATAATCTAATCTCGAAATAATAAATGTATGGATTACCTTTTTGGATAAAAAAGACTTTATTTTGGAAATCATCCTCAATTTAAAAAAGCTCGTTCTAACGATTTCATTTATTTGCTTGTCACATTTAGGTGCACTATCACAAATCATCCCCAGATTTTTTACATGATATTTTCTAAACTGGCACAAAGGACCCAGCTTAGATTCAACTGCGTTATCAAGTTCGGAGGGACCAAACAAAATCAATTCTGTTTTCGAATAATTTAGGCTCAAAAAATGTATAGACATCCATGCCTTAACTTCATTAAGACAGGCCAGCAATCTTTCTATGGCAGTGGAGTCATTTGACTTAATTGGGATTTACAGCTGTGTATCATAGCATAGCATAGCAGTGAAATGACACATTGTATTTACGCAGAATTGAACCCAAAGAAGCATATAAACAGAAAAAAGAAGTGGTGCTAAAACTTCTCTTGTGGAATGCCACACGATAAAGGTGATGAAATTGATGTACATTCACCCATACAAACAGAGAAACGTCTATTTAGGAGGTAGGACTTAAACCAATCTAAGGCATTTCCAGAGATGCCTACATGTTTCAAGCCAGAAAATCAGAATATGGTGGTCAACCGTATCAAACGCTGCTGTAAGATTCAGCAGCAATAGAACAGTCACATTCCCTTGATCGGTTGTCAAAAAAATATCATTAAAAACCCTCAATAACATGGTTTCTGTCCTATGGTGCTTTTTAAAACCCGACTGAAATACTTCACCGATGTGATTTTCATCAATAAATGACTCCAGTTGGGTCAGAACACATTTCTCTAGAATCTTTGCCAGAAATGGATGTTTTGAGATTGGTCTATAATTGCAAAGAACGCTCTCATCCAGATTTTCTTTTTTCAACAAAGGCTGAACTACAGCATGAATCTTTAGCATGTTTACAATACTCGGGCACAATCCCTGAGTAAGTAAACTTTTATTTATTATAGAAACCATATATGGGCCGACCAATTCAGTGACTTGCTTTAACAGAGGTGTCGGAATAATATCTTTAGGAGCAAAAGTAGACTTTAGCTTAAAAACATCGTTATCGTTAAAAATAACAATAGAAATAGGCTCTAGTTGCGATAGATTTGCAGTGATTTCTAGTGCATTCAAAGGCACATATGTACACTGCTGTGTATATATATATATATATATATATATATATATATATATATATATATATATATATATATATATATATATAGCTATTATAGCTATTAGCTATTATATAAATAGCTATTATCACAGTTAATATTAACCAAAATGTCCTCAGGAAGTTTCAATTTTGGAGAAATCCATTATAACTCGGATGTTATGAAGAAAGTGAAAGTTCAGTACATGAGATGGGAAAAGCCAACGCTATTGCATCACAGCTTCTGGAAAGTTCACTGCCATGGTGTATTTGTCAGTCATATGCATAAGATACACTTTTTTGTTATTTTAAAGGACAAATTAACATAGTCACATGTAAAAGTGTTATTCTACACACATGGTTACAAATCTCTTGAAGGATCCTGCCAATTGCCAATTATATAGTTGAGATTTCAAGGTTGAAACTATAAAAGACATCTAGCTGCTAGCTTTGGTTTTAGGCAATTTGCTACATGGTAATACTTTCTTATATGGTAGACCTACACAGTAATTTCAAGGTGAATAATTTTATTAAATTCAGTATTTTCATGGAAACATTATTTTATACATGACCTGCGTATACTACAATTTAATTAGAACTGATAGAACAGTCAGTCTTGTTTTGATTTGTTTTGCTTGTTTAACTATCAGCACTGTCGGAAAAGCAGGTTTACAGGAATGCAGATGTAGATTTAACCCCTTAATGAACAAACTAGAGGCAGAAAAACCCTGAGGCGATGCTGTGAGGATGCTAACTATGAGCTAATATGAAAATAGAACTATTCTGGGATTATCAAGAGCTCTTTCACAACTTCTGTGATCTCAAATGTTTCTTATTTGATTGGCATGTGTTATTACTATGTAGCATTACTGTGAGTTTTTTTCTGAATGTGTAATAAACCTGGACTTTAACAAGCTTTAATATCCATAAAGTGATGAAGAACAAAATATAATCGCCTAGAAATTTGTAAATTATACTGTATGTATCTCCTGTCACAGTCGGATCTTTTTCCAAAAAAAAGGTCAAAGCGATTCAGATGTTGTATAATTTTTTATTTACACAGATATAATTTAATAATTTTATGAACTATTGCAAAATAAACTATTATAGTTACTTAAGAAAAAAAATCAATACTTTTTATGTGATATTACATTGTGTTTAAATGTGACCTTATTTAAGCTACTTGTGCTTATAAATTATTTTAACAACACTAAATGTTAAAGCTAGAAAATATTTAACACTTTTATAAAAACTGGGAAAAGCGTATGTGTGTGTGTTTGTGTGTGTGTGTGTGTGTGTGTGTGTGTGTGTGTGTGTGTGTGTGTGTGTGTGATGTGTGTGTGTGAGTGTAAAGAAAATTTGAAATAGGAATACAGGAAAATACTGAAAAAAAGGTCCAAAAAGGAGAATCAGTTAAATTCAATGAAGAAACTCTAACACACTTGTATATATGTAACACATACAACAATTTGACTCGTGCTAAACATAATTTATAAATCTAAAATAATCTCTATGTGTTTCTGTCCCATCAGCCCCCACGCAGACGGAGGGTCATGTGGATGGTGCTTCCAGAAACAATGTTGTAATCCTGCAGCCTCATGGCAGACTCGAGCTGTCGGCCATTGTAGATCAGCCGCTGCTGGTCGATTGGTGTTTTGTCTTTCTGGTAAATCTTTCTCATCAACTGATCGACAGTTTCATCATCAGTGACATCGTATGTTCTCGTCTGCCCCTTCTCGTTCTTCACAAACACCTGAAATGGTACAGGTGTCGCGGAGATCAGCAGCATCACGGTGGATCCTGAGCTCAGGCCGTAATCTCTCACCATCTTCTGGTCACAGTCCAGCTGCAGGATTTGTCCATTGGAGATGGAAAGCCTCAGCCGTGAAGGTGGTGCTTTAAAGTGCGAGGCAATCTGTTGCTTAAGTTCACCAATGGTGGCACTCGGGTTCACGTACACGGACCACGTTTCTCCGCTCAGGACTTTGATGATGAGCTCCATCATATCCACTTCTTAATGAGCTGTGTAATAAACAACAAGCAAACAGATCAGATTAGTGCTGTGAACTAAAGGAAAACAGGGGCAAGGCTAACTGAAGTTTATAACCACCAATAATGCAGTTATGATTCTATTTATAACCACAGGAATTAAGTTCCACACCCCCGGCAATATAAGTTAGAAAAGAATACATTTTCAAAGATGATTTAAACAACAGAAAACATAGAAGAGATGTGAAAATCTGACTAGATCATTCAAATCAAGTGATTCCTGATTCAAAATGACCACCAGAAGATTTTACAGATACGCTGTGTACTGTAACATAGGCTCATTAGAGAAACATAACAGACAGCTGTCTCAGAAATCAACATGAGAAAAAGTACTCAAATTTCCTTTAGGATCAATAAAGTATCTATCTACTGTATCTATCTACTGTATCTATCTATCTATCTATCTATCTGTCTGTTATTTAGTGTAAACAGTTTAGTGTAATGTATCGTTAAAAAACTACAATGAGAAAAAGTACTCAAACATAGTACTTAAACATAAAATAGATAAGAGTAGCACCTCAGTGACAAGGACAATACAGTTTCTTTAGAGATGTGAGATTAATGTTGGACATAAACTTCTATTACTTGTTGGTTGAGTTGGCCTAAGCTCACTAAACACTCTGTAATTTTACTTCCGTGACTTTTTCAGATTCTGAGAATCATTTATCATGACAGTATTTTGTCCATATTAAACATACATATGTGTATATATTTAAAAACACATTATTTAAACAGAAGATAAACTTACCTTATTTTAAAAGCTGATGTGTGAATGTGTTCTCAAAAGGCTTTTTTCTCTTCGTGTCCACAGATAAAGGATACAAGTTCACACAATCCTCTCCAGCTGACTGCTCTACATAATATAGCCCCACAGCCACGCCCATTATTCAAATGACAGCCAATGGGAGATGAGCTCAAGCTCATATCCAGACCAATAGGAGAGCAGCACATCCCTCCCTCTGTTAGGTTTTGTTTTCTGAGTTTGACTCAGCCTCCTACTTTCGATTTCGAGACATCAGCTGAAGCAGCAGAAAAATCAAAACACATTGTGTGGTGAGGAAACACTTTCCCTCCCATCTGATACATTGTACTGATGATGATTGAACTGCATGTTTACCCCAAAATAATCCAATTATAACTATATAATAATAATAATAATAATAATAATAATAATAATAATTTGTATGTCTGGATACAAATCTACAGCGTACTGGTAAACTGATTTAGTGGAGAAATGATAATGTAATGTCGAACATGACTACACTGTACAATGAGATATGAGTTGATTTTCTAAATTTTGCCCCAGGGAGTACTTTATTTTGTTCATACTGTATGATACTGTATAGAGCATACTTAATTACAGGATTAAGACAAGCAATAAGTAAATAATAAACATGCTGGGTTTTTTTGTTGCTTTTGGCATCACACTAAAGCAGATATTTTTATCGACCCAATGCATTTATGGTGATGCATTTAGTATCAGATGATTTTACACAGATGTAATCACAGTTTGTGTTTTTACCAAATGAAACCTCACCTGTTCAATGGTCCAAAAGTCAGAGTGCATCATCAGGGCCACAAAGAGACCAGATAATTGTTTGAGGCATTGCTTCAGCTTTCGAAATTACTACCTGTCATTATCTAAGTGAATTATTAATGTGGTGTCAGTTATTACTCATAATTTTATTTCTCATCCGAATAGAATAAAATTATTCCAGACTCTTCAGACTGTCTAAAAAAACAAGTTGGCCATAATGTATTGTGTTTTGTGAGTGAGAGGCTCAGAAACAGAAGAAACAGCTCTATGGATCAATTAAAAAGCCAAAATGCTAGTAATTAAATTCCTTTTGTAAAACTGATATGTGCTTATAAGGTCAATGGAATTTATGGTTAAACACCCAGTGCTCCCAGTACATACAGTAAATTCAACATCCACCCTGACTCGAGCATAAATAAAGAACAAACTAAAGCTTATGTTACGTGCGGCTGTAGTGCACGTATGTGCGCGTGCGTGGCTGCTGGTGCTGCTCTCTCTCTCCCTGGCTTTCTCTCTCTCTTGCTCTCCCTGCTGCAGGAAGTCCCGCCCTGATTGAGCGTGTCGTGACGTGCGACGGGATTGGCTGGCCGTGGAGAAGCGCGTCCTTTTAACCGGGCTGGTGAAACCCGGAAGCGCGCGTGTTGGGAGTTGGAGATGTGTGTGTTGTGTCGGAGAGTGTACTTGCTATTTATTATAAAACTGTTGAGTCGCGCCGGTGTGTTTGTGGGTTGTACAGTATTGGTTTCTTTTTTCTGTTGTTTATATCTTTGTTTGGCTGTGGTTGTAAATATTGTAAATAGTTTTCGGTTTGGTTGTATATACTTTTTTTTGTTGGAAGCAGTAGGGGTTGGGTGCCATTTCCTTTAAAACCCTGTTTCTCCTGTTTTTCTGTGATAGTTAGGGAGTTAGGTTAGTTTATGTATTTTGTTTAAAGTTTTCTTTTTGATAGGTTAGTTAGATTGCGGGAGGAGATAGGGGGAAGTTTTGTTTATTGTTTTGGCCTTGGCCCAACCCTGAAGCCTAGAGCTTCCTGTGTGTGTGTCTGTGTGTGTGTAAAATAAAGACCACGCACTCTCTATCCTGTTGTAAAGGATTTCTTTTTTTTATTTTCTTCTTTGTTGCGGCCCTGAAACCTAGACTAAGGGGTCGTAACACTTAATAAATTAATATACTGTTTATACTCACTCACTCTCACTCATCCTCTATACCGCTTTAGCCTGTATTCAGGGTCTCGGGAACCTGGAGCCTATCCCAGGGGGCTTAGGGCACGAGGCGGGGTACACAGGGTGCCAATCCATCACAGACTGTTTATACTGTTTTTAATAATTGAAGTATTTAATAAGAACAGCAACAGAAACAGACAGATTGTTTAGTACAAATTAGTGGCAATGACAGGGTTAGTTTCTGTTTCGTTTTCATCACAGGTGTGCTGGAGAAAGGAAAGGGAGATCAGGTATAACGGGAGAAGGGGAATTCCAGCCAAATCGCTCCACGTCACACAATCCTGAGTGAGCTGGGCTTGTTGTTGTTGCACTTTCCAGGGAGTGCCAGAAGGTGGCTCAGAAGAGGAAATATCTCTCTCAGATTCACAGCTCTGAGAAACACACAATGAAAAACCGGCCTCCTTAAAGTCCCTTTGTGTTGTTTGGCTTCAGGGAGGGCTTATCACTATTATCTTCTGCTACTGCTACTCCATGGATATGGATAATAAGCCATGCAGTAGCTGGACTGTGTAGCTCCTAATGAAATGTTTCAATTTCTGATTTATTTTATACGTTTCATTTTTTAAAATATAACCATTAAACAGAATTGTTTATATTGATAAATTATTAATAAACAAACAAATAAAAGTCAGTAAAGTAACTAAATTTTACATTTACTTTTGTACAAAACAAAATATAGCTTATATTTGACATTGTTAAACTTTATTATTATTTTATTATTATTATTATTATTATTATTATTATTATTATTATTATTATGTACACATTATTCAAACCAAAGTGAAACCTACCTCTCACTCCACAGTATTCTTTTCCCCGATCAGATCTGAGTGAAAGGCCACGCCCCTTATTTACAGAATAATAGGAGACGAGTGTGAGGGAGCGGAATAACTACAAGCTCCGCCCCCTCCGTTAGGATTCACTCTTCGTGTTTTGTTCAGGAACTTTCTGTTACCGTTCAGCGCTCAGGTGTTAGTAAAAGCCAGAAAAGATGCTGCAGTGGCGCTGTTGTGCTTTAAAGTAAAATTTTAGACAAGACATCCTAGTTTTAATTTTAGAGGAAAAAAAGCAATGATAATTGTGATAACGTAAGAAATAATTTATCTCTGGTCATGTGACGGGGAAACCTGCCCTATTTCCTTACGTCACATCTTTTAGAAATTTCAGTGTCATGGTGTCATTACTGTATATACTGTATAGTAAAATGTAATGATGATTTTTCAGTATATATTTTATTTTATTTAGTTGGTTTGTTTGTTCCTCAGAATAACTTTAGACTGATTCCTTTTTTGTTACAAATAGCTATTATCACAGTTAATATTAAACAAAATGTTCGATAAACCCCATGAATTAAGATTTAAATAAATTATTTATTCTCCCATCCCAGCCTCAGGAAGTTTCAATTTTGGAGAAATACATTATAAGAAAGTGAAAGTTTAGTACATGAGATGGGAAAAGCCAACGCTATTGCATCACAGCTTCTGGAAAGTTCACTGCCATGGTCTATTGGTTATTTATACACTTAACATACACTACTTCTTTTGTTATTTTGGAGGACAAACCATCATAGTCACATGTAAAAGTGTTGTTTAACACACATGGTTACAAATCCCTTGCTGGATCCTCTGAAATTCAGTGAGAAGATTTGTTCTTTTTCTTGTCTAGTGTTAGCATTTTGTTCATATGTATAAAACAACAAAGTTTATTATTAATATAATTTGCCAATATGACCTACAAAGAGTTAAGACCATAAAAGACATCTAGCTGTTAGTCTGTCTTTGGTTTTAGGCAATTTGTTACATGTTAATACTTTCTTATATGGTAGACCTACACAGTAATTTCTAAGTGAATAATTTAATTGTTTTCTGTATTTTCATAGAAACATTACTTCATACATGACCTGCATATACTAAAATGTATTAAACTGATTTTTGTTTGTTTGCTCCTTTAACTATCAGCACTGTCGGAAAAGCAGATTTAAAGGAATCCAGATGTAGATTTAACCCCTTCATGAACAAACTTTAGTTATACACTTAACATACACACTTACTGTAAATTTCTGAGTAATAAGCCTGGACTTTAACAAGCTTTAATATCCAAAAGGAGATGAAAAAGGAAAGATAATTTGCTAGAAGGCTAAGTAATAATTATCTCCTGTCACAGTCAGATCTTTTTGCAAAAAAAGTCAAAGCAATTTAGTTATTGTATAATTATTTATTAAAATAAGTATAATTTAATATTTCTTATGAACCATCACAAAGTAAATCATAACAGTTTCTCAATTAAATAAATAAATGAATAAACATCAATCATTTTATGTGATATTACATTATATGTTTAAATGTTAACTTATTTAAGCTACTTGTGATAATAAATTATTCCAAAAGTACTCAATATTAATGCAAGCAAATGGATTACAATTTTGTAAAAATTGGAAAGTGTGTGTGTGTGTGTGTGTGTGTGTGTGTAAAGCCTTATTTTAAATCAGATTAAAAAGATTAAAAATAGGACAATTAGTAATAGGAATACAAGAAAATACTGAAATAAAAATCCAAAAAGGAGTATCAGTTGAGTGTATTTCAATTATGAAACTCTAACACACTTGTATAATTGTAACACATACAACATATAAATTATGATTAGCATGATATATATATATATATATATATATATATATATATATATATATATATATATATATATGTATAAGCCTCAGAAGATCATGTAAATAGTGCTTCCAGAAACAATTTTGTAATCCTGCAGCCTCTTTTCAGACTCGAGCTGTCGGCCGTTGAAAATTGAAAAAAGGGTCTGTGTGTGTGTGTGTGTGTAGTCTTGTTTTAAGTCAGATTAAAAAGATATAAAAAAAAATTGAAATGGAAATATAGGAAAATACTGAAAAAGGTCCAAAAAGGAGAATCAGTTAAGTTCATTTAAGAAACTCTAACACACTTGTATATATGTAACACATACAACACTGTGAATCGTGCTAAGCATAATTTATAAATCTAAAATAATCTCTATGTGTTTCTGTCCCATCATCCCCCACGCAGACGGAGGGTCATGTGGATGGTGCTTCCAGAAACAATGTTGTAATCCTGCAGCCTCATGGCAGACTCGAGCTGTCGGCCATTGTAGATCAGCCGCTGCTGGTCGATTGGTGTTCTGTCTTTCTGGTAGATCTTCCTCATCAACTGATCGACGGTTTCATCATCAGTGACGTCGTATGTTCTCGTCTGCCCCTTCTCGTTCTTCACAAACACCTGAAATGGTACAGGTGTCGCGGAGATCAGCAGCATCACGGTGGATCCTGAGCTCAGGCCGTAATCTCTCACCATCTTCTGGTCACAGTCCAGCTGCAGGATTTGTCCATTGGAGATGGAAAGCCTCAGCCGTGAAGGTGGTGCTTTAAAGTGCGAGGCAATCTGTTGCTTAAGTTCACCAATGGTGGCACTCGGGTTCACGTGCACGGACCACGTTTCTCCGCTCAGGACTTTGATGATGAGCTCCATCATATCCACTTCTTAATGAGCTGTGTAATAAACAACAAGCAAACAGATCAGATTAGTGCTGTGAACTAAAGGAAAACAGGGGCAAGGCTAACTGAAGTTTATAACCACCAATAATGCAGTTATGATTCTATTTATAACCACATGAATTAAGTTCCACATCCCTGGCAATATAAGTTAGAAAAGAATGCATTTTCAAAGATGATTTAAACAACAGAAAACATAGAAGAGATGTGAAAATCTGACTAGATCATTCAAATCAAGTGATTCCTGATTCAAAATGACCACCAGAAGATTTTACAGATACGCTGTGTACTGTAACATAGGCTCATTAGAGAAACATAACAGACTGCTGTCTCAGAAATCAACATGAGAAAAAGTACTGAAATTTCCTTTAGGATCAATAAAGTATCTATCTATCTGTCTATCTATCTATCTATCTATCTATCTATATGTCTGTCATTTAGTATAAACAGTTTAGTGTAATGTATCGTTAAAAAAATACAATGAGAAAAAAGTACTCAAACATAGTACTTAAACATAGAATAGATAAGAGTAGCACCTTAGTGACAAGTACAGTACAATACAGTTTCTTTAGAGATGTGAGATTAATGTTGGACATAAACTTCTATTACTTGTTGGTTAAGTTGGCCTAAGCTCACTAAACACTCTGTAATTTTACTTCCGTGACTTTTTCAGATTCTGAGAATCATTTATCATGACAGTATTTTGTCCATATTAAACATACATATGTGTATATATTTAAAAACACATTATTTAAACAGAAGATAAACTTACCTTATTTTAAAAGCTGATGTATGAATGTGTTCTCAAAAGGCTTTTTTCTCTTCGTGTCCACAGATAAAGGATACAAGTTCACACAATCCTCTCCAGCTGACTGCACTACATAATATAGCCCTACAGCCACGCCCATTATTCAAATGACAGCCAATGGGAGATGAGCTCAAGCTCATATCCAGACCAATAGGAGAGCAGCACATCCCTCCCTCTGTTAGGTTTTGTTTTCTGAGTTTGACTCAGCCTCCTACTTTCGATTTCGAGACATCAGCTGAAGCAGCAGAAAACCAAAACACATTGTGTGGTGAGGAAACACTTTCCCTCCCATCTGATACATTGTACTGATGATAATTGAACTGCATGTTTACCCCAAAATAATCCGATTGTAACTATATAATAATAATAATAATAATAATTTGTATGTCTAGATACAAATCTACAGCGTACTGGTAAACTGATTTAGTGAAGAAATGATAATGTAATGTCGAACATGACTACACTGTACAATAAGATATGAGTTGATTTTCAATATTTTGTCCCAGGGAGTACTTTATTTTGTTCATACTCTATGATACTGTATAGAGCATACTTACTTACAGGATTAAGACAAGCAATATGAGAATAATAAACATGCTGTTTTTTTTTTTTGCTTTTGGCATCACACTAAAGCAAGTATTTTTATCGACCCAATGCATTCATGGTAATGTGTCAGATGATTTCACACAGATGTGTGCACACATGATGTGATTGTGTTTCTACTAAATGAAATCTCACCTGTTCAAAGGCCTAAAAGTCAGAGTGCATCATCAGGGCCTCTAAGAGACCAGATAATTGTTTGAGGCATTGCTTCAGCTTCCGAAATTACTACCTGTCATTATCTAAGTGAATTTAGAATCCAGACTCTACAGACTGTCTCAAAAAACAACAAGTTGGACATAATATGTTTTGTGAGTGAGAGGCTCAGAAACAGAAGAAATAGCTCTATGGATTAATTAAAAAGCCAAAATTCTAGTAATTAAATCCCTTTTGTAAAACTGACCTGTGCTTATAAGGTCAATGGAATTTATGGTTAAACACCCAGTGCTCCCAGTACAGTAAATTCAACATCCACCCTGACTCGAGCCTAAATAAATGTAACCCTGCCGTGGGTAAGAACACACTTTGTTCGCTTATGTAAATCCAGTAAATATATACAATGCTCTATTCCCTTAAATGAACAACTCACTTAATATTATTTTAGGCTTTGAAATTCAAAAGAAACAAACACTTGCATACCAAGTAACACTTGTATTAGTTGAACAACAAAACATAGAAATCAATAACAATAACAGGTGTGTGTGTGTGTGTGTGTGTGTGTGTGTGTGTGTTTTATCAGTATAGGTGTATTACTGGGTGAATTAAGGATCACCAGTTCTGTCCATTCATTTCACGTTACTGAGCTCAGATCAGTTCCAATTCACAAGTTCCTTCAAATTCCAAGTAAACTAAGTTCCTAGAAAAAAAATAATTCCATAGGTCGTAATTGTACAGCCCTACCGAATACTGAATGTAAGGATGTTCTGCACAAACCAATCGAAGGTCACCAATTTAAGCTGGGTGGCTCGCCATCTTCTATCCAGAACAGAAATTCTAATGAACCAAAAAACCTGGCCTATATAAAAACAGGCACATGTATATCATTTAAATAGTTTGTCCATGAGCATTAAAACCAAATGCACAAATATAGAATTGCAATAATTCATAAATTTTTCTGAAAATCACAGAGAATAATGCACACATTTATATGATATACAATTAACTAAAATAGCCATTAATAATTCAAACACTTCCAGATAATTGAACAGATACTGTTATATGTGCTGTATTAATATCATCAATATAGATTGCAATGTTAAATTACAATACAGCAATTAACATTCACTATTACACACATGCTAACATGAAAATAACATGCATTTTATCAGTATTCACATCCAAAACAATGAAATTACAGTAATTGATGGTTAAATACAACATAAAACACAGAATATCTCAAAATATAACTAGCCTTCAATGTTACCTGTGATTATAAATCCGTACTCACCAAGATTCAATAAATGTTTTCCAATCCCAAACCAACAAAAATACAATTAACAATACTTTGGCACCGCTTCCTGATGCATAAGCTCCTCTTTTTCCTAATTTTGCACATTAGCAACAACAATTTGACTAAGTTTATTCAGTTTAATAGTTCTCTAATACTAGCTGACAATCTCCATTACAATCTCCCGCAGCACGCTTGCAGACACAGTCTGTTTTGGGCTGGGGGCGGAGCTTAAAATATTTAGCCAATCACCATTATCTATACAGGACTGCTCAACTATTGTTAGGCAGATTTCCAATTTCAAGGAAGTTATGTTATAATACAAAATCACAAAAATTCTATATAATAATATATTTACATTATTAATTATAATAATTACATTCCAATGAGAACTGAACTCTTATGGCGGTTACATAAAGAACCTGGCAATGACAGGGCTAGTTTCTGTTTCGTTTTCATCACAGGTGTGCTGGAGAAAGGAAAGGGAGATCAGGTATAACGGGAGAAGGGAAATTCCAGCCAAATCGCTCCACGTCACACAATCCTGAGTGAGCTGGGATTGTTGTTGTACACTTTCCAGGGCGTGCCAGTAGGTGGCTCAGAAAAGGAAATATCTCTCTCAGATACACAGCTCTGAGAAACACACAATGAAAAAACGGCCTCCTTTAAGTCCCTTTGTGTTGTTTGGCTTCAGGTTGAGCTTATCACTATTATCTTCTGCTACTGCTACTCTATGGATATGGATAATAAGCCATGGAGTAGCTGGACTGTGTAGCTCCTAATGAAATGTTTCAATTTCTTTATACGTTTCATTTTTTTTAATATAACCATTTAACAGAATTGTTTATATTGATAAATTATTAATAAACAAACATATAAAAGTCAGTAAAGTAACTAAATTTTACATTTACTTTTGTACAAAACAAAATATAGCTTATATTTGACATTTTTAAACATTATTATTATTTTTTTATTATTATTATTATTATTATTATTATGTACAAATTATTCAAACCAAAGTGAAACCTACCTCTCACTCCACAGTATTCTTTTCCCCGATCAGATCTGAGTGAAAGGCCACGCCCCTTATTTACAGAATAATAGGAGACGAGTGTGAGGAAGTGGAATAACTACAAGCTCCGCCCCCTCCGTTAGGATTCACTCTCTGTGTTTTGTTCAGGAACTTTCTGTTTCCGTTCAGCGCTCAGTTGTTAGTAAAAGCCAGAAAAGATGCTGCAGTGGCGCTGTTGTGCTTTAAAGTAAAATTTTAGACAAGACATCCTAGTTTTGACAAGACATCAGTTTCAATTTTAGAGAAAAGAAAAAAAAAAAATGATAATTGTGATGATGTAAGAAATAATTTTTCTCTGGTCATGTGACGGGGAAACCCGCCCTAATTCCTTACGTCACATCTTTTAGAAATTTCACTGTCATGGTGTCATTACTGTAATGTAATGATTTTTCAGTATATATTTTATTTTATTTAGTTGGTTTGTTTGTTCCTGTCACGATCTGGGTGTATTGGCAGGTGTTGAACGCCGTGGGCGGAAGGAGCAGGCATGGAGGCAGAGGGGTGGTGTAATCAAAAAAGAGTCTTTTTAATAATAATTAAACAAAATATAAATAAAGATACAAACAAAGAAACAAACAAACTTAAACGATACTTAACTTTGTGCTGACAGGGGCTCTCTGGTAAGACACAGACAGGGCAAGACACATAACACGCCCTGCGGCGAGACACATAACACGCCCTGCGGCGAGACACATAACACGCCCTGCGGCGAGACACATAACACGCCCTGCGGCGAGACACATAACACGCCCTGCGGCGAGACACAGAACAGGGGGACAAACACATAAGACACAAACGAGGCGTGGAGCTGAAACTGGACACTAGAGAGGAACGGGAGACACTAGAGACGAGACACACGTAAAGACGAGACGAGAGACCAAGAGAGGGACAGGACGAGGGCTAAAGACATGGCAATCAGCTAGGCATGGCTTTTAGCTAAACATGGTTAAGCTAAGCTTAACCATGGCAGTCAGCTACACATACACCTAGCTAAGCATGTCTTCAGCCCCAACATGCACTAAGCTATACTTACCTAATAGCTAAAACACACTAGGGAATAGGGGCTCAGAAACACAGACAAGGATACCCAGTGGCTAGGCGAGGCAGCCCTCCAAGACTAAGGGAGGCAGCACTCACAAGCTAGTCGTTACTCCCAAGCCAGGAGGGACAGCACTCTAAACCTAGGCACACTGGAACACTAGGGGTAGAGGAAACACAGGACAGCTAGAGACACAAAGGGGTTAAGGCTAGAAGCATGCTAGTTACTGTAACACAATATAGATCTTAGCTAAGCACGCTCCTAGCCCCACACACACCTAACTACTTACCTGCTCTAGCTAACCACAAGAACACAGGGGGACAGGACTGAATCAGCTCCACTAACACAGACACACAAAACATACATAGAGACATTGCCGGTAAGAGAGCCCAAGTCAACACAACTAAAATCAAAGTACAAACTAAACATAAAACTAAACAGAACAAAAGCCCACACATGTGACAGTGGTAATACCCAAAAATGCTCGACCCAGTTTCCCAGTCTAAACAGCTATTTATAGATTGGTTGATGGCTACCTCGGTTCAGGTGTGCACTGCATCACCTGACCGAGGTGCCTGCTGGGAAACTGAGTCGGCCAACAAAAACTACAAACTAAAAACAGTGACCTCTAGTGGAGGACCCTTACAGTACCCCCCCCCCTTAAACCGCTCCTCCGGAGCGCTATTGGTGGTCCCAAGGCACTTCCCTGGTGTCCCTTCACCCGACCCCGACGGGCTAGCTCCCGTAGTCAACTGTGTGGCGGAGGCAGCACCGGATCGCTGTTGTAGGCCGGGCGGAGGGGGCAGCACTGTATTGCTCTGAGAAGTAGAGCCCCTGAAGACAGTGCTGTGTTGTCCCCCAATCCGGGCGGCCGATGCAGTACTGGCTTTTCCTCCGCCATGCAGCGGTGGGTGCCCGACATCGAAGCCGGGTGTTAGACGCTGTGCTGGGGTGTCGCTCCGAAGGCGGTGAGCCTTGAATAAGGGCTACTGGACGAAGGTGGGGGCCTCCACATGAGGCCTGCTGGTGTTGCTGGGACCTCCCCGTGAGGCGCTCGACGACGCTGCAGCCGGGACCTCCCCGTGAGGCTCTCGACGACGCTGCAGCCGGGACCTCCCCGTGAGGCTCTCGACGACGCTGCAGCCGGGACCTCCCCGTGAGGCTCTCGACGACGCTGCAGCCGGGACCTCCCCGTGAGGCTCTCGACGACGCTGCAGCCGGGACCTCCCCGTGAGGCTCTCGACGACGCTGCAGCCGGGACCTCCCCGTGAGGCTCTCGACGACGCTGCAGCCGGGACCTCCCCGTGAGGCTCTCGACGACGCTGCAGCCGGGACCTCCCCGTGAGGCTCTCGACGACGCTGCAGCCGGGACCTCCCCGTGAGGCTCTCGACGACGCTGCAGCCGGGACCTCCCCGTGAGGCTCTCGACGACGCTGCAGCCGGGCCCTCCCCGTGAGGCTCTCGACGACGCTGCAGCCGGGACCTCCCCGTGAGGCTCTCGACGACGCTGCAGCCGGGACCTCCCCGTGAGGCTCTCGACGACGCTGCAGCCGTGGCCTCCCCGTGAGGCTCTCGACGACGCTGCAGCCGTGGCCTCCACGTGAGGCCTGAAGGGTGCTGCAGCCGTGGCCTCCACGTGAGGCCTGAAGGGTGCTGCAGCCGTGGCCTCCACGTGAGGCCTGAAGGGTGCTGCAGCCGTGGCCTCCACGTGAGGCCTGAAGGGTGCTGCAGCCGTGGCCTCCACGTGAGGCCTGAAGGGTGCTGCAGCCGTGGCCTCCACGTGAGGCCTGAAGGGTGCTGCAGCCGTGGCCTCCACGTGAGGCCTGAAGGGTGCTGCAGCCGTGGCCTCCACGTGAGGCCTGAAGGGTGCTGCAGCCGTGGCCTCCACGTGAGGCCTGAAGGGTGCTGCAGCCGTGGCCTCCACGTGAGGCCTGAAGGGTGCTGCAGCTGTGGCCTCCACGTGAGGCTGCCGCTTTAGTCCCAGCCCCCTCTGCTATGCCTTGGTCGGTCGAGCATTCTGTCACGATCTGGGTGTATTGGCAGGTGTTGAACGCCGTGGGCGGAAGGAGCAGGCATGGAGGCAGAGGGGTGGTGTAATCAAAAAAGAGTCTTTTTAATAATAATTAAACAAAATATAAATAAAGATACAAACAAAGAAACAAACAAACTTAAACGATACTTAACTTTGTGCTGACAGGGGCTCTCTGGTAAGACACAGACAGGGCAAGACACATAACACGCCCTGCGGCGAGACACATAACACGCCCTGCGGCGAGACACATAACACGCCCTGCGGCGAGACACATAACACGCCCTGCGGCGAGACACATAACACGCCCTGCGGCGAGACACATAACACGCCCTGCGGCGAGACACATAACACGCCCTGCGGCGAGACACATAACACGCCCTGCGGCGAGACACATAACACGCCCTGCGGCGAGACACATAACACGCCCTGCGGCGAGACACATAACACGCCCTGCGGCGAGACACATAACACGCCCTGCGGCGAGACACATAACACGCCCTGCGGCGAGACACATAACACGCCCTGCGGCGAGACACATAACACGCCCTGCGGCGAGACACAGAACAGGGGGACAAACACATAAGACACAAACGAGGCGTGGAGCTGAAACTGGACACTAGAGAGGAACGGGAGACACTAGAGACGAGACACACGTAAAGACGAGACGAGAGACCAAGAGAGGGACAGGACGAGGGCTAAAGACATGGCAATCAGCTAGGCATGGCTTTTAGCTAAACATGGTTAAGCTAAGCTTAACCATGGCAGTCAGCTACACATACACCTAGCTAAGCATGTCTTCAGCCCCAACATGCACTAAGCTATACTTACCTAATAGCTAAAACACACTAGGGAATAGGGGCTCAGAAACACAGACAAGGATACCCAGTGGCTAGGCGAGGCAGCCCTCCAAGACTAAGGGAGGCAGCACTCACAAGCTAGTCGTTACTCCCAAGCCAGGAGGGACAGCACTCTAAACCTAGGCACACTGGAACACTAGGGGTAGAGGAAACACAGGACAGCTAGAGACACAAAGGGGTTAAGGCTAGAAGCATGCTAGTTACTGTAACACAATATAGATCTTAGCTAAGCACGCTCCTAGCCCCACACACACCTAACTACTTACCTGCTCTAGCTAACCACAAGAACACAGGAGGACAGGACTGAATCAGCTCCACTAACACAGACACACAAAACATACATAGAGACATTGCCGGTAAGAGAGCCCAAGTCAACACAACTAAAATCAAAGTACAAACTAAACATAAAACTAAACAGAACAAAAGCCCACACATGTGACAGTGGTAATACCCAAAAATGCTCGACCCAGTTTCCCAGTCTAAACAGCTATTTATAGATTGGTTGATGGCTACCTCGGTTCAGGTGTGCACTGCATCACCTGACCGAGGTGCCTGCTGGGAAACTGAGTCGGCCAACAAAAACTACAAACTAAAAACAGTGACCTCTAGTGGAGGACCCTTACAGTTCCTTAGAATACCTTTAGACTGAATTGTTTTTTTTGTTACAAATAGCTATTATCACAGTTAATATTAACCAAAATGTTTGATAAACACCTTTAATTAGGATTTAGATGAATTATTTATTCTCCCATCCCAGCCTCAGGAAGTTTCAATTTTGGAGAAATCCATTATAACTGGGATGAAGAAAGTAAAAGTTCAGTACATGAGATGGGAAAAGCCAACGCTATTGCATCACAGCTTCTGGAAAGTTCACTGCCATGGTCTATTGGTTAGTTATACACTTAACATACACTACTTCTTTTGTTATTTTGGAGGACAAATTATCATAGTCACATGTAAAAGTGTTGTTTAACACACATGGTTACAAATCCCTTGCAGGATCCTCTGAAATTCAATGAGACGGTTTGCTTTTTTGCTTGTCTAGTGTTAGCATTTTGTTCATATGTATAAATCAACAAAGTTTATTATTAATATAATTTGACAATATAACAAAGAGTTGAGACTATAAAAGACATCTAGCTGTTAGTCTGTCTTTGGTTTTAGGCAATTTGTTACATGTTAATACTTTCTTATATGGTAGACCTACACAGGAATTTCTAAGTGAATAATTTAATTGTTTTCTGTATTTTCATAGAAACATTACTTCATACATGACCTGCGTATACTAAAATGTATTAAACTGATTTTTGTTTGTTTGCTCCTTTAACTATCAGCACTGTCGGAAAAGCAGATTTAAAGGAATCCAGATGTAGATTTAACCCCTTCATGAACAAACTTTAGTTATACACTAAACATACACACTTACTTTAAATTTCTGAGTAATAAGCCTGGACTTTAACAAGCTTTAATATCCAAAAGGAGATGAAAAAGGAAAGATAATTTGCTAGAAGGCTAAGTAATAATTATTTCCTGTCACAGTCAGATCTTTTTGCAAAAAAAAGTCAACGCAATTTAGTTATTGTATAATTATTTATTAAATTAAGTATAATTTAATATTTCTTATGAACCATCACAAAGTAAATCATAACAGTTTCTCAATTAAATAAATAAATGAATAAACATCAATCATTTTTATGTGATATTACATTGTTTAAATGTTAACTTATTTAAGCTACTTGTGATAATAAATTATTCCAAAAGTACTTAATATTAATGCAAGCAAATGGATTACAATTTTGTAAAAATTGGAAAGTGTGTGTGTGTGTGTGTGTGTGTGTGTGTGTAAAGCCTTATTTTAAATCAGATTAAAAAGATTAAAAATAGGAAAATTAGAAATAGGAATACAAGAAAATACTGAAAAAAAATCCAAAAAGGAGTATCAGTTGAGTGTATTTCAATTACGAAACTCTAACACACTTGTATAATTGTAACACATACAACATATAAATTATGATTAGCATGATATATATATCATATATATATATATAGATATATATATATATATATATATATATATATATATATATATATATTTATATATATATAAAAGCATTGGAGGGTCATGTAAATAGTGCTTCCAGAAACAATATTGTAATCCAGCAGCCTCTTTCCAGACTCGAGCTGTTGGCCGTTAAAAATTGAAAAAAGGGTCTGTGTGTGTGTGTGTTTGTGTGTGTGTGTGTGTGTGTGTGTGTGTGTGTGTGTGTTTGTGTGTGTGTGTGTGTGTGTTTGTGTGTGTGTGTGTGTAGTCTTGTTTTTAGTCAGATTAAAAAGATATTTAAAAAAATTAAATGAAAATACAGGAAAATACTGAAAAAAGGTCCAAAAAGGAGAATCAGTTAAGTTCAATGAAAAAACTCTAACACACTTGTATATATGTAACACATACAACACTGTGAATCGTGCTAAACATAATTTATAAATCTAAAATAATCTCTATGTGTTTCTGTCCCATCAGCCCCCACGCAGACGGAGGGTCATGTGAATGGTGCTTCCAGAAACAATGTTGTAATCCTGCAGCCTCATGGCAGACTCGAGCTGTCGGCCATTGTAGATCAGCCGCTGCTGGTCGATTGGTGTTTTGTCTTTCTGGTAGATCTTCCTCATCAACTGATCGACGGTTTCATCATCAGTGACATCGTACGTTCTCGTCTGCCCTTTCTCGTTCTTCACGAACACCTGAAACGGCGCAGGTGTCGCGGAGATCAGCAGCATCACGGTGGATCCTGAGCTCAGGCCGTAATCTCTCACCATCTTCTGGTCACAGTCCAGCTGCAGGATTTGTCCATTGGAGATGGAAAGCCTCAGCCGTGAAGGTGGTGCTTTAAAGTGCGAGGCAATCTGTTGCTTAAGTTCACCAATGGTGGCACTCGGGTTCACGTGCACGGACCGCGTTTCTCCGCTCAGGACTTTGATGATGAGCTCCATCATATCCACTTCTTAATGAGCTGTGTAATAAACAACAAGCAAAGAGATCAGATTAGTGCTGTGAACTAAAGGAAAACAGGGGCAAGGCTAACTGAAGTTTATAACCACCAATAATGCAGTTATGATTCTATTTATAACCACAGGAATTAAGTTCCACACCCCCGGCAATATAAGTTAGAAAAGAATGCATTTTCAAAGATGATTTTAACAACAGAAAACATAGAAGAGATGTGAAAATCTGACTAGATCATTCAAATCAAGTGATTCCTGATTCAAAATGACCACCAGAAAATTTTATGGATATGCTGTGTACTGTAACATAGGCTCATTAGAGAAACATAACAGACTGCTGTCTCAGAAATCAACATGAGAAAAAGTACTCAAATTTCCTTTAGGATTAATAAAGTATCTATCTACTGTATCTATCTATCTATCTATCTATCTATCTATCTATCTATCTATCTATCTATCTATCTATCTATCTATTTATCTATCTGTCTGTCATTTAGTGTAAACAGTTTAGTGTAATGTATCGTTAAAAAAATACAATGAGAAAAAGTAAACACTCAAACATAGTGCTTAAACATAGAATAGATAAGAGTAGCACCTCAGTGACAAGGACAGTACAGTTTCTTTAGAGATGTGAGATTAATGTTGGATATAAACTTTTATTACTTGTTGGTTAAGTTGGCCTAAGCTCACTAAACACTCTGTAATTTTACTTCCGTGACTTTTTCAGATTCTGAGAATCATTTATCATGACAGTATTTTGTCCATATTAAACATACATATGTGTATATATTTAAAAACACATTATTTAAACAGAAGATAAACTTACCTTATTTTAAAAGCTGATGTGTGAATGTGTTCTCAAAAGGCTTTTTTCTCTTCGTGTCCACAGATAAAGGATACAAGTTCACACAATCCTCTCCAGCTGACTGCACTACATAATATAGCCCTACAGCCACGCCCATTATTCAAATGACAGCCAATGGGAGATGAGCTCAAGCTCATATCCAGACCAATAGGAGAGCAGCATATCCCTCCCTCTGTTAGGTTTTGTTTTCTGAGTTTGACTCAGCCTCCTACTTTCGATTTCGAGACATCAGCTGAAGCAGCAGAAAACCAAAACACATTGTGTGGTGAGGAAACACTTTCCCTCCCATCTGATACATTGTACTGATGATGATTGAACTGCATGTTTACCCCAAAATAATCCAATTATAACTATATAATAATAATAATAATAATAATAATAATAATAATAATTTGTATGTCTACATACAAATCTACAGCGTACTGGTAAACTGAATTAGTGGAGAAATGATAATGTAATGTCGAACATGACTACACTGTACAAAAAGATATGAGTTGATTTTCTAAATTTTGTCCCAGGGAGTACTTTATTTTGTTCATACTGTATGATACTGTATAGAGCATACTTAATTACAGGATTAAGACAAGCAATAAGTAAATAATAAACATGCTGTTTTTTTGTTGCTTTTGGCATCACACTAAAGCAGATATTTTTATCGACCCAATGCATTTATGGTGATGCATTTAGTATCAGATGATTTTACACAGATGTAATCACAGTTTGTGTTTTTACCAAATGAAACCTCACCTGTTCAATGGTCCAAAAGTCAGAGTGCATCATCAGGGCCACTAAGAGACCAGATAATTGTTTGAGGCATTGCTTCAGCTTTCGAAATTACTACCTATCATTATCTAAGTGAATTATTAATGTGGTGTCAGTTATTACTCATAATTTTATTTCTCATCCGAATAGAATAAAATTATTCCAGACTCTTCAGACTGTCTAAAAAAACAAGTTGGCCATAATGTGTTTTGTGAGTGAGAGGCTCAGAAACAGAAGAAACAGCTCTGTGGATCAATTAAAAAGCCAAAATGCTAGTAATTAAATTCCTTTTGTAAAACTGATATGTGCTTATAAGGTCAATGGAATTTATGGTTAAACACCCAGTGCTCCCAGTACATACAGTAAATTCAACATCCACCCTGACTCGAGCATAAATAAAGAACTCACTAAAGCTTAATAAATTAATATACTGTTTATACTCACTCACTCTCACTCATCCTCTATACCGCTTTAGCCTGTATTCAGAGTCTCGGGAACCTGGAGCCTATCCCAGGGGGCTTAGGGCACGAGGCGGGGTACACAGGGTGCCAATCCATCACAGACTGTTTATACTGTTTTTAATAATTGAAGTATGTAATAAGAACAGCAACAGAAACAGACAGATTGTTTAAACAGGTCTTCATGTTTATTCTAACAAAGTGTCTTGCTTGATATTTCTGCTTTCAGAGCTCTGAGTGCTTCAGCGTGGCTCTTCGCTCCTCTCTCTTTGGAAGAGGGATCCTGTGTGGAGACAAGAAAAGAAAAACCTTTACTCATACAAATTAGTGGCAATGACAGGCCTAGTTTCTGTTTTGTTTTCATCACAGGTGTGCTGGAGAAAGGAAAGGGAGATCAGGTATAATGGAAAAGGGGAATTCCAGCCAAATCGCTCCACGTTACACAATCCTGATTGAGCTGGGATTGTTGTTGTTGCACTTTCCAGGGAGTGCCAGTAGGTGGCTCAGAAAAGGGAATATCTCTCTCAGATACACAGCTCTGAGAAACACACAATGAAAAACCGGCCTCCTTAAAGTCCCTTTGTGTTGTTTGGCTTCAGGGAGGGCTTATCACTATTATCTTCTCTTACTGCTACTCTATGGATATGGATAATAAGTCATGCAGTAGCTGGACTGTGTAGCTCCTAATGAAATGTTTCAATTCCTGATTTATTTTATATGTTTCATTTTTTTTTTATATAACCATTAAACAGAATTGTTTATATTGATAAATTATTAATGAACAAACAAATAAAAGTCAGTAAAGTAACTAAATTTTACATTTACTTTTGTACAAAACAAAATATAGCTTATATTTGACATTTTTAAACATTATTATTATTATTATTTTATTATTATTATTATTATTATTATTATTATTATTATTATTATTATTATTATGTACACATTATTCAAACCAAAGTGAAACCTACCTCTCACTCCACAGTATTCTTTTCCCCGATCAGATCTAAGTGAAAGGCCACGCCCCTTATTTACAGAATAATAAGAGACGAGTGTGAGGGAGCGGAATAACTACAAGCTCCGCCCCCTCCGTTAGGATTCACTCTCTGTGTTTTGTTCAGGAACTTTCTGTTTCCGTTCAGCGCTCAGTTGTTAGTAAAAGCCAGAAATGATGCTGCAGTGGCGCTGTTGTGCTTTAAAGTAAATTTTAGACAAGACATCCTAGTTTCGACAAGACATCAGTTTCAATTTTAGAGGAAAAAAAGCAATGATAATTGTGATGATGTAAGAAATAATTTATCTCTGGTCATGTGACGGAGAAACCCACCCTAATTCCTTACGTCACATCTTTTAGAAATTTCACTGTCATGGTGTCATTACTGTATGTATAGACATATGTAATGATGATTTTTCAGTATATATTTTATTTTATTTAGTTGGTTTGTTTGTTCCTTAGAATACCTTTAGACTGAATTGTTTTTTTTTGTTACAAATAGCTATTATCACAGTTAATATTAACCAAAATATTTGATAAACCCCTTTAATTAGGATTTAGATGAATTATTTATTCTCCCATACCAGCCTCAGGAAGTTTCAATTTTGGAGAAATCCATTATAACTGGGATGAAGAAAGTAAAAGTTCAGTACATGAGATGGGAAAAGCCAACGCTATTGCATCACAGCTTCTGGAAAGTTCACTGCCATGGTCTTTTGGTTATTTATACACTTAACATACACTACTTCTTTTGTTTTTTTGGAGGACAAATTATCATAGTCACATGTAAAAGTGTTGTTTAACACACATGGTTACAAATCCCTTGCAGGATCCTCTGAAATTCAATGAGACGGTTTGCTTTTTTGCTTGTCTAGTGTTAGCATGTTGTTCATATGTATAAATCAACAAAGTTTATTATTAATATAATTTGACAATATAACAAAGAGTTGAGACTATAAAAGACATCCAGCTGTTAGTCTGTCTTTGGTTTTAGGCAATTTGTTACATGTTAATACTTTCTTATATGGTAGACCTACACAGGAATTTCTAAGTGAATAATTTAATTGTTTTCTGTATTTTCATAGAAACATTACTTCATACATGACCTGCGTATACTAAAATGTATTAAACTGATTTTTGTTTGTTTGCTCCTTTAACTATCAGCACTGTCGGAAAAGCAGATTTAAAGGAATCCAGATGTAGATTTAACTCCTTCATGAACAAACTTTAGTTATACACTAAACATACACACTTACTTTAAATTTCTGAGTAATAAGCCTGGACTTTAACAAGCTTTAATATCCAAAAGGAGATGAAAAAGGAAAGATAATTTGCTAGAAGGCTAAGTAATAATTATTTCCTGTCACAGTCAGATCTTTTTGCAAAAAAAAGTCAAAGCAATTTAGTTATTGTATAATTATTTATTAAAATAAGTATAATTTAATATTTCTTATGAACCATCACAAAGTAAATCATAACAGTTTCTCAATTAAATAAATAAATGAATAAACATCAATCATTTTTATGTGATATTACATTGTTTAAATGTTAACTTATTTAAGCTACTTGTGATAATAAATTATTCCAAAAGTACTCAATATTAATGCAAGCAAATGGATTACAATTTTGTAAAATTTGGAAAGTGTGTGTTTGTGTGTGTCTGTGTGTGTGTGTGTGTAAAGCCTTATTTTAAATCAGATTAAAAAGATTAAAAATAGGAAAATTAGAAATAGGAATACAAGAAAATACTGAAAAAAAATCCAAAAAGGAGTATCAGTTGAGTGTATTTCAATTACGAAACTCTAACACACTTGTATAATTGTAACACATACAACATATAAATTATGATTAGCATGATATATATATCATATATATATATATATATATATATATATATATATATAAAAGCATTGGAGGGTCATGTAAATAGTGCTTCCAGAAACAATATTGTAATCCTGCAGCCTCTTTCCAGACTCGAGCTGTTGGCCGTTAAAAATTGAAAAAGGGTCTGTGTGTGTGTGTGTGTGTGTGTGTGTGTGTGTGTGTGTGTGTTTGTGTGTGTGTGTGTGTAGTCTTGTTTTAAGTCAGATTAAAAAGATATTAAAAAAATTTAAAGGAAAATACTGAAAAAAGGTCCAAAAAGGAGAATCAGTTAAGTTCAATGAAAAAACTCTAACACACTTGTATATATGTAACACATACAACACTGAGAGTCATGCTAAACATAATTTATAAATCTAAAATAATCTCTATGTGTTTCTGTCCCATCAGCCCCCACGCAGACGGAGGGTCATGTGGATGGTGCTTCCAGAAACAATGTTGTAATCCTGCAGCCTCATGGCAGACTCGAGCTGTCGGCCATTGTAGATCAGCCGCTGCTGGTCGATTGGTGTTTTATCTTTCTGGTAGATCTTCCTCATCAACTGATTGACGGTTTCCTCATCAGTGACATCGTATGTTTTCGTCTGCCCTTCCTCGTTCTTCACGAACACCTGAAGCGGCGCAGGTGTCGCGGAGATCAGCAGCATCACGGTGGATCCTGAGCTCAGGCCGTAATCTCTCACCATCTTCTGGTCACAGTCCAGCTGCAGGATTTGTCCATTGGAGATGGAAAGCCTCAGCCGTGAAGGTGGTGCTTTAAAGTGCGAGGCAATCTGTTGCTTAAGTTCACCAATGGTGGCACTCGGGTTCACGTGCACGGACCGCGTTTCTCCGCTCAGGACTTTGATGATGAGCTCCATCATATCCACTTCTTAATGAGCTGTGTAATAAACAACAAGCAAACAGATCAGATTAGTGCTGTGAACTAAAGGAAAACAGGGGCAAGGCTAACTGAAGTTTATAACCACCAATAATGCAGTTATGATTCTATTTATAACCACAGGAATTAAGTTCCACACCCCCGGCAATATAAGTTAGAAAAGAATGCATTTTCAAAGATGATTTTAACAACAGAAAACATAGAAGAGATGTGAAAATCTGACTAGATCATTCAAATCAAGTGATTCCTGATTCAAAATGACCACCAGAAGATTTTATAGATACGCTGTGTACTGTAACATAGGCTCATTAGAGAAACATAACAGACTGCTGTCTCAGAAATCAACATGAGAAAAAGTACTCAAATTTCCTTTAGGATCAATAAAGTATCTATCTATCTATCTATCTATCTATCTATCTATCTATCTATCTATCTATCTATCTATCTATCTATCTATTTATCTATCTGTCTGTCATTTAGTGTAAACAGTTTAGTGTAATGTATCGTTAAAAAAATACAATGAGAAAAAGTACTCAAACATAGTACTTAAACATAAAATAGATAAGAGTAGCACCTCAGTGACAAGGACAGTACAGTTTCTTTAGAGATGTGAGATTAATGTTGGATATAAACTTCTATTACTTGTTGGTTAAGTTGGCCTAAGCTCACTAAACACTCTGTAATTTTACTTCCGTGACTTTTTCAGATTCTGAGAATCATTTATCATGACAGTATTTTGTCCATATTAAACATACATATGTGTATATATTTAAAAACACATTATTTAAACAGAAGATAAACTTACCTTATTTTAAAAGCTGATGTATGAATGTGTTCTCAAAAGGCTTTTTTCTCTTCGTGTCCACAGATAAAGGATACAAGTTCACACAATTCTCTCCAGCTGACTGCACTACATAATATAGCCCTACAGCCACGCCCATTATTCAAATGACAGCCAATGGGAGATGAGCTCAAGCTCATATCCAGACCAATAGGAGAGCAGCATATCCCTCCCTCTGTTAGGTTTTGTTTTCTGAGTTTGACTCAGCCTCCTACTTTCGATTTCGAGACATCAGCAGAAAACCAAAACACATTGTGTGTTGAGGAAACACTTTCCCTCCCATCTGATACATTGTACTGATGATAATTGAACTGCATGTTTACCCCAAAATGATCCGATTGTAACTATATAATAATAATAATAATAATAATAATAATTTGTATGTCTAGATACAAATCTACAGCGTACTAGTAAACTGATTTAGTGGAGAAATGATAATGTAATGTTGAACATGACTACACTGTACAATAAGATATGAGTTGATTTTCTATATTTTGTCCCAAGGAGTACTTTATTTTGTTCATACTCTATGATACTGTATAGAGCATACTTACTTACAGGATTAAGACAAGCAATAAGTAAATAATAAACATGCTGTTTTTTGTTGCTTTTGCCATCACACTAAAGCAGATATTTTTATCGACCCAATGCATAATGTGTCAGATGATTTGCACACATGATGTGATTGTGTTTCTACTAAATGAAATCTCACCTGTTCAAAGGCCTAAAAGTCAGAGTGCATCATCAGGGCCACTAAGAGACCAGATAATTGTTTGAGGCATTGCTTCAGCTTTCGAAATTACTACCTGTCATTATCTAAGTGAATTATTAATGTGGTGTCAGTTATTACTCATAATTTTATTTCTCATCCGAATAGAATAAAATTATTCCAGACTCTTCAGACTGTCTAAAAAAACAAGTTGGCCATAATGTGTTTTGTGAGTGAGAGGCTCAGAAACAGAAGAAACAGCTCTGTGGATCAATTAAAAAGCCAAAATGCTAGTAATTAAATTCCTTTTGTAAAACTGATATGTGCTTATAAGGTCAATGGAATTTATGGTTAAACACCCCGTGCTCCCAGTACATACAGTAAATTCAACATTCACCCTGACTCGAGCATAAATAAAGAACTCACTAAAGCTTAATAAATTAATATACTGTTTATACTCACTCACTCTCACTCATCTTCTATACCGCTTTAGCCTGTATTCAGAGTCTCGGGAACCTGGACCCTATCCCAGGGGGCTTAGGGCACGAGGCGGGGTACACAGGGTGCCAATCCATCACAGACTGTTTATACTGTTTTTAATAATTGAAGTATTTAATAAGAACAGCAACAGAAACAGACAGATTGTTTAAACAGGTCTTCATGTTTATTCTAACAAAGTGTCTTGCTTGATATTTCTGCTTTCAGTGCTCTGAGTGCTTCAGCGTGGCTCTTCGCTCCTATCTCTTCGGAAGAGGGATCCTGTGTGGAGACAAGAAAAGAAAAACCTTTACTTTACGTTTCGTTTCCATCACAGGTGTGCTGGAGAAAGGAAAGGGAGACCAGGTATAACGGGAGAAGGGGAATTCCAGCCAAATCGCTCCACGTCACACAATCCTGAGTGAGCTGGGATTGTTGTTGTTGCACTTTCCAGGGCGTGCCAGTAGGTGGCTCAGAAGAGGAAATATCTCTCTCAGATACACAGCTCTGAGAAACACACAATGAAAAACCGGCCTCTATAGAACTTACAGGAGAATATTGACAGGATAAAATGAGGATATCATGGTAAAAAAAAAAATCCTATTATAGACACACTTAATGGATCTGTTTCTACTAATCCCCCCCAAAAAATACAGTTTGCAGTATTATCAATGTGCATAAATTCTCCAAATAAGTCCAACAAAGAAAAAAAAAATATATATATATTATTTATTTATTGTTTATGTGCACACACAATAGAGACCCACACGATTCTAAATGCTTCAAATGATTTTTGTATAATTGGTCCCAAAATATTACAAAAAGGCTATTTATGGTTGATCAAACCCCCGTGTATCAGTTCGTAATTACCTTTAGGCTCACTATAATCAATTCATTTTACTGTGGAATTACTATAGAATTCACCTTAATTGCTCTTAAAGGAAATAACTAAATGATGAGTATATGGCTGGTGATAATAAGCACAGATAACCTAATCATGTTAACAGGTTGTCCAGCTCACTATTATTAGACCAGATGCAAAGTAACTTATGCAACAGTCTGTGCATAAACAGATGAAATAAGCAACATACAAACCTGTAAAATTATACTCCTAAAATTATACTCTAAAAGGTTTATCTATTAAAATGTGTATGAAGCCTGCTTTGCCTTCCAAAGAACTCTTGCCCAAGAACTTGCATTTTCAGTTGGATTTTATTTGCACAAAAATGCTTTTTTATGTGTTGAATACGCTCTGGTTTATGCTTAGGCTGAATTGGATGTAGGTTCTTGTGTGAATGTGCTGCTCATGCTATACATGCTGTGTGTAAAATAAAGTACTCCCAGCCATTGCATTGGGCAGCAATTAAGCTCACTCGTCTCTCCAACATCCTTTCCGGCGGTAAAATGCTACAATATAAAACAAAAAACAAGTCCTCACAAAAAGCTTTTTCTAAATAATAATAATAAAAACAAAGTATAATAATATAAATAATAGTATAAATAATTTAACAATTTACTGTTTTAAACATAAAAATAATATACACATTAAAATAATATTCTTCCATAGTCAACAGGCATGCAAACTGACATTAGAAAAAGTAGAAAAAGTGTTGAACCCTCTCACCGGGAAAAGTGTGGGTGTTGAAACACCCACATCCCCCACGGGTGCGACGCCCCTGGACCCCACAGAAATCGATCAGGCGACTGAATATTTAGAGTCGACATTTCGCTATACCTTAGATAATGTAGCTCCAGTTAAAAGAAAAATTATTAGAGATAAGAAACTTGCTTCCTGGTATAACGATCACACGCGTACTTTAAAACAGACCGCTCAGAAATTAGTATGTAAATGGCGTCAAACTAAATTGTTAGTATTTCAAATAGCATGGAAGGAGAGCATCCTGAACTATAGAAAAGCTCTTAGTGTAGCTAGATCAACATATCTCTCCACTCTTACAGAAAATATCAAAAATAATCCTAAATTTTTATTTAATGCTGTAGCCAAATTAACCAGAAATAAGACCACTGCAGAAATCTCCACAACAACATCATGCAATAGTGAGGACTTCATGAACTTTTTTAATAATAAAATTGTAAATATTAGGCATAAAATTGAGGCTTTGAAACCGAACAATGTACTTAATGCAGATGTTAATCTAGCCATGTCAGACCAGAACCTAGAATACTTTACTCCCCTTGAAGAGAATGAACTAATTTCACTCTTCTCTTCTGCAAATTCATCAACCTGTATATTAGATCCTGTACTGACACATTTTCTTAAACAGATAGTACCAGCAATAACAGAACCCCTGTTGAGAATAATTAACTCCTCACTCAGCATTGGTTATGTTCCAAAATCTTTTAAATTAGCAGTTATCAAACCAATAATTAAGAAACCTGACCTCGACCCCTGTCAGCTGTCCAATTACAGGCCAATATCAAACCTCTCCTCTCTAAGATTCTGGAAACGATATATAGCGGAGCAGCTATGCTCATATCTACATAGAAATGGCATACATGAACTGTATCAGTCAGGATTTAGGCCTCATCACAGCACAAAGACAGCACTCGGTAAAGTAGAAAATGACCTCCTATTGGCCTCTGATCAGGGTTGTGTAACTATGCTTGTATTACTCAACCTCAGTGCAGCTTTTGACACCATTGATCATGCTATTCTTCTTCACAGATTAGAAAATGTAGTAGGAATTAAGGGTACAGCCCTCTCCTGGCTCAGATCCTATCTGACCCATCATTATCAGTATGAAGACTTAAATGGTGATTATTCTGCATGTTCTCTAGTGGAGTTTGGCGTTCCGCAGGGTTCAGTTTTAGGTCCACTGCTTTTTTCCCTTTACATGCTTCCTCTGGGCAACATAATCCGTAAGCATGGTATTAGTTTTCATTGTTATGCTGACGACACACAGTTATATGTCTCAGCAAAACCTGATGAGAAAAAACAGCTTACTAAAGTTGAGCAATGTGTGCAGGACATAAGAAATTGGATGCTAATTAACTTCCTTCTGCTTAATCCGGATAAGACAGAAGTTCTAGTCATAGGACCGCATACAGCTAGGAGTAAAATTTTGGATCACACTGTAACTTTAGATGGCCTTTCTGTTCCATCAAGTGCAACAGTAAAAGACCTTGGTGTGATTATAGATTTCAGCGTTTCTTTCGAAGCTCATGTAGATAATATTACCAGGATAGCAATCTTTCACCTCAGAAATATTGCCAGGATAAGAAATTTATTGTCGCTAAACGATGCAGAAGAACTAGTTCATGCTTTTATCACCTCTAGGTTGGACTATTGTAATGCCTTACTGTCTGGTTGTTCAGCTAGGTGCATAAATAAGCTTCAGCTAGTCCAGAATGCAGCAGCAAGAGTCCTCACTAGAACCAGAAAATACGAGCACATCACGCCTATCTTATCTTCACTGCATTGGCTCCCTGTAAAATTTTGCATTGATTTTAAAATACTACTTTTGACATATAAAGCATTAAATGGTCTCGCGCGGCAGTACCTGAGCGAACTGCTAGTGTCTTACGAACCGCCACGCCTACTTCAATCAAAGGATGCAGGCTGCTTGTCAGTACCGCATATTATGAAAAATACAGCTGGGGCAGAGCTTTTTCTTACAAAGCCCCAAAATTATGGAATAGTCTTCCAAATAGTGTTCGGGACTCAAACACAGTCTCAGTGTTTAAGTCCAGGCTAAAAACCTATTTATTTAGCCAAGCATTTTTATAAATAGATTTGCTTCAGGTAAAGGAGCAGATCTGGGGGACTCATGGATGTAGAGTATTATGGTGAACTGGTATGTTTAGATGCTGTCTTCCTCACTCTCATTGATTACTCAGGTTTGTTGACGGTGAGGTGATTGTTTGCTTTACATCTCAGGAAGCCCTCATGTTTGTGTTTCCTTCTGGCTCTCCCTTTTAGTTATGCTTTCATAGTTAGTCCTGCCGGAGTCTCTGCTTGCACTCTACAATTAATATACATTCACATTATACATTGTGTAACTGTGGCCATACCTAACTGCCATCTCTCCTTTTCTTCTCTTCCTTCCCCTCTTTCTCTTTCTTCTCTCCCCCTGTCTCTCTTTTTCACTCTTTCTCTCTCTCAGTCGAGCTACACATGTCGTTCCTGAGCTGTCAGTGATCCAGACTCCCTCTGCCCTCCGGACCTGTCTGACCCATCCTGGTGCCCCGCTTCTGATTGGAGATCTCATCACATGAATGCGCCGTGTGTCTCTCTGGGATGCGTCTGGTGTCTGGGGATGATTCTCTCTACCTAGAAGATGGTTCTGGCCTCAACTGGTGTTGGCAACTGTATCTCTGGGGACTTGACAGTTCGATAGTTCAGGACTGGAACCTCCTACAAGTCTACCTGAGTCTTCAATAACTACCTGGACTCCATATTAACATCAATTAACATCAACTGTTATAGCTGAACTGCCTGCCACCTAACACACTGTATAAATGCAGATCATTTCCTGCTTTCTGTTTCACCCAAATGAGGATGGGTTCCCTGTTGAGTCTGGTTCCTCTCAAGGTTTCTTCCTATTGCCATCTCAGGGAGTTTTTCCTTGCCACTGTCGCCCTCGGCTTGCTCACCAGGGACAAACTGACCATTTTTATTCATACACATTCACATCTCATACAAACTTAAATAATTCTTTTGATTGTGTAAAGCTGCTATGCGACAATGGCAATTGCTTAAAGCGCTATAAAAATAAAACTGAATTGAATTGAATGTTATAAAGGAATTTTACACAGGAACACAGGAATTTTTAAGTGAATAATTTAATTGTTTTCTGTATTTTCATAAAAACATTACTTCATACATAACCTGCGTATACTAAAATTTTATTAAACTGATAGAGTCAGTCTGATTTTTGTTTGTTTGCTCCTTTAACTATCAGCACTGTCGGAAAAGCAGGTTTACAAGGAATCCAGATGTAGATTTAACCCCTTCATGAACAAACTTTAGTTATACACTTAACATACACAATTTTTGTTTGTTAAGTGTAAGGTGACATAATCCTGCTGTGAAGATACTCACTTTGAGCTAATTGGAAATATAATTATTCTGGAATTATGAAGACCTCTTTCACAACGCCTGTGACCTCAAATGTGTTTTATTTGTGAGGAGAGATTGGCATGTGTAATTATTATGTAGCGTTACTGTAAATTTCTGAGTAATAAGCCTGGACTTTAACAAGCTTTAATATACACAAGGAGATGAAGAAGGAAATATAATTTGCTAGAAATTTGTGAAAGGCAAAGTAATAATTATCTCCTGTCACAGTCAGATCTTTTTGCAAAAAAAAAAAGTCAAAGCAATTCAGTTATTGTATAATTATTTATTAAAACAGGTATAATTTAATACTTCTTATGAATCATCACAAAGTAAATCATAACAGTTTCTCAATTAAATGAATGAATAAATATCAATCATTTTTATGTCATATTACATTTTTAAATGTTAAATTATTTAAGCTACTTGTGCTATATAAGTCAAAAAAAATCTCTATGTGTTTCTGTCCCATCAGCCCCCACGCAGACGGAGGGTCATGTAAATAGTGCTTCCAGAAACAATTTTGTAATCCTGCAGCCTCTTTCCAGACTCGAGCTGTCGCCGTTGAAAATTGAAAAAAGAATGTGTGTGTGTGTGTGTGTGTGTGTGTGTGTGTGTGTGTGTGTGTGGTCTTGTTTTAAGTCAGATTAAAAAGATTTAAAAATTGAAATGGAAATACAGGAAAATACTGAAAAAAGGTCCTAAAAGGAGAATCAGTTAAGTTCAATGAAGAAACTCTAACACACTTGTATATATGTAACACATACAACACTGTGAATCGTGCTAAACATAATTTATAAATCTAAAATAATCTCTATGTGTTTCTGTCCCATCAGCCCCCACGCAGACGGAGGGTCATGTGGATGGTGCTTCCAGAAACAATGTTGTAATCCTGCAGCCTCATGGCAGACTCGAGCTGTCGGCCATTGTAGATCAGCCGCTGCTGGTCGATTGGTGTTTTGTCTTTCTGGTAGATCTTCCTCATCAACTGATCGACGGTTTCATCATCAGTGACATCGTATGTTCTCGTCTGCCCTTTCTCGTTCTTCACGAACACCTGAAACGGCGCAGGTGTCGCGGAGATCAGCAGCATCACAGTGGATCCTGAGCTCAGGCCGTAATCTCTCACCATCTTCTGGTCACAGTCCAGCTGCAGGATTTGTCCATTGGAGATGGAAAGCCTCAGCCGTGAAGGTGGTGCTTTAAAGTGCGTGGCAATCTGTTGCTTAAGTTCACCAATGGTGGCACTCGGGTTCACGTACACGGACCACGTTTCTCCGCTCAGGACTTTGATGATGAGCTCCATCATATCCACTTCTTAATGAGCTGTGTAATAAACAACAAGCAAACAGATCAGATTAGTGCTGTGAACTAAAGGAAAACAGGGGCAAGGCCAATAATGCAGTTATGATTCTATTTATAACCACATGAATTGAGTTCCACACCCCCGGCAATATAAGTTAGAAAAGAATGCATTTTCAAAAATGATTTAAACAACAGAAAACATAGAAGAGATGTGAAAATCTGACTAGATCATTCAAAGCAAGTGATTCCTGATTCAAAATGACCACCCGAAGATTTTACAGATACGCTGTGTACTGTAACATAGGCTCATTAGAGAAACATAACAGACTGCTGTCTCAGAAATCAACATGAGAAAAAGTACTCAAATTTCCTTTAGGATCAATAAAGTATCTATCTATCTATCTATCTATCTATATCTGTCTGTCTGTTATTTAGTATAAAAAGTTTAGTATAATGTATCGTTAAAAAAATCCAATGAGAAAAAAAGTACTCAAACATAGTACTTAAACATAGAATAGATAAAAGGAGCACTTCAGTGACAAGGACAATACAGTTTCTTTAGAGATGTGAGATTAATGTTGGACATAAGCTTCTATTACTTGTTGGTTGAGTTGGCCTAAGCTCACTAAACACTCTGTAATTTTACCTCAGTGACTTTTTCAGATTCTGAAAATCATTTATCATAACAGTATTTTGTCCATATTAAACATACATATGTGTATATATTTAAAAACATTATTTAAACAGAAGATAAACTTACCTTATTTTAAAAGCTGATGTATGAATGTGTTCTCAAAAGGCTTTTTTCTCTTCGTGTCCACAGATAAAGGATACAAGTTCACACAATTCTCTCCAGCTGACTGCTCTACATAATATAGCCCCACAGCCACGCCCATTATTCAAATGACAGCCAATCGGAGATGAGCTCAAGCTCATATCCAGACCAATAGGAGAGCAGCACATCCCTCCCTCTGTTAGGTTTTGTTTTCTGAGTTTGACTCAGCCTCCTACTTTCGATTTCGAGACATCAGCTGAAGCAGCAGAAAACCAAAACACTGTGATGAGGAAACACTTTCCTTCCCATCTGATACATTGTACTGATGATGATTGAACTGCATGTTTACCCCAAAATAATCCAATTATAACTATATAATAATAATAATAATAATAATAATTTGTATGTCTAGATGCAAATCTACAGCATACTGGTAAACTGATTTAGTGGAGAAATGATAATGTTATGTCGAACATGACTACACTGTACAATAAATTTGAGTTGATTTTCTAAAGGGAGTACTTTATTTTGTTCATACTGTATGATACTGTATAGAGCATATTTACTTACAGGATTAAGACAAGCAATATAAGAATAATAAACATGCTGTTTTTTGTTGCTTTTGTCATCACACTAAAGCAGATATTTTTATCGACCCAATGCATAATGTGTCAGATGATTTTACACAGATGTGATCACAGATGTGTGCACACATGATGTGATTGTGTTTCTACTAAATAAAACCTTACCTGTTCAAAGGCCTAAAAGTCAGAGTGCATCATGAGGGCCACAAAGAGACCAGAAAATTGTTTGAGGCATTGCTTCAGCTTCCGAAATTACTACCTGTTATTATCTAAGTGAATTATTAATGTGGTGTCAGTTATTACTCATACTTTTATTCCTCATCCAAATAAAATGGAATTAATCCAGACTCTTCAGACTGTCTAAAAAAAAAACAACAAGTTGGCCATAATGTGTTTTGTGAGTGAGAGGCTCAGAAACAGAAGAAATAGCTCTGTGGATCAATTAAAAATGTTACGTGCGCAGGTCGAGATGGATCCAAGTGCAGTGGAGCAACTTTAAGGAATTGATTATGTTGGATGTGGGATTTGGAACTGGCTTGGCAGTGGTTTTCTTTGAAAACGGGTTTGTAGCTGGAGCGCTTGCTGCGCTGTGTTGGGGAGCTGCGTGTGCAGAGAAAGGGAGAGAGAGGCGCGAGAATGCGGAAGCGCCGTGAGCCGGCGAGAGCGCTATGTGTGTCCTGCGCAGGAATGGAGAGCCGGCGACAGGGCTTTGCGTGCAGCGTGACTCGTGCAGGGATGCGGAGGCGTGGAGAGCCGGCGAGTGAATGGAGACGTCGCACAGGTTGGTGGCTGATTTCGTTAAGCTTTCTCGTGGTCGGGGGCGAGCAGAGTTCGGTGCCAGAGAGACGAGGGAAAGTTCGTGATCCGAGTTCGTAGTCGTTGAAACAAATCCAATGGTCAATAACAAAATCCGTGAGCGTGGGAATCAAAAACATGAGACAATGGCGAGGTCGAGAAAAAACAAAGCGTGGTCGGTAACAAAGAGTCAAGGCATGAAATAAACGCTGGAGAATTGGGCTATGGAAGGCACACAATAATCTGGCGATAAGGTGGTGTTAGTGTGTGGTTTAAATACGTAAGGGGAATGATTACAGATGGCACACAGGTGTGTGGAAGGCGGAACGTGAGGTGGTGAGATGTAAGGAGAGGTTGGGAACGTGGAACAGGAGTGTTTATGAAATCATGGTGGAGCTGTGGCTTGGCGGGTCGTGACAAAAAAGCCAAAATGCTAGTAATTAAATTCCTTTTGTAAAACTGATATGTGCTTATAAGGTCAATGGAATTTATGGTTAAACACCCCGTGCTCTCAGTACATACAGTAAATTCAACATCCACCCTGACTCGAGCCTATATAAAGAACTCACTAAGGCTTAATAAATTAATATACTGTTTATACTCACTCACTCTCACTCATCTTCTATACCGCTTTAGCCTGTATTCAGGGTCTCGGGGACCTGGAGCCTATCCCAGGGGGCTTAGGGCACGAGGCGGGGTACACAGGGTGCCAATCCATCACAGACTGTTTATACTGTTTTTAATAATGAAGTATTTAATAAAAACAGCAACAGAAACAGACAGATTGTTTAAACAGGTCTTCATGTTTATTCTAACAAAGTGTCTTGCTTGATATTTCTGCTTTCAGAGCTGTGAGTGCTTCAGCATGGCTCTTCGGTCCTCTCTCTTTGGAAGAGGGATCCTGTGTGGAGACAAGAAAAGAAAAACCTTTACTCATACAAATTAGTGGCAATGACAGGCCTAGTTTCTGTTTTGTTTTCATCACAGGTGTGCTGGAGAAAGGAAAGGGAGATCAGGTATAATGGAAAAGGGGAATTCCAGCCAAATCGCTCCACGTCACACAATCCTGATTGAGCTGGGATTGTTGTTGTTGCATTTTTCAGGGCGTGCCAGTAGGTGGCTCAGAAGAGGAAATATCTCAGGAAGCCCTCATGTAGCTACTGCTACTCTATGGATATGGATAATAAGCCATGCAGTAGCTGGACTGTGTAGCTTCTAATAAAATGTTTCAATTTCTGATTAATTTCTGATTTATTTTATACGTTTATTTTATACGTTTTTTTTTATAACCATTAAACAGAATTGTTTATATTGATAAATTATTAATGAACAAACAAATAAAAGTCAGTAAAGTAACTAAATTTTACAGTGACTTTGATACAAAACAAAATATAGCTTATATTTGACATTATTAAACTTTATTATTATTATTATTATTATTATTATTATTATTATGTACACATTATTTAAACCAAAGTGAAACCTACCTCTCACTCCACAGTATTCTTTTCCCCGATCAGATCTGAGTGAAAGGCCACGCCCCTTATTTACAGAATAATAGGAGACGAGTGTGAGGGAGCGGAATAACTACAAGCTCCGCCCCCTCCGTTAGGATTCACTCTCTGTGTTTTGTTCAGGAACTTTCTGTTTCCGTTCAGCACTCAGGTGTTAGTAAAAGCCAGAAAAGATACTGCAATGGCGCTGCTGTGCTTTAAAGTAAAATTTTAGACAAGACATCCTAGTCAGTTTCAATTTTAGAGGAAAAAAGCAATGATAATTGTGATGATGTAAGAAATAATTTATCTCTGGTCATGTGACGGAGAAACCTGCCCTAATTCCTTACGTCACATCTTTTAGAAATTTCACTGTCATGGTGTCATTACTGTATGTATAGACATATGTAATGATGATTTTTCAGTATATATTTTATTTTATTTAGTTTGTTTGTTTGTTCCTTAGAATACCTTTAGACTGAATTGTTTTTTTGTTACAAATAGCTATTATCACAGTTAATATTAACCAAAATGTTTGATAAACACCTTTAATTAGGATTTAGATAAATTATTTATTCTCCCATACCAGCCTCAGGAAGTTTCAATTTTGGAGAAATCCATTATAACTGGGATGAAGAAAGTAAAAGTTCAGTACATGAGATGGGAAAAGCCAACGCTATTGCATCACAGCTTCTGGAAAGTTCACTGCCATGGTCTATTGGTTATTTATACACTTAACATACACTACTTCTTTTGTTATTTTGGAGGACAAATTATCATAGTCACATGTAAAAGTGTTGTTTAACACACATGGTTACAAATCCCTTGCAGGATCCTCTGAAATTCAATGAGACGGTTTGCTCTGTTGCTTGTCTAGTGTTAGCATTTTGTTCATATGTATAAATCAACAAAGTTTATTATTAATATAATTTGACAATATAACAAAGAGTTGAGACCATAAAAGACATCTAGCTGTTAGTCTGTCTTTGGTTTTGGGCAATTTGTTACATGTTAATTTCTTATATGGTAGACCTACAGTACACAGTAATTTCTAAGTGAATAATTTAATTGTTTGCTGTATTTTCATAGAAACATTACTTCATACATGACCTGCGTATACTAAAATTGTATTAAACCGAACAGTCAGCCTGATTTTTCTTTGCTTAGCTCGTTTAACTATTAGCACTGTCGGAAAAGCAGGTTTACAGGAATCCAGATGTGTGTATATATATATATATATATATATATATATATATATATATATATAAAATATTAATCTCCTGTCACAGTCAGATCTCTTTGCAAAAAAAAGTCAAAGCAATTCAGTTATTGTATAATTATTTATTAAAAGTATAATTTAATATTTTTACGAACCATCACAAAGTAAATCATAACAATTTTTCAATTAAATAAATAAATAAATTTAATAATTTTTATGTGATATTACATTATATGTTTAAATGTTAACTTATTTAAGCTTCTTGTGCTAATAAATTATTTCAAAAGTACTAAATGTTAAAGTATATATATAAGTCTAAAATAATCTCCATGTGTTTCTGTCGCATTAGCCTACACGCAGACGGAGGGTCATGTAAATAGTGCTTCCAGTAACAATGTTGTAATCCTGCAGCCTCTTTCCAGACTCAAGCTGTCGGCCATTGTAGATCAGCCGCTGCTGGTCGATTGGTGTTCTCTCTTCTGATCTGATCTTCCTCATCAACTGATCGACGGTTTCATCATCAGTGACATCGTATGTTCTCGTCTGCCCCTTCTCGTTCTTCACGAACACCTGAAACGGCGGAGGTGTCGCGAAGATCAGCAGCATCACGGTGGATCCTGAGCTCAGGCCGTAATCTCTCACCGTCTTCTGATCACAGTCGAGCTGCAGGTTTTGTCCATTGGATATGGAAAGCCTCAGCTGTGAAGGTGTTGCATTAAAGAGCGGGGCGATTTGTTGCTTGAGTTCACCAATGGTATCACTCGGGTTCACGTGCACAGACCGCGTATCTCCACTCAGGACTTTGATGATGAGCTCCATCATATACACTTCTTAATGACTTGTGTAATAAACAACAAGCAAACAGATCAGATTAGTGCTGTGAACTGAAGGGAAACAGTGACAAAGATAACCACACCCCAGCAGTATCAATTAAAAAGGACTGCATTTTAAAAGACAATTTTAACAACAGAAAACATAAAAGAGATGTAAAAGTTCAATTAGATATTTCTAATCAAGTTATACGGGATTCAAACTTGTTCAAACTATTTACCATTCAATTCAATTTTATTTGTATAGCGCTTTTAACAATTTACATCATCACAAAGCACCATTAACCTTTGTGAATCTGTTTCTGAATGAACATACAATATTATTTTAAAACACATTATTTAAACATAAGATAAACTTACCTTATTTGAAAAATTAATGTATGAATGTTTTTTAAAAGGCTTTTTCTCTTCGTGTCCTCAGGTAAAGGATAAAGGTCCGAACAATCCTCTCCAGCTGACTGCACTACATAATATACTGTAGCCCCACAGCCACGCCCATTATTCAAATGACAGTCAATAAGAGATGAGCTCATATTCAGACTAGTAGGACTCTGTTAGGTTTTGTTTTCTAAGTCTTACACAGCCTCCTACTGTACTTTGCATTTCTGGATATCAGCTGAAGTTCCCTCCAATCTAACACATTGTACTGGTGATAATTTAACTGCATGTTTACCTTAAAAAGACCCAATTGTGACTGTATAATAATAATAATAATAATAATAATACAGTGGTGTGAAAAACTATTTTCCTGATTTCTTATTCTTTTGCATGTTTGTCACACTTAAATGTTTCTGCTCATCAAAACCGTTAACTATTAATTAAAGATAACATAATTGAACACAAAATGCAGTTTTTAAATGAAGGTTTTTATTATTTAGGGAGAAAAAAAAACTCCAAATCTACATGGCCCTGTGTGAAAAAGTGATTGCCCCCTTGTTAAAAAACAACTTAACTGTGGTTTATCACACCTGAGTTCAATTTCTGTAGTCACCCCCAGGCCTGATTACTGCCACACCTGTTTCAATCAAGAAATCACTAAAATAGGAGCTACCTGGCACAGAGAAGTAGACCAAAAGCACCTCAAAAGCTAGACATCATGCCAAGATCCAAAGAAATTCAGGAACAAATGAGAACAAAAGTAATTGAAATCTATCAGTCTGGTAAAGGTTATAAAGTTATTTCTAAAGCTTTGGGACTCCAGCGAACCACAGTGAGAGCCATTATCCACAAATGGCAAAAACATGGAACAGTGGTGAACCTTCCCGGGAGTGTCCGGCCGACCAAAATTACCCCAAGAGCGCAGAGACAACTCATCCGAGAGGCCACAAAAGACCCCAGGACAACATCTAAAGAACTGCAGGCCTCACTTGCCTCAATTAAGGTCAGTGTTTACGACTCCACCATAAGAAAGAGACTGGGCAAAAATGGCCTGCATGGCAGATTTCCAAGGCGCAAACCACTTTTAAGCAAAAAGAACATTGAGGCTCGTCTCAATTTAGCTAAAAAACATCTCAATGATTTCCAAGACTTTTGGCAAAATACCTTGTGGACCGACGAGACAAAAGTTGAACTTTTTGGAAGGTGCGTGTCCCGTTACATCTGGCGTAAAAGTAACACAGCATTTCAGAAAAAGAACATCATACCAACAGTAAAATATGGTGGTGGTAGTGTGATGGTCTGGGGTTGTTTTGCTGCTTCAGGACCTGGAAGGCTTGCTGTGATAGATGGAACCATGAATTCTACTGTCTACCAAAAAATTCTGAAGGAGAATGTCCGGCCATCTGTTCGTCAACTCAAGCTGAAGCGATCTTGGGTGCTGCAGCAGGACAATGACCCAAAACACACCAGCAAATCCACCTCTGAATGGCTGAAGAAAAACAAAATGAAGACTTTGGAGTGGCCTAGTCAAAGTCCTGACCTGAATCCTATTGAGATGTTGTGGCATGACCTTAAAAAGGCGGTTCATGCTAAAAAACCCTCAAATAAAGCTGAATTACAACAATTCTGCAAAGATGAGTGGGCCAAAATTCCTCCAGAGCGCTGTAAAAGACTCGTTGCAAGTTATCGCAAACGCTTGATTGCAGTTATTGCTGCTAAGGGTGGCCCAACCAGTTATTAGGTTCAGGGGGCAATTACTTTTTCGCACAGGGCCATGTAGGTTTGGATTTTTTTTCTCCTAAAACCATCATTTAAAAACTGCATTTTGTGTTTACTTGTGTTATCTTTGACTAATAGATTAAATGTGTTTGATGATCAGAAACATTTTGTGTGACAAACATGCAAAAGAATAAGAAATCAGGAAGGGGGCAAATAGTTTTTCACACCACTGTAAGTAAAATGAGCTCCGTAATGAACAATCTGTAGATACCAGCAGAAAGGAAATCTACTTGACATGAAGGTAGTGTTAAATCAGTAAACTCGGCATGATCAGGATATGATTTGAAGTCCTAGGATGAGCACCAGATCATATTAATGATTACCACAGCTCTTAGACGCAGTCCTTGAAGCTCTTAGATCACGGGTGCAACTTTGCCTTCAACATTGGTGGGGTGTTTGAAATCTCCACACATTAAACATGCAGTTTTTAAACATGTTAAACATGCTGTTTTTGTTGCTTTTAGCATCACACTGACTCTGATATTTTTTTATCATCACAATACATTTACAGTAATGACGCATTTAGTGTCCGGTGATTTTACACAGGTGTGATCAATTTGTGTTTCTGCTAAACGAAACCTGCTAATTATTTGTCGCATTGCTTTAGCTATGGAAATTAAAACCTGCCATTATCTAAGTGAATTATTAATATGTAGTCAGTTATTACGCGTATTATTTAATATGAACAGAAACAGACAGATTGTTTAAACAGGTCTTCATGTTTATTGTAACAAAGTGTCTTGCTTGATCTTTTTGCTTTCAGAGCTCTGAGTGCTTCAGCATGGCGCTTCGTTCCTCTCTCTATAGCACTTACTGCAGAATATTGACTGGAATATTACTACTACTAAGAATAATAATCAGCGTACTAACTTTTTTTACTTATTCATTGTCCATCTGTAGTCCAGACTGATTGTTCTGAAGTGAGTATTATGACATGTTTGTTTCCTGACTAAATGTAATTTACAGAACCCAAGGACACAGGAGTACTTTTATACTGTATATGTAGCAGTTACAAAACAACCCAGCTAATATGCATTATAAAATAATGATGCTTTTAAAGTTTAGGTAAGGTAACTGAGAAATGCTTGCATAAAAAAACTTTGGTTCTCATGATACTGTTTTTTATAGGTTTTAACCCTGTGTCAAGGTTTATGAGATGTGCAGCTGACCTGCGAAAACCCTCCCTCTTAGGTCCAGTAGATAATTTTCGATGTTTTAAAGGTCCTACACATTATATTTTTCATTAAATTTTAATATGATCTTAAGGGTCCTAATGAAAAGTTTGTATTATACGTTAATTAAAAATTCAAAAGGATTGTGTAAAAAAAACACTACTTTTACCTGGTAAAAACTAGCTCTGTTTTCAGCAACCTGTTTCAGTACTGTTTCAGTGGGTAATGCAGTCCAAACTGGAAAACTATGGATTATAGAGCCCGAGCCTGTTTTCTTCAGTCGTTTTTGGTTTGATTCACTCTAAAAAATAAAACTGTGCTGTACTCAATTTTTTTGGTGAAACATTTTTACACTTAAAAATATTGAGTAAATATAAAAAAATATAAAAATTATGTAAAATATACTTTGTGAATTAAGTACAAGTCAGTAAAAAAATTAAGTAGACCTGAATAACTATATTTAGTACAATGATGTACAAAATTGAGTAAATGTAATGAAAATCAGAAGTTAATGCAAAGTGAAAATGAGTAAAATAATTGAGTAGATATAATTAAAATGGAAGGTAGAAGATACTGAAAATTATACTATTATTTAACAAACAAATGTGCTACATTTACTTAATATTTTAACTGAATGAAAGAAACAATACACAAATTACCATTTTAATTAAACATTTATTTGCCAAATTTAACAAGACATGAAGTCTAAACTCAACCTGGTTTACTTTGCAAATGACATGTAACAGGATCATAAACAAAGAGCTGGATTTATCTTATTAGTAAACAGTCTCAGAAACAATACTTCTGCTACAAGTATTATACAGTTAACATGAGGAAAGTAGACTTTTGTATTAGAATCTAATGAGTCACATTTTACATCTGAAAGATTGCACACCTTCACACTTCAGTTTCCTGCAAACTGTGGGATCCATACAAATGTGTGTGCAGACCTTCTTAAATCTTAAAGAAGCAATGACAGTCTAAATGAACACAGGACACTAAATATCATCACCAACAGTACCATGCTTCACTCCATAATGATCGAAATTCCTTTTGATGATGCGACAAATGCACACAGTTTACACCCATCCCATAATGCTGGCACCTGAAAAAGGAACAATAGTATACAAGTAAGTACAAGTGTGACTGTTACTATAAAGTCTACCAGACTGGTAAAATAGTACTTCCGTTCAAATACATTAAAAAGTATGTATTTGAATGGAATATATGTTAATATACATCACCACACTGATCTACGAGAGGTGTTTACGTCAAAGCGCGACTTGTGATGAAAATTCTCTAAAATGAAGACGTAAAACTGATTGGATTTTCTGTAGCGCATTGCTGGTAAAATTCCGGGGAACATTCCAGTGGATTGCTTTTACACAAAACAGACTGCTTCGATCACCAAAGGCATTTTGCTCTTACAGAACAATGCACAACCTCATACATAGAGAAAAAAATATAGAGAGAAATAAAGGGAGTGTTCTGTTATTCTGCACAATCAACGGTCCCGCTTTGACTTGAACGTCCCTTGTGCATGTTTTTGTCCCTTGTATAAAAATGATACCCAACTTTATTTACACATGACTAGTATATTCCACATACTAAAATCTAGTATATTCGAGTGGAAAACTTGTATAGTCTAGACTTATTATAGGTAAAGTGAAATATTTTAAGCCTTGTTTTAATTTCTATCTTTAATTCAATGGTTACACATTTAATACTTCTGTAACATTTAAAAAGTTGACATTTACCTCCTGTTTTATCTCCATTCAACTTCTCTTCATTAGTGGTGTTGATGCTGTGAAAGAGATATAGAAAATATATAACATGTTTCACACAAACACACAAAATCAATCAGTTTTAGTTTCTTTTACTTATATATCACAACATACATAACATTTCACTTCAATATTTTAATTTCATTTTACTTTCTCCTAATTATAATTCTGAAAGAAATGTTGTATTTTCACTAAAATCGTTATATTTCATAGCTTTAGTTACTAGTACAGTACTTAGCACATTTATTTTATAACATCTGCTGCTGCTTGCTCAGTGTTTAATCATGATAAAAATACTCACATACAGTAACGGGTAAAACACTGCCAGAGTCCGGACACTGCACCTCATTTCTGCTGTTTAAACCTGCTTTGGTCCGCGTTTCCTCCTTAAAGTGTCGGAGTGACCGAGCAGACTCGCGGTTCAGTGTGTGAGGTGTGTAATGTTACACATGCGGTAATTATTTGAACATGTTAGTTTTATATCCTCGCCACAGTGGCGGTAGGCTGCGCAAAATCACCGCATTTGGCGGGAGAAATTCAAATATTGCGGCACAACCGCCGCCGTTTACACCGAGAAACCCGGACATGCACGCGCTCCTGCTCGGTGTTAAATCTCTCCTTTTACACCAGATTTTAAGTGTCTGTATTAACGCCGCTTTAGCTGAGCTGTTCGGTGGTTGGAACAAACAAGCTAAATCACTATGAACCCCAGGACTGGCCTGTTGCTAGCTATCGTTAGCTCTGGAGCTCGGCTGTGACAGGATTCAGAACAGTAGCTCACACCCTATAAAGTTGTGTGTGCAGGCAGACAGAGTCATTATTACAGTAACTTGTGTTAGCTGTTTACTCACCAGGATTTGTAAGGAGTGTTCCAGAATGTTCCAGGTGCTTCATGTCCATTCTCACATCTTCACAGCCTTCTTGTCTCTGATGTTACACCAGACTTCCCATGAGCACTTGCACAGGGCAATTTACTCAATTATTTAAGTTTTTGTTGTTAAACATAAAGAATATTGAGTTGGAATGAGTGATAATTGTAGTTCTTGAAACTAATCAGTACAATTACTCCATTAACAGATATTTTGATTGAAATGTAACAAAAAATATTAAGTGCATGTTAAAAATATAATTAAGTTAGTCAAATGCTGATTTTCACTAGTGAAGTAAACTTAAATTATAGTGTAAATTTAAGACAAAATGAATAGTTGTTTTCTTAAGCATTTATTTTGATTTGTCTAACTCAAACAATCATGTATGTGACTTTTAGAGATTTTATTAAGGTAACATAACCTTTTTATAATTGTGAAATTTACAAGGCCACAGAATCATTTTTTAGAGTGTTTAAGTACGGAACCTACGCGGAAGTTTGTAATATCGCCTGACAACGCAGAAATTAAAAGAATGGACATGCATCGACCCGTTTGTCTTTCTCATCACTGCATGTGCATGAATTAACGGGCTGTTGCGCTGCCGTGAGCAACAACAACAAAAGCGGAGAAACTTAACGAGAGAGATACGGACGCGATGTGTTTACTGATGTGTTTACATGACTTTGACAGACATCGTTATAAACCATCTAACGTAACAAAGGTAAGCATAATATAGTTTTCCGACTACGTACACAGTTTGCAACTAGACAATCACCTCAATGCATTGTTTATTATAAACGGGCGATTAGGGATTATATAGAGACGGCTGTACACAGAGAAGAAGCCATAACCATGTTCTATGAGAGTATAAGTTAACTTACACTCAGCATTCATCGTGATTATTAGAAAAGGCGATCTGCAAAGAGTCATAGTAAAATAAATCACACTCACCGAGCCTGGTGAAGATGAAGCGGGAACACGAAGCGTTAGTACAGATCCGATTTTTAGGAGCAGCTACCTAGTAAAACCTGCTTTATATTGACCCGCGTTTATAAAGCAGTCTGGTGAAAAATGAGTAGTGCAAACATGAACGCATTTAGGTAAATCGGCGGGGACGTTAGCTTCAAAAACTAAATTCAGCCACTGCGTCCTCAGTGGCTCAGATACCTAACCCTAGGTAGGTACCCTAGGTCACTAACCCTAGGTAGTGAATGACGACTGCTGTGTTCGCTATTACACCCAACAACTGTACACAACACTCGCTTAGGCGTCATTTTGCTCCAGTGGCGAAAAAACAATGGCCGACAGCGTCTTCTCACTCGGGGCGGGTCTTTGCTAAAACACCAGTGTCAATCAACTTGTGTAGGAACGCCCTCTTGTGGTGTGGCGTCACAAGGCAAGGCTTTTGCGATTGGCCTGATTTCAGAAGGGGGATGTCACTGTAATAAACGAAAAGAAAACCACTGGGCGGCTCTTTATCATCGTAGAGTGGTTGTGTACGCTCTCTCCTAACACACAGTTTAGTCCAAACAGCTTAAAATAGTGCATGTAGTGCTGTATGACCCCTTTAAGCAAAATATAGATTTTTCTAACCTGCATACATGTCAATCAAAATAATTTGTTGGGTTTCGCCCTTACATGTCCTCCAGAATCCATCGGTTCCACACCTTCTGTATCGACCACATGGAGCTGATCGGCGAACCGAATTACTTTCTCCAGACACAAGAGCGAGTCTCTCCAACTTGTCCACAAGGTCTACAGAGACTTTAGTAGACTACAGAATGAAAATGAAAACATCATCGTTAGTATACAGAGGGAAGCATGATAGAAAATGTCACGTGATGCTAAAGGCATTTCTATGATATATGACATACATTATGATTACCTGTATTTTTACTAGTAGTAGTAACATTAGGTTTACAGATTAACCACCATCAAATAAGTTTACAAATGATGTTTCCAAATACTGTTATACCTGCAGCATGAATCTGTGCATTCTGTGTAATTATATCTCTATGACCTGTGGTGTGTTGGAGTGAACTCTGGTGAACTTTCTGGCTGAACTGTCATGATTTCCTGTCAGTAACTGTCAAGAATATGTTTAACAGTTACAGTTACTTGGGCAGAGAGCATGTGAACTGTATGCTGTATGATAAGAGCCTTACAGGAGGAAGCTGGCTCTCAGCTACTGGCTCCCATGTGGGAAACTGTGGAACCTGAAGAGAAACACAAACACAATCACACAATCATAATACTAATCACAACAATGTTAACAGTTAACACTTTGCTCTAAGGTGACTGGTTGTGAAAACACACAGCATGTAAAACAGAAACTAATTTAGGGTTGCCACTTCCCTGAAACAGAGGGAGGGTGGGTATGTTTATTTGTATTTTGTTTTTTTGGGAGGGTGGCACACAGTTGGTTTTACGCCACGGTTTATTACCACCCAGAAGTTTTCAACCAGTCTGACCTGAACGCCCCTCCTATATATTTCTCTTTAAATAATATGTTTTTGAGCTGTTTGAGCTTGTAAGAAATCATAGATAGCATGTATGTACCATTATACATAAAACAGAAAATATTATTTGCTACTCATTTTGATTAGCTAAAGATTTATATTTAAAATATCCACAGTGTATCTAACAGTTATTGCAGACTGATTCGCCTGATTACACAGTGTTGCCTGATTACTAAGTTCTGTTTTGTGTTTTGGCATTTGTTTTGCTCTGAATTTCACTGTGTATAGTGCTCTGGACAACCTCTTCTTCAGGCGCCCACAGAAGAAGAAAAAATATTTAAAAATATTAAAATAATAATTTGCCTTGACATGAAACACATGAAATTATATTCAGTGTTATGTAAGCTAGTGACACAGCAAGGCAGGTTACACATTAATTGTTAAATGTTGCCTATTTTACTACAAAATTATTTAACACTGTTCTCATTAAGAGATAACAGCTGCAAGTCTTTACATTCTACCAGTTTCTCCTTTTCTTTACTCTTTGGGTACCTAATGGCTTCAAACTGTTCTTATTTAAGGTTTTCATTTGATAAGTAAACACACTCCCAATTAAGCATCAAGACTAAACCATTTCCCCTCTTTGGTTTATTCGGTAGCATTTCTTAGTAGTGACGGGTCGTTCATGAACAATTGGTTCTTTTTGAACGAATCTTTAACGTGACTCGTAGAGTGATTCCTTCATTTTCTACTGGGCGTGCATGCGCAAATCAGGTTATGTACAGGAAACAGAATTGCGCGATTCTTTCTAAATGACTCTTCTACTAGTCGTTTGTTCTTTTGTCACCATGACTTCCATAGACACTATGCAGTGCAGTACACAGGAGAGCAGAATCCCCTGCATCAGCCTGTGTGTGTGTGTGTGTGTGTGTGTGTTACAGTATAGACTAATCAGAAACTCCTTGAACTCCCTTTGTGTTGTTTGGCTTCATGGTGGGCTTATCACTATTATCTTCTGCTACTGCTACTCTATGGATATGGATAATAAGCCATGCAGTAGCTGGACTGTGTAGCTCCTAATAAAATGTTTAAATTTCTGATTTATTTTATACGTTTCATTTTTTTCCATATAAACATTAAACACAATTGTTTATATTGATAAATTATTAATGAACAAACAAATAAAACAAACATAATTTAAAGTAACTAAATTTTACAGTGACTTTGATACAAAACATTGTTAAACTTTATTATTATTATTTTATTATTATTATTATTATTATTATTATTATTATTATTATGTACACATTATTTAAACCAAAGTGAAACCTACCTCTCACTCCACAGTATTCTTTTCCCCGATCAGATCTGAGTGAAAGGCCACGCCCCTTATTTACAGAATAATAGGAGACGAGTGTGAGGGAGCGGAATAACTACAAGCTCCGCCCCCTCCGTTAGGATTCACTCTCTGTGTTTTGTTCAGGAACTTTCTGTTTCCGTTCAGCACTCAGGTGTTAGTAAAAGCCAGAAAAGATGCTGCAGTGGCGCTGTTGTGCTTTAAAGTGGAATTGTAAACAAGACATCCTAGTCAGTTTCAATTTTAGAGGAAAAAAGCAATGATAATTGTGATGATGTGAAAAATAATTTATCTCTGGTCATGTGACGGGGAAACCCGCCCTAATTCCTTACGTCACATCTTTTAAAAATTTCACTGTCATGGTGTCATTACTGTATATACTGTATAGTAAAATGTAATGATGATTTTTCAGTATATATTTTATTTTATTTAGTTGGTTTGTTTGTTCCTCAGAATGACTTCAGACTGATTCCTTTTTTGTTACAAATAGCTATTATCACAGTTAACCAAAACCAAAATGTTCGATAAACCCCTTTAATTAGGATTTAGATGAATTCTTTTTTCTCCCATCCCAGCCTCAATAAGTTTCAATTTTGGAGAAATACATTATAAGAAAGTGAAAGTTTAGTACATGAGATGGGAAAAGCCAACGCTATTGCATCACAGCTTCTGGAAAGTTCACTGCCATGGTCTATTGGTTATTTATACACTTAACATACACTACTTCTTTTGTTATTTTGGAGGACAAATTATCATAGTCACATGTAAAAGTGTTGTATAACACACATGGTTACAAATCCCTTGCAGGATCCTCTGAAATTCAATGAGACGGTTTGCTCTTTTGCTTGTCTAGTGTTAGCATTTTGTTCATATGTATAAATCAACAAAGTTTATTATTAATATAATTTGACAATATGACCTACAAAGAGTTAAGACCATAAAGACATCTAGCTGTTAGTCTGTCTTTGGTTTTGGGCAATTTGTTACATGTTAATACTTTCTTATATGGTAGACCTACACAGTAATTTCAAGGTGAATAATTTAATTGTTTTCTGTATTTTCATAGAAACATTACTTCATACATGACCTGCGTATACTAAAATTGTATTAAACCGAACAGTCAGCCTGATTTTTGTTTGCTCCTTTAATAATTAGCACTGTCGGAAAAGCAGGTTTACAGGAATCCAGATGTAGATTTAACCCCTTCATGAACAAACTTTAGTTATACACGTAACATACACTACTTTTTTTGTGTTTGTTAAGTGTAAGGTGACATAATCCTGCTGTGAAGATACTCACTTTAAGATAATTGGAAATATAATTATTCTGGAATTATGAAGACCTCTTTCACAACGTCTGTGATCTCAAATGTGTTTTATTTGTGAGGACAGATTGGCATGTGTAATTATTATGTAGCGTTACTGTAAATTTCTGAGTAATAAGCCTGGACTTTAACAAGCTTTAATATACACATGGAGATGAAGAGGGAAATATAATTCGATAGAAGGCTAAGTAATATTTATCTCCTGTCACAGTCAGATCTTTTTGCAAAAAAAAAGTCAAAGCAATTCAGTTATTGTATAATTATTTATTAAAAGAAGTATAATTTAATATTTTTATGAACCATCACAAAGTAAATCATAACAGTTTTTCAATTAAATAAATAAATAAATAATTGTAATATTTTTTATGTGATATTACATTATATGTTTAAATATTAACTTATTTAAGCTACTTGTGCTAATAAATTATTCCAAAAGTATTAAATGTTAAAGTATATATATAAGTCTAAAATAATCTCCATGTGTTTCTGTCGCATCAGCCTCCACGCAGACGGAGGGTCATGTAAATAGTGCTTCCAGTAACAATGTTGTAATCCTGCAGCCTCTTTCCAGACTCTAGCTGTTGACCACTGTAGATCAGTCGCTGCTGGTCGATTGGTGTTCTTTCTCTTTCATATATCTTTCTCATCAACTGATCAACGGTTTCATCATTAGTGATTTCATATGTTCTCGTCTGCCCTTTCTCGTTCTTCACGAACACCTGAAACGGCGGAGGTGTCGCGGAGATCAGCAGCATCACGGTGGATCCTGAGCTCAGGCCGTAATCTCTCACCGTCTTCTGATCACAGTCGAGCTGCAGGTTTTGTCCATTGGAGATGGAAAGCCTCAGCTGTGAAGGTGTTGCATTAAAGAGCGGGGCGATCTGTTGCTTGAGTTCACCAATGGTATCACTCGGGTTCACGTGCACGGACCACGTTTCTCCACTCAGGACTTTGATGATGAGCTCCATCATATCCACTTCTTAATGACTTGTGTAATAAACAACAAGCAAAGAGATCAGATTAGTGCTGTGAACTGAAGGGAAACAGTGACAAAGATAATAGAAGCTTGTTATAAGACAAGGCTAATAATGCAGTTACAATGCTATGTATAACCACGTGAAATAATTACCACACCCCAGTAATACCATTTAGAAAACACTGCATTTTAAAACACGATTTTAACAACAGAAAACATAAAAGAGATGTAAAAGTTCAACTAGATAATTCTAATCAAGTGATACCGGATTCAAACTTGTTCAAACTTTTTACCATCAACATTTTTTAATCTGTTTCTGAATGAACATACATAAATATTATTTAAAAACACATCATTTAAACAGAAGATAAACTCACCTTATTTTAAAAATTAATGTATGAATGTTTTCTCAAAAGGCTTTTTCTCTTCGTGTCCTTAGATAAAGGATACAAGTCTGAACAATCCTCTCCAGCTGACTGCACTACATAATATAGCCCCACAGCCACGCCCATTATCCAAATGACAGCCAATAGGAGATGAGCTCATATTCAGACCAATAGAAGAGGAGTACAGCTCTCCCTCTGTTAGGTTTTGTTTTCAGTAGCCTCCTACTGTACTTTCCATTTCCGGATATCAGCTGAAGTTCCTTCCCATGTGACACATTGTACTGGTGATAATTTAACTGCATGTTTCTGTTTACCTCAAAATGACCCAATTGTGACTGTATAATAATAGTATTAAGTTAAATGAGTTCTTGTGTTTCCTGTGTAGATACCAGCAGAAAGGAAATCTCCTTGACATGAAGGTAGTGTTAAATCAGTAAACTCAGCATGATCAGGATATGATTTGGAGTCCTGAGATGAGCACCAGATCATATTAATGATTACCACAGCTCTTAGTCGCACTCCTTGAAGCTCTTAGATCACGGGTGCAACTTTGGGTTCAACACATTAAACATGCAGTTATCAAACATGTTAAACATGCTGTTTTTGTTGCTTTTAGCATCACACAGACTCTGATATTTTTTTATCATCACAATACATCTACAGTAATGACGCATTTAGTGTCCGGTGATTTTACACAGGTGTGATCAGTTTGTGTTTCTGCTAAACGAAACCTGCTAATTGTTTGTCGCATTGCTTCAGCTATGGAAATTAGAACCTGCCATTATCTAAGTGAATTATTAATATGTAGTCAGTTATAACTCGTATTATTTAATATGAACAGAAACAGACAGATTGTTTAAACAGGTCTTCATGTTTATTGTAACAAAGTGTCTTGCTTGATCTTTTTGCTTTCAGAGCTCTGAGTGCTTCAGCATGGCGCTTCGTTCCTCTCTCTTTGGGAGAGGAATGTTTCCTGGGTGGAGACAAAAAAAAAAAGGAAAGTCTTTACTCATAACTATTAGTGGTAATGACAGGGCTAGTTTCTGTTTCATGTTCATTACAGGTGTGCTGGAGAAAGGAAAGGGAGATCAGGTATGAAGGGAGAAGGGGAATTCCAGCCAAATTGCTCTACGTCACACATTCCTGAGTGAGCTGGGCTTGTTGTTGTTGTTGCACTTTCCAGAGCATGCCAGTAGGTGATTCAGAAAAGGAAATCAAAACATAACACTATCAGTTTACTTGTGTTGTAATGCCTAGAAGTCTACATCTAAAATAAATTAAAGTAAAAGATAAGGTTTTGCTTGTTAGTTTATTTTTTCAAGCTCATTTGGATATTACTCAGAGTTACAGTAAGCACACATAAAGTAAATCTCTCATTTTATATAAATAAGTTCAGTTAATTTATTTGGACCCAAACAGAACACAAGGTGTTTGAGCATGTGTGTGTGAGATGAGTATGCTGACCTGGAGGTGCTACAAAATATTCCTCCTCTGTGCATCTGGAAAGCCGAAGAAGATCCTCTGCACAGTTTCCCTCCGTCACCGTGTCTTCTCTCAGATACACAGCTCTAAGAAAAACACAAAGTCAAACTGGCCAGTTATAGCACTTACTGCAGAATATTGACTGGAATATTACTACTACTAAGAATAATAATCAGCGTACTAACTTTTTTTTACTTATTCATTGTCTATCTGTAGTCCAGACTGATTGTTCTGAAGTGAGTATTGTGACATGTTTGTTTCCTGACTAAATGTAATTTACAGAACCCAAGGACACAGGAGTATTTTTATACTGTATATATAGCAGTTACAAAACAACCCAGCTAATATGCATTATAAAATAATAATGCTTTTAAAGTTTAGGTAAGGTAACTGAGAAATGCTTGCATAAAAAAACTTTGGATCTCATGATACTGTTTTTTATAGGTTTTAACCCTGTGTCAAGGTTTATGAGATGTGCAGCTGACCTGCGAAAACCCTCCCTCTTTGGTCCAGTAGATAATTTTTTACGTTTTAAGCAAAATTTCAATTTTTCTAACCTGCATAAATGTCAATCAAATATAATTTGTTGGTCTCGCTCTTACATGTCCTCCAGGACAGAATCCATAGGTTCCACATCTTCTGTATCTACCACATGGAGCTGATCGGCGAACCGAATCGCTTTCTCCAGACACTCCACGCCTTCCTGACTGCCAAAATCTACAAGAGCGAGTCTCTCCAACTTGTCCACGAGGTCTACAGAGACTTTAGTAGACTGCAGAATGAAACATAAAATGAAAACATCATCGTAAGTATACATAGGGAAGCATGATGAAAATGTCCCATGATGTTACATAAAGGCATTTCTATGATATATGACACATATTGACACATATTATGATTAACTGTATTTTTACTAGTAGTAGTAACATTGGGTTTACTGATTAACCACCTCCATTAACTGTCATGATTTCCTGTCAGTAACTGTCAAGAATATGTTTAACAGTTACAGTTACTTGGACAGAAAGCATGTGAACTGTATGCTGTATGATAAGAGCCTTACAGGAGGAAGCTGGCTCTCAGCTACTGGCTCCCATGTGGGAAACTGTGGAACCTGAAGAGAAACACAAACACAATCACACAATCATAATACTAATCACAACAATGTTAACAGTTAACACTTTGCTCTAAGGTGACTGGTTGTAAAAACACACAGCATGTAAAACAGAAACTAATTTAGGGTTGCCACTTCCCTGAAACAGAGGGAGGGTGGGTATGTTTATTTGTATTTTGTTTTTTTGGGAGGGTGGCACACAGTTGGTTTTACGCCACGGTTTATTACCACCCAGAAGTTTTCAACCAGTCTGACCTGAACGCCCCTCCTATATATTTCTCTTTAAATAATATATGTTTTTGAGCTGTTTGAGCTTGTAAGAAATCATAGATAGCATGTATGTACTATTATACATAAAACAGGAAATATTATTTGCTACTCATTTTGATTGGTTAAAGATATATATTCAAAATATCCACAGTGTATCCAACAGTTCTTGCAGACTGATTCGCCTGATTACACAGTGTTGCCTGATTACACAGTGTTGCCTGATTACTAAGTTCTATTTTGTGTTTTGACATTTGTTGTAATTTTTGCTTTAAATTTCTCACTCAAAGCAATGCCTGCACTGTGTATAGTGCTTTGGGCGACCTCTCCTTTAGGCCACACAGAAGAAAAAAAATAATAATAATATTACAATAACAATTTGCCTTGGTTAGTACATGAAACACTGGATATTCAGTGTTATGTAAGCTAGTGACACAAGCAAGGCAGGTTACACATTAGTTATTAAATGTTGCCTATTTTACTACAAAATTATTTAACACTGTCCTCATTAAGAGATAACAGCTGCAAGTCTTTACATTCTACCAGTTTCTCCTTTTCTTTACTCTTTGGGTACCTAATGGCTTCAAACTGTTCTTATTTAAGGTTTTTATTTGATAAGTAAACACACTCCCAATTAAGCATCAAGACTAAACCATTTCCCCTCTTTGGTTTATTCGGTAGCATTTCGTAGTGGTGACGGGTCGTTCATGAACGATTGGTTCTTTTTGAACGAATCTTTAACGTGACTCAGAAGAACGAGTATCTCGGAGAGTGACTCCTTCATTTTATAATGGGCGCGCATGCGCAAATCAGGTTATGTACAGGAAACAGAATTGAGCGATTCTTTCTCAATGACTCTTCTACTCCGAGTCGTTAGTTCTTTTGTCACGTGACTCCCATAGACGCTATGCAGTGCAATAGATTCAAAAGTAGAGAGGTACATTTCCTAAAAAAATGCCTGTGAGATAACAATGGTAATGTTTTGCAAGCACCACTAATAATAAGCCTGTGAGATAATAATAGTACGACAAACGACACGGGACTAGTTACGCGCCAAACTTTTGTACGGAAGAAGAAGAAAAAGAATAAGAAACCTGTGAGATAATAATAGTAGTGCTTCGCTTCGCAAGCACCACTAATAACGAACAACTCAGACTAGAAGATATAAGAGGTGAGCTACTCATTCTGGTTATTATAATATGTCCTATTTAATTACTGGAATTATAGCCAAGGGTTTTGTATGTAGATTTATTAGGGGTCTGTTTATTGAAAATGTAACATTTTACTTTATTTCTGATCAAAAGAACGAAATGACTAAATGACTCAAAAGAAAAGATTTGTTCATTTTGATAAACGAGATTCAAAGAACCGAGTCACTAAAATGATTCAAACTTCCCATCACTAGTCCAAATCACACGTGAAAAATGCGACGTGCGAATAAGCGTCAGAATTGCCGAAAACGTTATCATCGGTTCAATAAGGAACACGTCTTTTAGTTTCCGAATACGGGACGGTTCAGTTTTTTTCCCTGGACGTTTGACAATCATACTAAGTACAACAGATTGTATAATGAAGCTAAGAAAATTTAAACGTTACCTACATTTTGACTGAAAGCACATGTTACTGCAACTTACCCTTGAAGCGAACCCAGATTGACTTGAGCTCGTCCAGCGGCGCCACCTCGCTCTTTTGGCCCAGTGAGACGCACCGTGTGCGGGGAGCTCCTCTAAGACACACCGAGGATGTGAAGGCCGCAGCGGCGCGGCTGGGTTTAACCGCCGCAGTGTGCACGTGGTGATCTTCCTCGTTTGGGTTATGGCGCTAAAAGCCGAGGATCGCAGTAATTGTCCAGCAGCACAAACTAAATTATATCTAACACCAGCGCTGTGAGACATGTCTGCTCATGAAGCGATAAGCCCTCGCGAGATCATGGTGAGCTGATCGTAGTTTAGCAGATGAGCGGGTGAGTGTGCTCTATTTGTAGAGCCGCATATAACATGTACTCTCGAAGCCCGGATAGCTCAGTCGGTAGAGCATCAGACTTTTAATCTGAGGGTCCAGGGTTCAAGTCCCTGTTCGGGCGCTAGTACTTTTTATTTTCTACAAGATTATTATAATCATACACCCACTAAAAATAAACATCATGTGTGGTTCTCCTTGTCATATTTGGCTCTCATAATAATAATAATAACAACAACACCATTTGATTTTATAGAGGCACATATATCATTTAATCATAAACCACATGAAACAAGTTTAGCTTTTACATACAAAAGCCAAGACAAAATTAGTGCGCCGAGATATAAACAAATAAATAAACAGCGCAAAGCAAGATGTACAAATAACACATTTCTTTCGCTATCATGAAGCAGCTAGTTTTCACATTTTTTCCACTGATATCCAAAGCATCACGATAAAATGCCACTTTCACACAGGAGCAGAAACGTCAGGCGAACACACCGCTTAAAAGAACTGTTGATGAAACAGTGGACATACTGCACTAGTCAACAAAATAGAGGAGATTTCAGTTTGGGTTCTATTCAATTCTGTAGACATGGCCATAACCCAGCTTCACTACACTCTCTGCAGTCAACACCGCTAATCTATTTTAAAGATTCTGTCTAGTGAAGATGACTAAAACATTTTATTTATATCATTTTGCTCCAGTGAGCAACAATAAAATATCACTAAAAGTACTTTGGTAGTTTGTTGCAAGTCTAATGTTCAGATGCCACTCATGGCTTAGTGGATACAGATTTTCCAAAAGTCTGACCCTGACAGGCATATCATTGTAATTCAGGTCCTGAATAGATAAAAGGCAGAGGGCAGATGCCCTAAACTTGGACTCAGGCAGCACCAGTGGGGCACACAGACTAGCAGAAACACAGTTAAGGCCACGTTGTAAACAGTAAGTTACTTCAGTATGCAAAAATAAATAGGAAGCCTTTTTATATGCTTTAATATATTTCCATTTACAAAAAAAAAACATTCTCTACCACCATGAATCATAATATATATTAAGATTGCTCTATGTAATAAATATATAATAAAGATTTTTCCTTAAGCACAAATAAGCTTTTGTTTTGTGTTACAGTCACAGTAAAGTGAAAAACCGTGGAAGTTCACATACAGGGCCTTGCATAAGGATTCAGCCATGTTGTACAGTGTACTTGGAACTAGGCTACATGCAGACCATCTTTTAACATTGAGTTTGATAAATCATTACCAATAATGCATATAATATGGAAGAAGGGTGGAACAATCTTGGGGAAGCATCGCTGGTCTCTTGTTGTTTATCTGAAGAATCCCTTCTTTTACCAAACATCCACATTCAGATGGTCATGATTGTTTCATGTCCTTTAGATTTCTTAATAACACAGGAGCTTTGTGAGGGTTTTTTATTTTATTTTTTTAACCTTGGTCTTGGAATTTGATACCTTATGATGATTTTCCTTTAGATATGGCTTCTTCCAGGAACACATGTACTTACACCAAGATCACATGACATGTTCATTTTATTTGCACCCAACTTATATTAATGTTTAAATGCATTTTATTTGTTCCAAGTAATAAATGTGACAAAGCTCCAGGGGGCGAATACTTGTGCAAGGCTCTGTAGGCTACTGTATGCCTTACAGTGATACGCTTAACGTTGGCAAACAGATGAAATACCGGCTGTGGTGTGTTCGATAACCTGATTCTGGAACGATGTCTCACAATAATACGTACATACCTGTATGTTATAAAACGCAACACTAAATATCATTACTACTGGTTTGAAGGCTGGAAGGAGATCAGACTGAGAACACGTTTCTGTAACACAGTGTTAAAGCCAAACCTTAATGAAGCACCAAACTACATAAATATTAACAGAATGCTGTGGAAAGTTATTGAAGAAACACACAAGTTGATAACAGACGTGCAGCTGTGGAAGGGAACGAAGTGAGCCGAAAGCTTTACTGACTTGGAATGTGTGATGGGATATACGTATATAAGTATAATCGTGGTTTAATAGCAATCGATAGCTATTACCTGTTACTTGCAGTAGAGTCATACTTTAAAATGTTAAAGACACCAGTGGTGCAGCGGGTGGTGTTGCTTTCTCACAGCTTCAGGGTCCCTGTTTGATTCTAAGCTCTTTGCATGTATGTGTGTTATGTGGAGTTTCAGCAGTGATGATAACCCTTTGACCCTATGACATTTTTATACTTACATCCTAGAAACATGCCAATTTGTTCCCCAGGGGTGAATAGATATGTATGTTGCCCTTTGGTCCTGGGATAGATCCCAGATCTTCCATCCTAGCCCGGGATAAATTGTTTGCTAAAGATGAACGAATACAATAGCAGCATTTTCTTATGATTGTAAGAGATAAATAATTCATAAGATAAATGCTTGGATCTGAAAGGTTCTCTTGGCTGTTTCTTGTCGAGTTTAATGCAGTAAGCACTAATGAAATGTTTTGGCACAAAGACTGACGAAGGGCGCTGAGTTTGTGTTACTTGTTTTCGATGAGCATCTGCACTTTGCAAACAAGCTCTCGAGCCAGCTCCAGGATCTGCTTCACGTTATGATGTTCAGCCATTTCTGAAAAAAAAAAAAAAAAAAACATTTATAAGCCCCACCACTGGGTTTTAAACATCGTATAGGCTTGTGTGAAGTTTTAACTTTGCTGTGATACCATTGAAAAACTTGATGATGTCAGTGAAGTCCATGTTATTCTCCAGGATGATGTCTCTGTAGATCTCAACGAGGGCTAGAGCAATGAACAGGACAAAGTGGCTAGAGGAGACGTGCTTAGCAGCCCAAATGCTCTCCCACACTGCAAACACGTCATCATAAACCAGCTCTGGGGATAGAGACAGAAAAACAACACACCAGAGAGTCAGTAAATCATAAGCACAAATCACATTTCACCGAGCTGAAAAGGTTTTCATCTTTCTTCATGCCGCAGTAAGTTCATCCATTAGTTTCCCTTGGTTTTAGCGACCCCTATAGAAATCAACAGGAATTTTAAAAAAGTTAAATAATCACCACCAAGGGAATAATTTTGGCTTCAGTTGACCAGGTTTCTCCACTGGTTTAACTGCCCTCAAAGCTCTCGCCACTAAAACCAGTCTTATTTTACAAAGCCTTAATGATCTTATCACATTTTTTGTGAACCTTAACAGGATGATTCATGTTTCAGAGAAGAAAAAAACTCCCGGTTCTCCAAACGTATTGACATGCTATCTCTCTCACAGCTCTCAGATTTGAATCGGGATTTGCAGATTTTCCGTTACCTCGTTTGAAGTCCAGGAGAAACCAGCGATAGCAGAAATAAAAGTGTGTGTAGTCGCCGTTCTGATGCATTAGCTCGAAGAGCTCCGAGTCCAGGATCTGGAGAGATGGAGAGATTTGATATGTTTGATATTGGAAATGTAACATGGCACAAACGAAAGGCTAAAGGGTGCTTTGCAATCAGGATCACCTGGATGAGAGACCGCATGTTGGCGAAGTGAGTGTCCATCGCCCCTCCGTGAGGAAAGTTCTGATTCATTCGCTTCATCAGTTCAGTGAAACAGCTAAAGGCAAGAGCCTCTGTGAGAAAAAAAAGTGTTAAAAAAAAGTAAACCACTGATCATTCAATAAAAAAAAAAAAATCATATACACTCACCATCATCAAGGATGACCAGCAGAGGAGCAAGAAGGTCACACATCCCCTGTACGTACCCGATCTCTAGATGCTGCCAGATGTAACTGTAGATGGAGTGTAGCCATCAATTATTTAAAAATAAATAAAAACTGTGACTCAGTTCAGGTTTGTTTGGGCTGATTATTGATTATGTAATTAAATACACTATATTAATGTAAATTGTGGCAATGTTAGAATCTAGACCTCTGGCTCTGCTTTATGACACCATTACGGATCCAAACAAAATTCCAAACAAAATTCCACCACTGGCTCACCTGCACATGATATTGCGGAGCTTCTCCAGGTTAGCTGGCGTGAAGTACCAATAGTTCCTGTCGCACCGTTGCACATCCTTGTCGATACGATGCAGGTTCAGAGTGTACAAGTCCAACAGCTCCTGCTGCAACCACCATGCAGTACAGTTTAACCATACAGTACTGTCAACCTGTTTCTGTTATATAACATGTTTATGTGAAGCATTTGCCGTACAAGTGTCTATGAACGAGCTGTTACTATAGAAACAAAAACTTATTAACACAAAATCAGAATTAGCAGCCAATTCAGGATGTGATCAGATTTTGTATGAACTACTGTATTAGGATGTGAACGATGCGTGCAGTTTAATGCATTTAATTATAAATAAGGCTTGTACCGAGTAAGTCGGTCTTGTGGAGGGAGGATGTGAGGTGCTGGTGTTCTTCTCACTGGCCTCAGCATGTGAATCGAACTGAGAGTAATCATTCTCCATTTCAGGTAGAAGTGCCTCAGTGCCTTCCTGAACATGCACCAACCGGGCCATGGGAATGTCCTCCATCTCGATGGCTGAGGGGGATTCGTCGGAATCTGTGGTGGGTGTCTCTTTGCTCATTTCACGCATGCTGAAGGCTTCAAACACAACAGGCACTACGATCTCCTTAACCACAGAAGCGCACGGCATCATGACCTTCTTCCTGACCGTCTCCATCTGATCTTTCTCCTTAACCCGGCTTAGACTTTGAGCCTCAGGTGCCGACTCTTTCTCTGGTCTTGAATTAGTTTGATTCTTAGACGCTTTATATGTTTGGATTTTCTCGGTTTCATTGTTCTTTATGGAAACAGAAGCATTTATGATCTCAGTCCCTGTTGTCTTTAAGCCTCCTGGACTGGATCCTGTCTCAGAGCTTTCACTTTGCTCTCCTGTTGAAATGGACACCATTATTCCAGACTTTTCCTCCTCTTTATTTTTTTCTGCTTCTTTGACCTCTTTGTCCTTTATCATTTGAGGTCCAATACCTTTCAGACATTCATCAGCTTTTGAGAGGTCTCCAACCTCTACCTCATTACACTTTTCTTGCCCTGCAGAGCTTCTCGGATCAAACACTTCCACATCAGGAGCTGTGTTGGTTTCCTCCTTCTTATCATCCTCCATGACGCTATCCTGGATGGACGCTTTGGTTGACATCTCCTGTGCGCTGCTGTCTTCTATGCTGAGAGATTCAGACAAGCCCGAAGTGACAGAGAAGTTTCTGGAAGAGGGGTGACCCGAGTCTGAGCCATTGGAGACTTTGGGGAGGAGCTTGACTTCATTGCTTTTGGACTCTACATCAATCTGTTCAACCTCGTCCACAGACTCGAACACCTGAAGGAAAAAGCCAAAGGGAAGCCAACTACTCAAGGGGAAGGGGCTTTGGGGGATGAAAAACTAGCAGGGGTAACGTGGGGACGGGGGAATACCTGTTTAGATTTAACACTGCAGAAATATGTGTCTATATTTGGCCACAAAATTATGTCTCAGAGTTGAAATCAATTTCGAGTTGACTGTTCAAAAAAATTAACTGTTTTACAAGCTATTAAACCAAGACAGGTCAGTCAGATAAATTTTGGATGATTTACCTGTGTACTGCTACTGGAGTCACTCTGCAGACGAGCTCTCTGCCTCTCTGAACTACAGCTCTGAGAAGACTAAAGACAGAGAACATTTTTTAAATAAAAAATTACATCGAGAGATCATAAGGAACTAATGAAGAAAAATTCAGTGTGTGGCCACCAGGTGTCAGGTTTATATCAGAAAATGACTGAGGACAAGTCCAGGCACTGATGTTTGTGCGTGTCACAGTGTGTACCTCATTACTGATGGACGAGTCACGATGCACCACCCTTGGACTGTTGCTGTCCATGCTGGCCATAGATGAGCACTTGGCCAAGGCTACAGCATGCTGTTCTTTTTCACGCTGCTTCACGATGGCCTCGCAGCCCAACCACTCGCTCATCGTCTTCTCGTAGCACGCCCGCACCTTGTCGTCCACCTGCAGGGGTCAGTGTTCATAGTAGGAGACCCTTATAGACAGCCTGAGTTAAGCCCCGCCCCTTTTGGTTAAATACATAAAGACGTGAGCCGCAGATCCAGATACTGACCTCTCTCCTCTCCTTCTCAGACATCCCGAACTGGTAGTGACCCAGCAGAAAGGGCCAGACCTCCTTACGTAGAGAGGGCTCAATTCCTCCAAAATATACCAAGCGCCAGAGCTCTTGCTCGTCACAAACCTTTACAACAGGACACATTGAATTAGAAAGAAAAAGGTCAGATGGTAATATTTGTCTGACCAGACATTACAGCTGTATTGATTCCAAAAGCCTGCATCCCATACCGAGATTATATAATAAAAATCTGACTATTGAACCGACTGAGTCATGAGAATAGGTAAACAACAAAGCACGCGCTAAACTGTGCCCATACAACTGGCATTGTTTGGAACACTCATAAAAATGACATGTGGTGTTTAGAGACAGCACTTTGAGCCCCAGAGGCTCTGCATTAATCATTCTGCACATATTGTGTGTGTGTGTGACTAATCATGGTGATAAATATGCATAAGCGATCCCAGCTACGCTGCGTATGCTGATTTGGGATCAGTTTCACGATGTAGTGAGCGCGGGCTTCGTCAATATGTGCATGTGTTAAAATGCAGGAGGTGACTGAGTGTGTAGGTGAGCACATGGGAACAAGCTTGTGTCTGAGGCTGTCTAGTTTACTATAAAGAGACGACACAGTGTTTTAGGCCTTGTGTGTACGTATATATAAAAATGTACGAATACTCTGTGTGTGCTTATGTGGGTGTGTGTTTATAGATACACTGCAGTTTTGCAGGAACTTGTTCCAGACCAGCGCAGTGAGACCTCCGTATGCGTCGCACGGCACATCAGGCATTACGATTGTGTGATTGACGAGAGCTGAGAGGTGCGTGCGCACCGTGGACAGGTGACGGCAGTACGCCAACCCTATGAACAGACAAAAAGACAGATTTGTTTCACAGTACTCGTGACTCTATTAGAAAATATTTCAGTGTGTTGCCACATCATCAAAATACACAGAGTACACTCTTGGATAAAACTGAAGCTGTGACTGAATGCTGTGTTTGGGTTTATACAGTACATACAGCCATAGAACGCTCTGGAGATGATCTGATTCTTCATGTTGTCACAAAGAAGCTTCAAGGGAGCTCTGCAGAAAAAATGACATATTATCACCACCATCATCATCATCATCACATGGCATTAGACAACCTGGCCCACCAAACAAATTCAGGATCAGTTGGGTAAATTAAACTAGTCTATTTATGAGGGAAATGCACAAGTCCTCCACTAGAGCAACCGAGCAATAATGTCAACTACATCAATTCCAAGTCAAAGACATTTATATTCAAAGAATTATAATATACACAGGTTTGCTCACTCACTCATCATCTATACCACTTTATCTTGTATTCAGCGTCGCTGGAGGCCTGGAGCCTATCTCATGAGACTTAGGCCACGAGGCAGGATGCCAATCCATCACAGGGCACACACACACACACACACACTACAGGCAATTTGGGAATGCCAGTTAGCCTAATCTGCAGGTTTTTGGACTATAGGAGGTAACCGGAGTCCCCAGAAGAAACCCACCAAACACGGGGAGAATATGCAAACTCCATGCACACAAAGACGGTAATCGAGTCTGGCCAGGAATTGAACCCAGACCCTGTAGGTGGAAGGTGACAGTGCTAACCACTACACCACCTGTTTACTTATTTCTTTTTTTTACAGAGACAACCCAATTTATATGTCATAACTAAGATAGATGAAAAAACAGCGTGTTTCAATTTTTTGAACTCCACAGCAGTGCTGAAAGAAGATATATTCACTGATCATGCAAAAGAAATACACTCATTTGCAAAAATGCTTTTAAAGGGTGGAAAAAAAGTCAGCCGGTTTTTAATCGACACACCAGTGACTAAATGACTGCTAATTAGACCCGTGCTCTAAAGGCGAAACACGCTATCACGTCGCGCGTCAAGCTTCCACTAACAAGAGCTGTAGCTGCAGAAAGGATTTCAGGTCTCGCTGAAAAGCATAAGTCGTTCATAATCGCTTCAGGATATTACTCCTAAAGTGGTCAAATCTGTCTCCGTCAGCGTCTCACACACGTCCTTTATCTAGACTTTAACTCCCACTGTACCTCTCGTGATTGCAGCTGTTAGGCGACACTGAATCCGAGAAGCTGGCCTGAGAACATGAGGACTTCCTTGGCGTCGGCTGCCAGATGTTCACCCCCTGCTCCGTCAGCTCTGAACCAGCTGGAACACACACGGTTAACGCAGAAGGTGGCAGAATTACTTTTCATGCTCTTAGAAGAGTAACACGTTAATGGTGTAAGTGGTACAGCTGCTAACAGGTTTATATGAATGCGCTTGTTCTAATACAGAACGCTGTTGTTTCTATAGCAACAGCTTATCCACAGGGATTATGTAATCATTAACTGAGTGCTGTGGTGTAGACAGAATAAAACACTCAGAATGTGCTCCGCTCTTACAGATTATTCCAATAGCATGAGTGTTTTATTATATCAGTCCATTTATCTTCTCATCTGTCAAGTGATTTTCAGAAAAGTGAATGTAAATGTTTTATACATATTTAAAAACTCCAACACATACCACACTCACACACACACATGCGCGCACACACACACACACACACACACACACACAATCACACACACTGACCAAGCTCAGGCTGGCTGTTGGGGAAGACAATGCGGAAGACGTAATCAGTGGCTTCGTCCTCCTCCTTATCCGAGACCGAGTCCACCGATCCCTGAGCTCCTCTCTTCTTCAGCTTAGGAAAGACTTTTCCCTAAGAGAAGAAACACGCACACACATTATCTCAATACACATTATCTTAATCCTAACAAGTTAATTGTGACAAAGAATCTAACAAAGAATAAACCCCCCAGAAGCATCAATAATCCTGGATGTCTATGAGTTTTATAATTTGATTAAACTCATTAATGATCAATGCCTGATTTGTTTTGAGCAGCTAGAATCCTTACATGTTTTACAGGTTTACAAACTACTACTAAAAGTCTGTAATAATTGCTAAAATATTGTGTAAATTGTGTTGTTTGTATTGTTTCTAGGGCTGCAACAACTGATAAAATTGATAATTATCGATAATGAAATTCGTTGCCAACGAATGCTGTTATCGATTAGTTGGGCTGCTCACGTTACTGAGGAGCTCAACCACAAGATGCACAAATACACAAAGATACACACAGATACACAGCCGCTCGCGCAATGGAGGTTACATAAGTGTCTGCAAGAAAAAGCGTGCGTCCCAAGTCCTCCAAGGTATGGGAGCAATTTACATTAAACGCCTCTAAGAAGACGGTAACCTGCACGCTATGCAAGACCGAGCTTTTATGGCATGACAGTACCGCAGTCACGAACCACGAACACTTAAAAAGAAACATGTTGGTGTTACGGATGGCGAAACATCAGCAGGGTCAGTAAAAAACTGTATCTCTTCATCATGTAAAAGTTGTATAGTTTAAGTGCTTTTGTTTAAACTGTTTGCTAACTTCGGGACAGCTTCCAGCTGCAGACAGATGTGTCATTGTCCAGCTCAGCAGCCCTGAATAAAATGAGGAAGGGGTTTTTGCGTAGCTGACCTTGCCCCTTTGGGACCACAGTGGGGGGTCGAGTTGGCCGTGAGGCAGCAGGCCGTTCTCCAGGCACGACAGGAACTGCAGGAGATGGCCGCCTTGTGGAAAACGGAGAGGAGGTCTCTGGATGCCATCCTGGTTTACCAGAACTATGGTTCCCCCGCTGTCCACTGAAACACACATACACACACACACCGTGCACAACCAGTGTAAACCATTCCAGTTAAAGAGAGGAGAGGAGTTCTAACCTCATCCACCTGCATAAGTCAACCTGAATAAAATTATCTCCAGAATTTTAAATGCAATCCAGCTTCAACTGGGTCTATGTATGTTTTTTAATAAAAGCACAGCACATTCTCACAACCCCTCTCCAGCCTCTTTCAACACTCATGCGCACATCCTCTTCCTGCAGGCTTTGTGTCTGTGTGTATAGAGTTATGAATGAGCATGTAAAAGTCTGACTCAGGGGGTTTAATTAAACCCACGCAGCGGCTTACTTCATATCTGAATCCTCTAATACCATACATATCGCAGTCATCACGTTTGGATCCTCAGGTTAGAAGCACTAAGCACTTGGGTTTAATGAAACCATGTCATGGCTAACTTTTACACAGGAGTAATAAGGCTGTAACGTACCCTGCTGATGACAATGCAGATACACAATCTCCTCCAGGCGGATGGTCATGGCGTAATCCCAATACACACTGTAGCGACAATAGCAAAACACACACACACAAGATCACAACATCATTAGGATCAGACAGCTGATTAGCATATTCATGGTGTCAGTTATCAACACAAGATCCTCAGAGAGAACAGAGCTAAAGAGCTAGCAGCTAGGAGGAAGATGTAGAAAAAAAGCTAAATGTGTGAGTGTGTGTAAAGTGCAACATCTAGCTCACTTTCTCACACACACAACACACACACATCCTGATTTGACAGCTCTGAGAAATTAGTTTAATCTCTCAGCACAAGCCTTACGGCTGTAAACACACTGCCATTCATAAATAATGAAAGAAAGGAGAATTGTAAATAAGTCTCCTTTTATTAATAAAAGATAAATAAGTCTCGATCCACACCTACCAGCATATATATTTTACTTAATTGCTTTAATTTCCTTTGATTTGTTACTGTGGTGAATAAAAGCGGAAAACCTAAATGGCTAGTCATTAGTTAGCATAGCTTTGCTGCGTCGCTCGAGCCAGGTATCCATCACAAAGAGACGTTTAGGTGCAATAATTCTATAAAATTAAATGAGACGAAACTGGATCAATGCATGTCCTGGATGAATGCATTATCACCCTGTCTCACTCCTTGGAGTTTTGTACTGCACCTTTAAAGGTTTCATATGGTACTATTGTTATTTGTTTAACAAGTGAACACAGATCTTAAACACTCCACCAAAGTGTGTGTGTGTGTTAATGCTCTAGCTGAAATACCCGTCAGATATGAGCTCCTTATACGAAGTCATATTAAATATATTAATATGTAACTATTAATATGTAAATGTAAAAAAGTGAATAGGTGTCCTTTAAATCAGGACACTGGTTTAACTGGCTGTACCTCCTCTCGTATTCCAGCTCTCCCACAGAGCCGTTCATCAGCTGATTAGGCGTCCACTTCAGCGCCATGGTGTCACCCGTTTGGTGCAGAGACAGGTACCCCGGGATTGCCTCCATGTCGTCTCTCTGTACACACAACAAGAGTGAAGAAACGCAAACGTGCTCGAGTACCGAAAGATCTGAAGGTGTATCAGGCAAAGAAGTGGTTAATGCTGCACTTCACTACAATAACATAAATATCACCTTTAGCTGTTTCTGTTATAGTTATAGCTGTTACTATAGTAACAATTCTGTATCTTTTTAAAATCGTTTTTAAAACAACAGCACATTAATATAAACCTGTAGCTTGTGGCTGCACTACTGTCTAAGCTGCTGCTGTAGAACATTAATCAATACCTTTAGAATGAACCATAGAATATATATATATATATACACACTCACCTAAAGGATTATTAGGAACACTATACTAATACAGTGTTTGACCCCCTTTCGCCTTCAGAACTGCCTTAATTCTACGTGGCATTGATTCAACAAGGTGCTGAAAGCATTCTTTAGAAATGTTGGTCCATATTGATAGGATAGCATCTTGCAGTTGATGGAGATTTGTGGGATGCACATCCAGGGCACGACGCTCCCGTTCCACCAAATCCCAAAGATGCTCTATTGGGTTGAGATCTGGTGACTGTGGGGGCCATTTTAGTACAGTGAACTCAGTGTCATGTTCAAGAAACCAATTTAAAATGATTCGAGCTTTGTGACATGGTGCATTATCCTGCTGGAAGTACCCGCAGAGGATGGGTACATAGTGGTCATAAAGGGATGGACATGGTCAGAAACAATGCTCAGGTAGCCCGTGGCATTTAAACGATGCCCAATTGGCACTAAGGGCCCTAACGTGTGCCAAGAAAACATCCCCCACACCATTACACCACCACCACCAGCCTGCACAGTAGTAACTAGGCATGATGGATCCATGTTCTCATTCTGTTTACGCCAAATTCTGACTCTACCATTTAAATGTCTCAACAGAAATCGAGACTCATCAGACCAGGCAACATTTTTCCAGTCTTCAACTGTCCGATTTTGGTGAGCTTGTGCAAATTGTAGCCTCTTTTTCCTATTTGTAGTGGAGATGAGTGGTACTCGGTGGGGTCTTCTGCTGTTGTAGCCCATCCGCCTCAAGGTTGTGCGTGTTGTGGCTTCAAAAATGCCTTGCTGCATACCTCGGTTGTAACGAGTGGTTATTTCAGTCAAAGTTCCTTTTCTATCAGCTTGAATCAGTCGGCCCATTCTCCTCTGACCTCTAGCATCAACAAGACATTTTCGCCCACAGGACTGCCGCATACTGGATGTTTTTCCCTTTTCACACCATTCTTTGTAAACACTAGAAATGGTTGTGCGTGAAAATCCCAGTAACTGAGCAGATTGTGAAATACTCAGACCGGCCCGTCTGGCACCAACAACCATGCCACGCTCAAAATTGCTTAAATCACCTTTCTTTCTCATTCTGACATTCAGTTTAGAGTTCAGGAGATTAAGGCTTGACCAGGACCACACCCCTAAATGCATGGAAGCAACTGCCATGTGATTGGTTGATTAGATAATTGCATTAATGAGAAATTGAACAGGTGCTCCTAATAATCCTTTAGGTCAGTGTATATATATATATGCTGGTTATTAATGTGCGTGTGCATGTGTGTGCACTTGTGTTACCGGCTGTACGAGCACGTTGTTCTTGCCAAACAGCAGAGTAGCTCTGGAGTTCTGGTGCAGAGACTCCACATAGTCTCTCGCTGAGGGAGACGGAGTCGGACGCTCATCAATACTGCTGCTCGAGTGTCTCTTCTGGATCTACACACACACACATACACACACACACGCACACACAAACACACACAGTGATAAATATGACAAGTGTTTCAATAGCTTTCTCTAGCCACACACACACACACACACGCAGGGTCACATATTTGATCAAATATTACTTTGGTCCAGAATGACTCAGCATTAGAGTAAAAGAGAGGTTTTGTGTGTGTGTGTGTGTGTGTGTGTGTGTGTGTGTGTGTGTAATGGAGTGCCATCTATGTGGCCTCAATCAGAATCTGCTCATGACTGGCTCCGAGCCCAGTTCTGTGTGTGTGTGTGTGTGTGTGTGTTTGTGTAGGTGTGTGTGTGTGTGTGTGGTGCCCAGCTACCATGGCCACAAGGTTTTAACCCTATGTTTGCACTGGCACACTTCTTGTGGGCGTGGCCTATCCAGACCTAAAGGATCTTCAGAATATTATGCAGGTAGTTTTAATGTTCTGGCTGATCAGAGTGTATAATACATGTTCAGCTTAGATTAGCCAATACACACTAAGAATCTCAGCTTCTCACTGAGAGAGAAAGGAGGAAGCAGTGCACGCTATGAAATGTGCCTTCAGTTCAGGCATCTTAACGTTCGGTGAGACTCGACTGCACCCTAGGGCGGAGAAGAGGAAAGGAATGTTATTAAGTTCCCCCGAAACTGTGACCTTATCAGCCACGAGTGTGTCACGCTGCACCTCACGCTATTTAATTATTAGCCAGTGTTTGCCTTTTTCCTCCACATGCCTTCAGCTCTGTTTAAATAAAGCAGGAGTGGAAGGATCGGCTTATAAAGACCAAATCTGATTTGTGTGTGAGTGTGTGTGTGTGAGTGTGTGTGTGTGTGTGTGTCTGTGAGTGTGCGTAAACAAGAAATAACAAGGCTAAAGTCCTTCCTTGCAGTCTTATAAAAGGTTGTAGTGGATAATTAAGGGTTATTCAGTGTCGTGCAAAAGTATTCGCCCCCTCATTCAGTTCTACGCTCTGTAGTGGACACGCAGTCAGTGCGGTGTAAGCTTTAGAGTACGCTACTGAATGTTGTGTTGAGTATCTACTACTGAATCTTGTGTTGAGTGTGTGTTAGACAGAGTGTGTGTGTATTTGTAATGACACTCACACACAGAGCGGGCCTCTTAGTGGGCGAGTCCTGTCTGTAGTGCGCGCTGTGGATCCTGTGTCTCTGCACCAACTCGTCTGCCGAGGGGTCCGTCCAGAAATGATCGGCCGTCTTCATCTTAGTGTACTCCAGCGCACATGGACCCACTGAGAGTGAGAGAGAGAGAGAGAGAAATGTGAAGAGGAGAAGAAATAAAGCGCTCAAAGGTAATGCAAGCAGAACAGTGATGCAGAGAAAAAAAATTAATGAAAAAAGATGAAAAGATTGATAAAAGAGACATGGTGGAAGAAAAGGAGAAAAAAGATGACAAGGATGGAGGGAGAGCAGGAGTGAAACAGATTAAACAGAAAGATAAGAGAGAGATGGAAATCTCTGTTTAAAGCAGGACCGTCAGGCAGAATTAAGGGAGATGAAAGGACAACTGGGGAGACAGATAAGGAAAGGACAGAGACATAGGGACATATGGGATTAGGAGATAGAGGATAGATGGAGATAAAGAGAAGGAGAATGACAAGCGTGAAGATGAGCAACAGACTGATGATGGATGGAGACAAATAAAAACTGAGGCAAGTGTAAAAAGGGTTAAATGAAAGACTGAAGTAAGGGAGACAAGAAGAGGACACAGGAAGACTGGAAGAGATGGAGATCAATGGAAAGAAAAAACGACAGAAAAAATGGCAACATAGAGGGGGAGTAAGGGATTGACAGAGAGACAGATGGAGAGACAGAGGGACAGAGAGATGGAACAGAGACAGAGTGTGAAAGACTGAGAAATAGATGAAAATGAGGTATAGGGAGACTAAAGGGGGAAACGGAACAGATGGACAGAGACATGAAAGAGAGATGGAGGAAGTGTGGAAATTTAAAAGCTGTATAGAGATGGAGAGACACGGAAAGTCTGAATATACAGTAACAGTGATGCTGGTGAAGAGATGAAGAGACACATGAAGAGATAGAGGTGAAGACAGATGGAGGGAGAGAAACACACCTAAGAGAGAGGCGAGGATGGGGCCGTCCACTGGGTCCATAAGCACCGCCTCCTTTTCATAATACTTACTGAAATCATAACATTGTTATCAGCAAGTATCTATCCATTCGTCTATTAATTGATTTATCCATTCATCAATCCATCCAACATACACATGTCCATTTATCCAACCATCTGTTCATCTATCCATTCATTTGTCCAATCATCCATTCACCAATCTTTCCATCCATCCAAGCATTCCTCTGTCCATTCATCCATCCTTCCATGATCTGTTAATCCATCCAAGCATCCATCCATCCGACCATCCATCATACATCAATCCATTCATCCATTCAGTGATCCATTGCTCCATTTATCTAGCCTTCCAGTAGTCTATCCATCTATCCATCTGTCCGAACATCTGTCTAATCATCTACCAAATATTCGTTAATCCATTTAGTTGCCCTATTTATCCATCCATCCATGTATCCATCGGTTCATCCATCAAATCCTCCATCCATCCATCTTTCTACTCCTTTATTTTATAACAGCATTTGAAGCCATTTCTGTACTCCTCTATCTGTCTGTCTCTGTCTGTCTCTCAGTCTTTGTCTCATTGCCTGTCTCTCCTTCAATATGTCTATCTCTTTGTCCCTCTCTATATTTCTCTCTCTCTCTCTCTCTCTCTGATTCACTTACTCCCACATTTCCTCTCACTTGATCTTTCACCTCCTCTTTCCTTGACTCACACATTTCTCGTTTGACCTCCTTCATTTCCACATCTAATGTAATTTCCTGCTGTCTCTCTCTCTCTGTCTCTTTCTCTGTCTCTGTCTCATACCTGCTGTTCTCCACCAGGTACAGGACGATTTTGTCGAGCACTTTCTCTATGAGAGCTGTGCGGATCCAGAGGTGCCGAGCGGCCTGGGACGAGAGGCCGGGGAGACGAGGGGGTAGTTTACGAGACGTCTCACTGTACGAACCCATCTGAGCTCTCCTACACACACACACACACACACACACACACACACACACACACACACACAAACAGAGGAAAAGAAAGGTTATGGACAGTGCGTTTATGAACCAGTTATGCACATCTGCGTGTGTGTGTGTGTGTGTGTGTGTGTGTGTGTGTGTGTGTATTCCCTCTCACTTGCTCTCCAGCAGCTGCTCCAGTTCCTGAGCTTTGCGGCAGAGTTGCTCGGCTGGAGGGAAACTCTTCCCCACTTTAGTAAACAGAGCTGCTACTTTGTTACTGCGCAAAAATCCAGCAGCTCTCCGCTTCAGGCCATGTAGCATACACGCCTCCACTGCAGCTACACACACACACACACACACACACACACACACACACAGTGAGAAACGCATTCAGGTCTAAGGGTAAGTGGTCAATTACACACACACACACACACACACACACACACACACACACACAATGAATGAACATACTGCATATGTTCGTTCAGAATACTGAGGCACAGACTCACACTGAGTGCTACGTGGCAGAGTTTGTGTGTGTGTGTGTGTGTGTGTGTGTGTGTGTGCCTGTTGACTCTTGGGTCAGGTGGGGGGGGTAGTCTGTGTAACCATGGCGACCACCTCCGACAGAGTACACTCTGTGAATCATTTTCCTCATCACTGCACTCCAAGTCTGTGTCGCTCTCTCTCAACTCTATAAGTGTATGTGTGTGTGTGTGTGTGTGTGTGTGTGTGTGTGCGTGTGCGTGTGTGTGTGCTGTACATATATGTGTGTTTCCAAGGAATGCCACTTTCACTTTACTCCTCTTTATTCCTGGTCTGGCTTTTTCATCAACCCCCCCCCCCCCCCTCCTCATTTCCTCATGTTTATCCCCTTATCTTCCTCAGCTTCATTTCCCCCTCTCCATCCCATAATATTACTCCTCTTCCGCCTCCTCTTCATCCCCTTCTCTTCCCCTCCATCCTCCCCTCATCTTCCTCTTCCTCCTCTTTCTCCTCTTCATCCGCTTACTGTATCTCCCTCTTCTCATCTATACTTCATCTACACAGAGCCAAACACCACTCAACACCAAACTTCAACAGTATGCATGGACACACACACACACACACACACACACACAGGTGTGGCATGTGCTTTTTCTCCACTGTAAATCAGACGCACTAACCAATCAGGAGCATCTCTGAACATGTATGTAAAAAAGAGGGAAAGAGAGAAAAGAAAAAAAAAGCATAAGGACAGAGACAGGTGACTGAACTGAGTGAAGAGTGAGAGAGAGAGATTGAGAGAGAGAGAGTGTGTACATAAGGGGGGGCATAAGGGAGTTACCAAGATAGAGTGAAAGATATCAGTTTATTACAGTTTATCAGCTGTAATATCCACAGGAATGGGAAATGAGTGAGTGTGTGTGTGTGTGTGGGGGGGGGGGGGCTGCTTATTAAAAACACAGGACTAATGTTTGTTCCCGCCCTGTGTAACCATGGCAACGGAGCTGAACAGTGATGGCGGAAATGGTGAGGATGCTAAATTTCTCTCTGCGTGTCTGTGTGCGTGTGTTTATGTGTGTGTGTGTGTGTGTGTGTGTGTGTGTGTGTGTGTGTGAGAGAGAGAGAGTAAGTGAGAGACGGAGGCAGAGACCTCGTCTGCTACTGATGCAGCGTGCGATTCAGACTGTTCAAGTACAAAACCGTTTCAGAAAAAGCTTGTGGAGAGGAAGAGCAGAAAGATAGAGAGAGAGAGAAAAAATGGTGTTTAAAAAATAGAAGAGTGCATAGTGAGGAAATGATAGAAGAACGAAGGAGACATGAAAGGAAATAAAGGAGAGAAAGGGATAAATGAAAGAGTGATGTAAAGTAAGAATGAAAGTAAGATGGATGTAAAGAAAAGCATGGGAAGTAAAGCAGGAAGCACCAAAGGAGAAAAGGAGATGAAAGAAAGGAGAAGAAAGAAAGGCATGATGGGAAGGAAAAGATGGAGGAGAGAAACGAACAGAAGGAGGAAGGAAAAGTACAAGACAGCAAGAAGACAAGAGAGAAAGTGAATGAAAGAAGAGAGAGAAAGTTTGACGAGATAAACGAGAGAGTGCATGTGATCAATGAGTAAACACCATGCTGTGAGAACACACACACACTTATACACGTGCACACGTGCACACACACACACACACACACACACACACGTTACAGTATTCCTCCTAGAGCGCTGATCACTGCTCCGTGCAAATCCTTTTTCCCCCAGAGATTCACGTCTGTAACTATTTTCATGGTCAGTGACCCCCGTGCTAATGAGTGCACTGACACACTTTAGTTTACCCTGTGTGTGTGTGTGTGTGTGTGTGTAGGAGTTGCCGTGACATAACACTCTCGCTGAAACCTGTGCGTCGTGACAGACACGTTGACAGATCTGCTGTGTTAGGCGCATGTGTGTGTGTGTGTGTGTGTGTGTGTGTGAGATAGATCCAGTGTCTAATATGGTGTAGTTCCCCATAAAAACCAGCTCTGATCAGTGAAGGGATGTACTCCACCTCTCTGTCTCTCGTGTTTAAGTGGCTGGTGAGTTTTAACTTGGCTGTTTGTTTTTTCTTCCTTTTTAAAGAAGGATGAAGAGTTTCTGATAAAATCTCTCTCTCTCTCTTTGTCTATCCCTCTCTCCTACTCTCTTCTTCCTCAGCACTCAGTGTGACGGATGCTAATTCGCATGTTCCTCCCAAACCCCTTTAATCACTGCTGAATCCGGTGGGAGGAGAGAGACTGAGAGAGAGAGAGAGAGAGAGAGAGAGAGACAGAGACAGGAGAGAAGACACATTGTGCATCTTTTGATCAAATCATCAATCCACTTCCTGAATTCATTATTAATCTCCAAATCATCAAAAGCCCTGTGCTCTGACTGAGACACACACACACACACATACACACACATACACAGAGACTAAGAGTTAAAACAGAAAAATAAATCCCAAAGAACATCTTCAGCGTCACTGTTTCATTTCTGTCTCACTGTCTCTGCAACTGATCGGCAACGTTATCAAACATGTCCTCTTACCGCAAAAGGAGACGATGTGACTGCTGTCTTCGTGGACAAACTTGCGTGTGACTGCTTCCTCCATGATCTGCTTTACCTGTGAAGCCAAACAAAGAGAGAGAGAGAGAGAGAGAGAGAATTACAGGATGTCCTTTGGTATTATTACGTTCAGGAACATCTCCTTATGTTGGTTCAGCTGGTCAGGAGCGAAGAACACCATCAAGCTAAAATCCTGATTGTGCGAGATTAGTTTAGGAACTAAAAACAAACAAGTTTTTTAATGCTGTTTGGAGACCCAGAGAGGTTCATTATGTCATCCCTGCACCTTAAGGAACCTTGAGTCAAGGATTCGGGTATAGAAATATGTGGAGCAACATCTAGATCAGAACCCCTGAGCACCTCAGGTGAGCTCTGTGGACAGAAATGGACAGATCCTTATGATGCTGTAAAGAAAAACCTGAGTTAAGTTATTAATGAGAGCAATATGCATCAACAGGAACTTTCGTAACTTTCGTAGTTCCTCGTAGTTCCTCGGTTCCTGGTAGTTCCTGATGTCTATGCTTGATACAGGAGATGTCTCAGGATATCTCCTCAGGAACCCAGTTTCTGGTAGTTCCAGACATCGCCTACATCAGGCCTGGAGTTTCTGGTAGTTCCTGATGTCTCAAGCGTACACTTTTCGAATGGATCTAACCCTTGTAGTGTTGAAGTCAGCTAGCAAGTCGGTGCCTAGATGTTATCGACGGAACTGTTTACAATGGAAAATCTTCTCAAGCAGGGAAGTAAAAATTGGATCCAGCTGCTGGACAAGATGGGCTGCAGGGTCATAGGTGATGAAATCTCCAGCACAATTTAGATTTCTTGAACGTGTGTGTGAGATGATCACTTGTCAAAGCCCAAGGGAGGTGGTTCGGCTTTCAATTGGCATGTTTACGCGTGAATCAGAGTCATGGTGTGAAGGTTTAATATTTTTTCAACTAACACTGCTTTCCTTTTCTAAAGAACTCGATTAAGAAGCTACATACTCCTGAGTTCTGAGCACAATTTCATTTAGCAGCCTTTATAAGATCTAGACTTTTGAACCTGCCGAGTGTGAAGGTGGACCTCAGGCGTGAATCTACTATTAGACATAAAAGAGCACGAATGAGTCACAATGCAGGTGTGAAAACAGCGCACAATGGGAGCTCAGTCTCCTCCGTCACCATAATAATGTCTCAACTGCGTGAGAAAAATAGCCGGATCGATGAGGCTTAAAGTCGAATGTGTTTCACTTTACTATAAGAAGTTTTGTGTGTGTGTGTGTGTAAGGGGATTGATTTGTCCTTCTGGTCTACAGAACACTGATAGCTACCAAACATCTGGTGGTTCTCCAAATGCATCGAGACCCTGAACAGGAGAAAGCAATTACTGATCACTTTTCAGCTCAGTAATAAGAAGTGCTAAAAATTTAGTGGTTACAAAGGTGTCTAGACGTACTTAAAGGACAAGCAGGAAGTGGGACACGGCTAATGAGAGAAGTCCAGAGCAAAGCGCAGGACAAAGATTCGACTCGAGCAGGAAGGTCATCACCACGGGCAACAGGCCTGAGTCATCGTCACTTAGTTATCCTCTTACAAACTAAAGCTGAAGCGTCAGGGGTTATGAAGTGGGTCTGATCCCGTGTACGACAGCAGTGTAGGAGGACAGCCGTACGGACGTACTGTTCGGTTTAATGGTCTCCAGTTTGGTCAATGGTCTCCAGTAGGGCAGCATCTAGTCTGGGACTAATCAAAGATCTTGTCATGATGTCCAGGCTGTGAAAATGCTCACTCATCTCATGAACTGCATCCAGTCTCAGGCTGGAGTGCTCGTTAGCGCTCGACTGCCTCGTTTCAAGAAAAAGCTTTGAACCCCGAGACCTAAAGATAAGTGTGTTATCATTCCTGGCTAATAAAAATAAAACGGAGCATCATTACCAGCATTAGGCATTATAATTACTGTTTAATTATGGCTTAGCACATAGGACGTACACATGAGTGGAAATGCAGTATCCATTCCAAGCACTGAGGGCAGTGCGCTGCCTAGAGCGAGTCGTGAACGACGTGAAAACACTCACGATCTCGTTAAACACACAAGGGTGTGTTTGCAGAGAAGGAATGGATTATTAAATTTGCAATACCATAGTAGAGGCCTTTTAAAAAATCACTAAACTGAGAGAGAGAGCGAGAGAGAGAGACACAAAGAAAGAGAGACAGAAAAGTAAAGAACAAAGAGACTGAGACAAACAGGCAGAGAGAGAAAGAGTGCTAAAGAGAGGAAAACTTGAAAAAATAAAAAGGCAGACACAAACAAAGAGGCAGAAAATGTGAAAAGGAGGGAGAGTAAGAGGCAAAGAGAGACAGAGAGACACAGCAGAGAAAGATAGAGAGGAGCAGAGTGAGAGAATATAAGACTAAAGAAAAGAAAAAAAGAAATAAAATTATAGACAGACAGACAAAACATGAAAGTGAAGAACAAAAAAATTGAGAGAGAGAAAGCAACACATAGAGAAAGACAGAGACAAATGGCATAAAAGATACAGACAGACAGAAATGAGAGTTTTTTTTTTACAAAACCTTTATTTACAGTGATCGATGCTGAGTGCTTGAACACAATAAATTGCTAAAAATGTGAAATGAGGAAGAGAGAAGTAAGTAAATAGATATATAAAATCAAATTAAATAAACTAGTCATCTCTCAGTAAAATCATCTGTAAAGTGCTGTTCCTCATCTTGTAAAGTACAAATAATGCCTCTGTTACTCCACTGCTGCTTAAAGGTCTCTGGGTTTTTCATCGCTCTGTAAAACCTGAACTCATACCGGAACACGGTCTGGACCTGACAATACAGCGCCGACCTGCACTGACCTCCGGACCCGCTCACATGCGCTTCAAGATCGGTTTTACACGATTTCTCTCCTGCACCCGGGATAAAAATTATTTTTGAATATTTTAAATTAAGAAAAAATTAAGAATGTGCGTTAAAATACTGAAAAACCCAGTAAGTTCTATATAAAACAAGTGAAAGATGAACATGTGTTTGAGGATACAGGTATATTGAGTAGAGGATCCATGAATTACATGTGGGGTTCATGTTGCTAAAGAATATCAATAATGCAGCTAATAATCTTTCATGAAGATTGATTAGACTCGTCTTTATTATACCATGCATTAAAATTAGACCAGCTATTGATAAGTTTAGATTCGTGCTGATGACTCTCATTGAGATTGGACCAGCTGATTTGATTAGACTGAGTATAAGTTAAGGGTAAGGGAAGATTTTAATACCTTAGTAAAAAAAAAAAAAACTAAATAAACTAACAAGTGATTAGAACAAATGATTATACCAGTCATTGAGATTAGACCAGTTATTAATTTGGTTAACTCAGATTAGATTAGATTAGATTAGATTAGATTAGATTAGATTAGATAGATTTCCAGTTTAGGGTAAGCACAGATGACAAGGTGTATTAAGTGGATCACATACAGTATACAGAGTTCGCTCATGTTAATAGCCTTGATGCTGTTCCTGTACGATAACTGCCTGCTCGCTCTGTACAGGGTCAGTGCTCGGCTAGGACTGACCATCAGCGGGAGGCCAGACCAAGGTCAGAGAGAGAGAGAGAGAGAGAGAGAGAGAGAGATGCAAAGAAGCACAAATAAGAGCTCACTGAAAAGAAAAAAAAATAATGGAGAGAAAGACAGAAACAGGAAACAGAAAAAGACAAAGACATAAGTTGAGGCATATGAGCCAAGACAAACAGAGAAACAGAGACACTGAAGCAGAGACAGAGAGAGAGACAAAGAGACACAAAGAAAAACAGAGAGAGTGAAAGAGAATAAATTACCACAATCAGCTTGGGCCACTGCTTCAAGCCACCAGGGAATAAATCAATAATCAGAGAGAGAAAGAGAGAGAGAGAGAGAGAGAGACACGAAAGAGAGAGAGAGAGAGAGAGAGAGACGAAAGAGAGAGAGACAGAGCTTGCAGCTGATTTAAAGAAAGGTGGCAGCAGATAAATATCAGGCTGAGTGTGAGTAATTACACCATTTACACCATGTTCATTTAAATCGAGCAGAGAAGCGTGCATCTGCGCTTTCTTACACACTCTCACACACCAGGAACCAAACAATGAAGTGTAACACATGCACACACACACACACACACACACACACACACACACACACACACACCAGAGTTTTGTAATAAGATTTGTGGTTTTCCTCTTCATACGGATATAATCATCTGACCTCATCCCCAGTCTGTACTTGGCTGCACCACAGCGCTGTGGAATTCTGGATTCTGATTGGTCAGAAGGTTTACACAGGTTTGTCTCGATGTGTTCGTTCTAAAGCACTACTGTTTCTATAGTAACAGCTCAATCACCAGGACCAGTATGGTGAAAGGAGTCTCCAGTGCCAGTGCTTTGTAACAGTCAGAGGTAAAGCTGTGTGTGTGTGTGTGTGTGTGTGTGTGTGCGTGTGTGTGTGTGTGTGTGATAATTCAGCTGTAAGCTCTTCTTCATTCATGAAGCAACCAATCCAGCTTGACGAAACGTGCTTCAGTAACTACCTGCTCCATTCTACTACACGCTGAGACAGAGCTCTGCTCACACCTGGCTGTTTCAGTCACTCAAACAACTAACGACTGAAGATGAGACAGAAGAAAAAGATAAGTAAATAAGCTACAGAGCTCTTCACACTCCATCTGTTTATACTGTGCTTTAGATATATGCATGAACGGGTCAATATGGAATACATTTACCACACACACACACACACACAAAGAGAGGGGGAGAAAAGATGAGTCACAAAAAAGCATTTGAGACCTGATTTGCATAAATCCATAACGAAGGCGGAGTCTGCATCTATTGTCATCATTAACAGTAAGACTATTTAAGTAAGACTAATTACTAATTAATTTGTAACAAAGTACAAGAAGCATTAATCAGATATTAACATGCAGGCAAGTATTACCTCTCTAATGATCAGACTGGGAATTGATTGGATGTTATAGTGAGGTGTCGTCTATATATGGACATAAGTATACTATTATTGATTAGAATACCTCTTAAACAAACAATAAATTAAACAAACAATTTATTTTACTTTTAATTAAGTTTAGACAAAATTAGGTTAGATTAGATTTGATTAAGTGATAAATTTAAGGTATGTGGTGTTGAGAATGCACAATTTATTCGGTATTGCAAATTATTGATTATACCACACATTGAGATTAGACCATCTTTAGATTAGATTAGATTAGATTAGATTAGATTAGATAAACAGTTTGATAAACATATTATTAAAAGGTATATTAAGTAGAGGATTCATGAATTACACGTACGGTTCATGTTGCTGAATGAATATCAGTAAAGCAGCTTATAATCTTTCATGATAATTGATTAGACTCGTCTTTATTATATTTAGTCTTGATTATACCATGCATTAAAATTAGACCAGCTATTGATAAGTTAAGATTCATGCTGATGACTCTTATTGAGATTGGACCAGCTGATTTGATTAGACTGAGTATTAGTTTAAGGTAAGGCAAGATTTTAATACCTTAGTAAACAAAACGGTAAACTAAATAAACTAACAAGTGATTAGAACAAATGATTATACCCGTCATTATCATTATTATTATTTTGTTAACTCTAATTAGATTAGATTAGATTAGATTAGATAGATTTTTAGATTAGGATTAGGAACATAGATGACAGGGTGTTATGATACATACAGTATGATCTAGAATGATAACTAATCATATCCAGTATTGCTTATACTAGTATGTGACATTGGATGAACCAGTGACTGAGTAGTTATTGATTAGATTAGATTTATTAGTTTAGGGTAATAACTGATTAAAATATCTACTGTATATATTATACTAGAGCACTGACACTAACAAATGGTTAGATCCAGCATTGATAATACCAGTCATTCCCTTACACAAAGAAAATATATTTCTTTATATATTAACTGTCAATATATTGATAATTTAGCGTTCAGATTTAAATATATTCACTGTATACATAATAATATATTGTATTAATATATTTCTATATATCGGAAAAAACATTAAAATTAATGCCGCTTTTCATATATTGAGAAATATATTTAAACAGATATCTTAATGTATGTAATTTTATATTTAACAATATACTTTATAATATATTGAATTTAATTAAATAGATCTATTTCTTTATATATTTTTACAATATGCTTATGCAAATGAGCCATAAACAAGACCATAGTGAGATTAAAGCCAGATATTAATGAGATGCATGAAACACAAATGAGAAATATTATAGGTTTATTGAACATATTAAAAATCCTGAATTAACAGCATACAGTAATAACCCACAACAATATAAAAAATGTTTACTAATACCACTAATTTATAAATTGAGTCCAGAACTCCAGAATTCACCTGCAGTTTCTTTGTTGAGATTTGTGTTCTCCTCGAAGGTTTCTGAGGTGGCATGCGTCTGAAAAGAACCCAGTTAAAGCAAAGTTTATATAGTTACCAAGATAGCCTTTACACAAACAAACATATTGGTCTTTATTTATAAAATATAATTAACTGATGTCCATAAAGTTACATGTTCTGGTAACTACTGTTAAACATTAAAGACTTTATAATCATGCAGTGACATTTACTTAATATTTTTAAAAAGAGAACAGGTAAAAGTAACTTAATATGTCAAACCACACTGGTTAACTTAGGAGGAGCATAATAATAATAATAATAATAATACTGTAACCAGCTGACTGATTTTACCTTAAAAAAAAACAAAACAAATAAAAAACTAAACAACAACTTTCAACCACACTGGTGTTAGTTACCTAGAAATGCTAATTCACATGCTAAACCACCCACAGGTAGAATTTGAACTCCTTTTATAATAAAAAAAAAAAAAAAAAACATAAGCTGTGTAATTTTTTAGCTAAAATATACATGTTTTTTGACCACAGACTCTGTGGTTTTAACTTTTAACATTTTTTTTTTTTACATTCTATCATTATTTTTAACATTCTGACTCCTTGTCAATAATAACTGTGCACTAAATTTTAAATTCGGTGCAAAAAAGTAAAACCCACCTTTACTGTCAGCTTTGTCTCCTTCTTGGTCTTCATCTTCATTTGATTTGCGGCAGGTAAAGTAGGTGGTGCAATACAGCCACCTAAAGGTCTGGATGAATGATGATAAAGTGGTTTTGCTGACTTGAGACCGAGGCCTGGCGATGCCCTGCACATTTCTCTAACACACTAGCCACTTGAACATTTTCAGGCTTAGAGCATGTGTGGGAGAAATTGTGGAAAATTATGTCTTCATTAGAATCTATATGTACTGTAGGCTTAATTGGGTTGGCCATGAGAAAATGTTGAACATTCAATCATAATTGTATACTTAAAAATAGGTTTGGCCTTAAATGATTAGTGTATACAGAAATCACTGAACACAAACATTATCTCATTGCTTTACTTTTTAATTAAAAAAATAGTATGCATATTTTGTTTTTTTATTGGTAATGCCATTTATACAGAATGTTAAGTAAGTTTGCCATTTGCCAGTGTAACTTTAATAAATTCAATATTATTTAATAAATAAGTTTCAATTGTGTTTTAATAAAAACAATTATGAGTATAAATATATAGTTTTTTTGTCTGCATTGCAATATATGTATCCTTACATGATCCATTCATATATGCAATATATAATAAATAATAATATGATCCATGCAATATATTAATAAATAGCACTAGTTTCCTATACTGTATATGGAAATGTATTATTTAATATATTGCATTATAATTTTACAATATATTGCCTTTTTCCTTAAGGGTTGTTTATTTTAGATTAGATTAGATTAGATTAGATTAGATTAGATTAGATTAGATTAAATGGATGATCAGAAAAGCAGTAACAGAGGGATATTATATGCTTTGTGTCGACTGGCAATACAGATGACTATATTGATCATCCCAGGTGTTGAGATTAGACTACCTATTGATTAGATTAGATTAGGTATGGATTTAAGGCTAAGTGGTTTTATGGGAATTACTAAAAAGACCGGCTAATGAATAGTTAAGGTATTGAATGGACTATTTATTGATTACATACAGTATTGATCAGACCATGCATAACCTGGCTTGGTTTCAACAGATTACGCATTAACTCGAGTTAGTAGTGATCAGACCAGGCACTACTTTACTAATATTTCATAGTAGATCAGACATTATACATTTGGTTCAAGCTAACAAGATGTACAGTGAGTACTAATGTTAAGACTTGGGTTTAGACCAGGATTGGATTAGATTAGACAGTGATTATACATTAGAGGTAGTAGCACATGTGACATTGTGGAGGTAAAATTCATTCTGTGTGTGTGTGTGTGTGTGTGTGTAGCCGACAGGAGCACTATCTTGAACAGCACCCATTTGGGATGTATATATACACCTCCCTATTGGACACTGAGTGCACTGCATGAGGTGTAAATCTGTCCTGTTCCTCAGCCTGTGTAGTACACCTCTATAATGACTGATGAGCGGTTTGTAACGTGACCCTGTATGTATGCATGTATGTTTGTATTTATTTATTTATTTGTTTATGGATATATATTTTAATTCTCACTCACCTCCTTCTTGGCGTTGCGGAGCAGCCTCTGACGCGTCTCGGCTTCTGCATTCGCCGAAACCCGTTGAAATGACATCACGCCAGTTAATTAACTGCAATTAAACTTAGAAGAAGAAAAAAAACCCGTACAGAAGCGCACTTTTTTTCCCAGTGAGAAGGACAGGAAGGACAGGAAGGGCAGAAAGTCCCGCTGATTACGACGCGATGGTTTCCTCCTCACCTGCCGCGGTTGCCATGGTTCCAATGGCTCGAGCCCAGCTGCGCTCGCGACTCCCGGATATTCTGAACAGATAGAACAGGAGCGCGCGCGCGCGCGGGGCTCGGGCGCTCCTTAGATAGGCCACGCCTTTTAAACAGACAAGCACCCTGAGGGTCTCATAATGATTTATATATAAATATATATAAACATTGTAGTTTTTGTTTTTGTTAATGTTATGGTTTCTTATAAGGCCTTGCTTGAATGATGGATTTTCTATGATATGCCTAGTTTTACCAATTCAGTCTCACAACAATTTCATAAAGGAAATACATGCATATATACTATAACAGTAATGGCATATTAGAATTAGTGCATTAATACAGATCAATGACACTAGCAGGTCTGCTGTCTTTGAAAACGAATCAACACCTTCTGACACAATTAGCATACAGAATCATAGAATCCATTAATCCAATAATACACTGATCTTCCATAACATTATGACAACCTACCTAACATTGAGGAAGTCCCGCCTTCTGCAACCATATCAGTGATGCGCTGTGTGTATTGACACCTGTCTATAGAAACAGCATTAACCTTTTCAGCTATTTGAGCCTCTGAATCACTTCTATTGGATCGGACTATGCGGGCCAACCTTTACTCCTTATGTGTATCTATGCACATGAGCCTTGGCTGTTCATGACCTTGTCGCTAGTTTATCAGTTTCCGTTGGACAAGTATAAGGATTTGGTCAACTTTGACAAGAGCCAAATTATGATGGCTACACAACTGGGTCAAAGCAACTTGAGAACTGTTGCTCTTGACCAAGATGTCTTAGACTGCTGTGGTCAGAACCTTCCAGAAGTTTTTCCAAAGAAGGAAAACCGATAAACCAGCCAGAGGGTCCTGGACAGCCAAGGCTCACTGATGCACATGGGGGAGCGAAGGCTGGCCCATGTAGTCCAATCAAATAAAAGAGCTACTGTAGCTCAAATTGCAGAAAGGGTTGTGTTTGAAAGGTGCATCACAGAGTGATTTTCTGATTTGCTGTTTTGGTAGCAGAAGTGGGATCTACTCAATATTAGGCAGGTAGTCGTAATGCTATGGCTGATTGGTGTATATGTATTATATTGCATTATAAACATTCTCCATTATGCACTTTTTCACATATGGAACTTACATGCAATCTGTTATACATTTAGACTCTGGATGCCTTCAGAAGTCTGTGGTTCACTAACAGTTTTACAAGGTTATGCTGGTTTCTTGTCTCCCACTGAGATTTTGTGTTAAAATTGCTTTTTGTGGCCCACGGCAGAACCTGTGTGAATCCTAAACTGATTTCTGGAGTCATAAATGCACAGCTTAATCACCTTTGTGGCCAGAGAGCATCCTCAATTTGGGCTTCCTCGGATACTGTGTTATGCTTTAAAATGCAGTTATGATGGGAAAGAAATAAAGGCCAGAGCACATTCTCCATTAGTGTGCTAGACCTCATCACCTCTGAGATGCCAGAGCCATATGAGCATCAGAGCAGTACCATTCACCTAAATGAGAACATAGATGATGTGAATATCTGAAGCCCCACAGTTTCACTCCATCATCTTCACAAAATGTACCACTAGACCCTGTTAGTGTGAGTATATTCAAGTTGCATTCGTCACATGAAGCTCATCTAAGTGTTATGGCGCCCCCTTGAGGAGAATCATCAGTTGGCTAAATAGGAGTGAATGACCTATAAAGCCTTTCCCTACTACTGTACTTTATATCTAAACCCTAAAGTCAGTGGATCTTCCAAGGCCAAAAAACTACATTACCAGAATTACCTTGTATTGTAAATTATATTGGTCCTTTATAAGTTTAAGGGTTCCATTAATATTGTGTTTGTTTTTACATCCAATATTAGTATTTATAAACAAATCTTAATCAAATCATTTTCATTTTGAATCTTCATTTTCAAGTATTTTCATTTAAATTCTTGTATGAAGTGTATAGACAGATCCAATGAAGAATAAATGAAGCAGTATGAATGTTCATTATTATGGACACTGCTTTAAAGTGAGCTGATTAGGAGCAATTATTTGAGCGAGGCATGATTCATAATAAAGGTCATGCCCGTCCAGAGCACAGGCTCTTATGCCAAGGACTGAAGAACCCTCTGTCCTGCACATTCTGCTGTTTTTTTTCTGGTTCTACACAAGAAAGGTTGTTGAATTAAATTAAATGTGGTGTGTTTTAAGCTGGAAGTTAAATGGTTTCATAGTGGTTGGCAGTGTGGCCTCACACCTCCAGAGTCAAGAGTTTGAAGCGAGTGTTTTAAACCATTGTAGCTACTGATTGGTTCATAAATAAATAACTATTAATTATGAGTTCCACTGCAATATTTTTCATTTGAAAAAATACAGAGTAAAGGCAGTTCGTCGAACGCTGATGTCATGCTCAATGAGAAGTACAGATGGTGGGTATGACTGATGGCATGTTTCCATTCATGTGAAATCAAATTACCCAGAATTCCATTTCAGTCACATCATTACCCTGAACTACATACAAAAAGGAAATAATTTAAAGCTTTGCTCTTCTCAGACCTACATAATGAATGAAAGTCCAGTTGTCATGCAGACCGCATGACAACATTTGTAAAAGAATGGGTCACTCTCAGGAGCTCAGTAATTTCCAGCATAGTACCTTAATAGGATGCCACCTGCACAATAAGTCCAGTCATAAAATTTTAGTGGTATTATAACAAAGTGAAAGCAATTGAGAACGACAGCAACTCAAGTCACAGAGCGGGGTCAGCAGATGCTGGGTCGCATAGTGGTCACCAACTTTCTGCAGAGTCGATAGCTACAGACCTCCAAACGTCATGTGGCCTTCAGATTAGCTCGAAAACAGAGCTTAGAGATCTTAATGGAATTCATGGAATTTCCATGGCTGAGCATCTGCACCTTTGTGTTTATAGAGCATCCCCATTTTGGACTTCCTCAGATACTGTGTTATGCTTTAAAATGTAGGTATGCCAAGCCTTACATTAGTGTGTTGAAACTCATCACCTCTGAGATGCCAAAGCCATAAGAGCAGTAGCATCAGAGCTGCACTATTCACCTAAATGAGGAAAAAGATGATGTAATACTTGAAGTACTACAGTTTTACTCCATCATCTTTACAACATGTACCACGAGATCCTGTTAATGTAAGTATATTCCAGTCGCTTTGGGCCTGTGTGTGAAATTAAAAGAACTACCAAGGGAAAAATGCATTTAATGTTGTTAATCCGATAGTGGCCGCTAGGGGGAGCGTTTCAGTAAGTGCTTTTTTAAATAAGCGGCTGCATGTGTGCGAGTGTCCGCTAGGGGGAGACTTTCAGTAATCGCTTTTTAAAATAAGCGTCTGCATATTTGTGAGTGTCCGCTAGGGGGAGACTTTCAGTAAGCGCTTTTTTAAATAAGCGTCTGCATATTTGTGAGTGTCCGCTAGGGGGAGCCTTTCAGTAAGCGCTTTTTTCAATATGCGCTGAATGTGTATAAATGTCCGCTAGGGGGAGCCCTTCACCTACTGAATGCATTTCATACAATCACGCTACAGTTTGATCGGATTACTAAATAAAGTAATATTTATTGAATACATAATTAAATATTTAAGTAATAAATAATAAAAAGTAATTATTAATAAAGTAATAGAGATATCAATGAATGGATGTTAAATCGTAGACAGATGAACGGATACAAAGTTGAGAATATATTAAATAAATTAAAGATCCAAACAGTTTTACATTTAGTTAACTCATTACACAGTTACAGTGATAAAAAAAATTTTTTCATACATATTGTGTTTTAAATGTTTGTTTTATGATTTTTCACAGGAACATGACAAGCTGTGTGATTTGCTGTGTAAGTCTTATCCCTTACATAATATAATAACCTACTCTCGACTAATAAATGACCAGTTTATTGTTTACATTTTACACATTTTGCACAGGTCTTATAAGGAATATTAGATTTGAATTTAAACTATTCCACGTGTGTGATAAAAGATGAAAGAAAAAAAGAGAGGGATGAAGCGAACCTTGTCTGACAAACCTTTTGGCTTTCTACAGAAGAGGGTCAGGAATGCTGGGCATTATGGGTAGGAAGTGTGGGAGTTATGATTGACAGGTGTGATCAGTCAGGTACGGCTTAGCCTGAGGGAAGAGCTGTCAAAGAGATGAACAAGTGAAGGGGCGAGAAGGTAATTGAGATGGACACTGTGCAACGGTGAAAGTACAGTAGACAGGCCACATCATGGTCTCTCTCACACACACACACACACACACACACACACACACACACACACACACACACACACACACACACATAAACAATATCTATGACTTAACTACTGTTTTATATTGAATGTGTTATTGTTTTACAGCAGTGTCTCTAAAAGTGGAGAGAAAACACAGCAGCTCTCATCCACACCAGCATGAGATCCGACTCCAGCATGTGTTCAGGAAGGAGATGTAACTGAGCGTGTGCTTCGAGCAGATCTACACAGAAAATCAATACACTTGAAAAGCAAGAGCCTTCTGATTTTACTCACTGTGATTTTATTTCCTTTTTCTATTCCATCGTTAAC